>NC_081301.1:100293744-100598744 GCF_030435805.1 Mustela lutreola
AGTAGAACTCTCACAAGGCTCTTAAGCAGATGCCCAATTTACTATTTTTTTCTGAATATTCTACTTACAGTGGACATGTTTTTCACCAAACCCACTCTTCCGTCAGTCAGTCCACAGTGAGCCTCAGAACCTGGGGTCGTCTATGTCTTTAGTCACCGTATAAGACAAAGCACTGATTTTTTAAAATCCATACCCCTACCCACAGGCTGCCAAGGTCCGAGGCCCTGCCTTGAGCTGTTGATGAACAGAGCATGCCCTGGGGCTCTGAAAGGCTCGAGCAGGGGCCGGTCTCTCTTGAGAGGTACAGGTTCTTGGGATTCTCCTACAGAGCTGCTTCACCTGTCTCCTTGTAGGTGCCCAGTTCGCGAGTCACCAGGTGTCACCCCATATCGGTGTGGCCTGTGAGACTCTGCCCAGTCCCACCGCTCCCATGACCTTCTCTCTCGGTCACTTACCTCTGCCTGGGGTGACCTTTCTTTCCCGCCTTAATGACACCGTGCTTGTTCCCGCCTCTGGGCGTTTAGACTTACCCTTCATTCTGGCTTATAAAGCTCTCCCCAGATGCTCCCTGGCTGCCTCCTTTCACTGTTGGGATTTCCACCAAATGACACCTGCTCTGTGTGGCCTTCCCGGACCCCTTAGCTAACTCTCTGTCCCCATCCCCACAGTCATGCCATCACTCCTCACTGCTGTGCTCTCTCCTGTGACCATGTACTGCATCTGTCTTCATATCTACTGACCACCCCACCCCCAGCACTGTCTGCTCTAGCAGGACAGCTGCCTTGTCATGGGCATGCAGGAAATACTTAATTAAATTGTAACTGATAGTGCTTTGGTGAGTGCTGTGAAGTGTGTAAACCTGGCGATTCACAGACCTGTACCCCTGGGGATAAAAATATATGTTTAAAAAAATAATAATTATCCAAAATAAATAAATAAAATAAAAAAAATTGTGACTGATAATTAGGGCTTATTAAACATAACTGATATTTTCCCAATTAATTTCTCAAATACGTTCTACTTCTCATGTGAAAAAACCTCTCACTGGAACTCTGGGTGGTGTGTGTGTGTGTGTGTGTGTGTGTGTGTGTGTGTGTGTAGGGCATGGGGGGGGGGGTGGATCACGGCACAGAGTTCCTGCTCAGAGGAAAGAAAGAGGTCATGGTCTCCTCCAGCCTGCCCACTGGGGATGACCGCGCGCCACATCTAAGTACTTAGGATCTGGGGGTTCGAACATGTTTTTCAGGCTCATAGAATTCCTTATTGAAAAATGCAGATGCCTTTTCATGGTAATTCTCCTCAAGCACTGTGTTCAGCTCTGGAAAGTAGATGTTGAAGAAGGTGAGATCTGGTGTCTGTTCTTGGGGAGCCTACCTTTTAGCCTCGTTGGCTCCTGATTGGGAACGACACATACAGACAGCGTTTTTAAAAACACAGGGAAGAGGGAAAAGGGGAAAGGAAGAAAGAAATTGCAAAAGACTGATTTTGCCCACTTTACTATTTTGTCTCAGATTGGTCGCATAGAACATGAGATATGTGTAAAGACTGTGCCAAAGTAAATGGCTCATATACTGAGCATTTCTAAGAGAGTGTTATGGCTCACTCTATCAATTTTATTGTATGACTGCCGGCTTCCGGTACATTTCAGAGGCGAATCTGGAGCAAGCAGTGTGATCAGAAGGGCATTTTGATCTATAAGATCTTATCATCCTATAGATCTATAAGATCTACAGTGACATTCCCAAGGTTTCACCATTTCACACTGTTCGTGTTGAGCCTATGAGGCGTCAGATTGATTCAAGGGGGTGTATAATCTCGCTTCTTAGTGTTTCTGCATAAGACTATTTCTCTAAAAAATTGTACAGCTGTGTAAGCAGGAACTCTAAATGAAAACACTGAAATAGCTTTTGCTGTTTTTCAACATTAAATACTCTAAGCAGAGCTGGAGTATTGAAAGAGAATTCCTCGGTTGTTCCCTTGCCACCTAAAGAGCTTTTACTGTTCCAAATTTTGAGTTCTGAATTTATCTGAAAAGTCTTATTTATGTTTAAGAAAATGTTTCTTATACACAACCTGAATTAATCTTCAATCAGTCAAAGCCCTGTTTGGAATGCTCATGGAAAGTTATAGGCCACTGATAATAAGCCTTTCGTCTGTGATTCCCAGCTTCTGGGTAGGATCCATTCCAGGAGTCCTGGGAGCCTGCTCCTGGGCAATCTTATGACTCTTGCACAATCATAGACAAATCCAGGGGCAAAAAGAACCCTCAGACTCTTACCTCCAGTAGCATTCACTGTCTCGTGCTTCCTTCCACAGCCATACCCTGGGCTCTTCCTGCAAAGCCTGGGATGGCTGGGCCAGGAAAACTCCCAGAAACTGAGTTTTTAGGACCTTCTGCCAAATGTTCATTTACTCATATGCTTAGGAAACAGCGCTGGATTCTGTGTGTGGAGGGGTAATTAATAGATTTTATGTTGAAACTTCTAGCTCAGAATTCCTGCCCTGTCACTTGTAAATCTAGAGTGAATTCACTTCCTCTCTTTGAACTTCTATCTCATTGACAATAGAGAGAGTGAGGGTTGCTCCAAGTCCTTTACCTAAGAAAACATCTGGGAGTATTCTGTAATTCAATACTCTCAAAGACCAGAAATGATTTCTTCTTCAAATCAATTCAGAATGAGGCAAGGTAGAAAGAAAGATGAAAAAGAAGGAAGGAAAATATCTTGCATTATTATTTTTCGCACTCGAACAGAGGTCCCAGGAGTTTGAAGGTGAAAGTTGCTGGGTGTTTCATGGACAAACCTCCTGTGTGTCCATGGACACCCTCAGCAAAATGGCACCTGCATAAAAGGTCTGTCACCCTTCCCTAATACCAAAAGCAGAACACACCCTTCTCTCCCCGTGGCTTTCCGCACACTAAAAGATGATGTGTTTCGAGCTTATGTGGGGCACCATCGAAATGAAAGCATGTATCTCTCACTCTGAGGAAGGAAAACAAGAATGAGAATGAGGTGATACTGGCCGACAATGGATTTCTTTTTAGTGCCAAATGTAAGGAGTTTAGGAAAGCACAATATTTCCTTAATATCTCTCTAGGTTTCTCTAGATTGTGAAAAGTCTGAATCTGTTTCCTGGTTATTTGTTCCTGATAGCTCACAATTTCTCTCAATCTTCATCTTTAATTTTATCTCCTATATGAGCCCAGACAGGGTCTTTGATTCACAGGAGTGTTATTTTCCATCAGCTATAGCTTATTGCCATTCAAATTATATTGTGTAAAATGTAATAAAATGAAGACCTTCAACAACAATGCAATTAAGCAAAAGAAAAATATATATTTACAACATATAAAATATGTGTGTACATCCACACACTATACAACTATATGTGTGTGTGTACATGTATATATATATTTATAGTTGTAATGTGTAAATTATTTGGAAGATACGGTGCAGCGACAGCGACATTTCTATAGTCCCAGATGCACAGAATTATGGGAGAAAAGATTGATTTCTAGACAGTGTGGCGCACTTTTTATGGAATTGATTATTCTTGGGAAAATAGAAAACATTAAATAAAACCGTACATGATAGTAAAGGTGTGTGTCTGCTGTATTCTGTAAGATGCCGTCGTCCGGGCCACGGGGACACCGGAGAGCTCGCACCGGGCGCAGAGGGCAGCGCAGGGGCCGGAGCCGGGCTCTCAGGGCTGTGCAGGCTGCGCTGCAGGCGGGAACCAGCGCCACCGGGTCGGGAGCCCCAGAGCCCGGGGTCCACGGGGAAAGGCAGCAGGTGCGTTTGTCGAAGTCAGGGAGTGCTCCCTGGAGGAGGACGTGGCGGATGCGGGGTTTTCACCGCACGGAGTTTAGACGGAGGCCACCTGCGCAGGGACGACTGGGGCAGGGGACACCTGCAGGGAAGACGCGGAGCCGGAGGGAGGCCGCGGGGGACTGGCAGTCTGCCCCCGGGACACGGGAGGACGTTTAGGACATGGGCTGGCCAGGGGACGGGCCCACAAGCAGGGTCAGGACGCCGCACTGAGGGGTCCTGAGTGTCCGAGCCAGGATGGTCCCCAGACAAGGGGTACCCAGGGAGGCTTCAGGGCGCAGACCCACACCTGCTCCTGGGGGACGACCCCACAGGGCCCGGAGTGGGGGAGGGGAGTGGGGCTGCTGGGAAGGTGGGCCGGGAATCTGTCTCTACAGACTGTACCTGAAATGGAGCTAATTAGAGACCAGGACTGAGTCAAACGGAGGGACACCAGTTCTTGGAAGGTTGCAAGGTGGTTTGCCTCCTGGTGTCCAGCCTGGCGTTCGTTGTTGTCGGGTTTCTCTCCTCTTCCAAGCACCAGCCATGAAGTCAGCATCCGGCAGAGTTCCAGTGACTAGCCGGGCATGGTGGAGGCCACAGGAAGCAGGGTCCCCATCTCCTCCTGTGACATGGCTCCCCTAGGGCTCCCAGGGTGGAGGGCCGGTGCCCTGAGAGACTCACGTGGATCCTGAGTCCTTGACCCTCCACAGGCTGAGGTCAGAGAGAGGGCTGTCCCTCCTTCCTCTGGAGGGGGTGCCCTGGACAGGGCCCTGAGAGGGGGTCTCTAGACCTCTCCCTTCTTTGCCAGTGGCCTCCCTGCTGCACTTTTTTTGGGGTCCCTCGGCTGTGAGGATGTGCCCCACAGAAGTGGTCATTTAGTGAGTCCCCAGGATGGCACGGCTTCCCCTGCCCCCGGTGACGGTCACATCAGAGTCTCCTGCAGACCTAAGCTGCAGTGCTGACCAGGAGCTCCATCCCATTCGCCCTGGGGCCGGCTTCCCAGATCCTGCAGCACATACCAGCTCCTTTTGGTATCAGCCAGTCCGACCCTGGAGTCTGCATTCTCACTGGCCTTGCTGCCCTGCCTTCTGGCTCCTTCCCATTCATTAGCTACTAAGATAACATATGGTCCTGACGAGACGTTCCTAGCATCTGGGTCACTCTTGGCTTAGACAGAGGAGGTAGGGCCTTATTTCCAGAAAGCCGCTGTGAGAATATCCCTTATGTTAATAGTGTCCTGATGATTTTCTCTGGTGCTTTCTCATGAGCCCACCCCCCCCCAGAGCTACCGTCCAGGAGCCGGGCTGTTGGGACCCAGGGTTGGGGTGCAGGAGACAGACAGCCCGCCGCTGACTGCCCACCCCACTCTGGCAGAGCATGCCTCATTCTTGAGCGGATCCAGCAGGATCTCCGACAGCTGGAAACACCAGGCAATGCCCAAGCAGATACCACAAAAGCACTTAGAAAGAGATAGACACGGAGTCTCTACTCCTCGGTGCAGGTGTTACCTAGAGCATTCCATGCTGGGTCACCTCCACCAGAGGAACTCCCTTTGGGTGAAAAATTTCTTTAAAAGATTTTGAATCATAGTTTTAATGGAGAATTTAGCTCAGACGGAAAATAATCCCTTAACACTTGCATCTATAACACCACGTCCTAAAGCAGCTGTAAAGAAGTTCAATGTGTGTGTCCCAAAGCCTAAACTGCAAGAAGTCAGCTCCCCTCAGGGCAGAGGCATCTGGGGTCATGAAAACGTAGGGTTTTCACGAAAGCCTAGATGTCACTGTGAGCTTCCTTAAGGAACTGGGGTGCGTGTTCAACGTAAGGATAGGAAGACTATTGACCCTGTAAGTCATTGATCATTTTGTTCATTATTATTATGGAATGTAAGGATAGAAGAAATGTTGCATAGTAATTCTGCACTGAGTTTGGAGGGTTTATGTTTTGCTTTGCTTTGTTTTTGACCTCTCTTCTCACAGTTGCTTGTATGAGCCTCTTCCTGTATCTAAATTTTCCCTCTGCAGGAACATTAGTAATCAAAATATTGCTGGAAAGTAGCACGAAAGCTCCCCGAGGATCTCTTCCTGCCACTCAGGACTATTTTTCCCTCTCTAAAAAAAATGATATTGAGTTCGAAGTGCTGAGAGGGAGATAAGTGGGGCAATTTGAGTGGTTACTGGGGGTATTACAGAAGAGAATAGGGAAGACAGAAGTTCAAACCCAAATGAAATTTTCATTTGCACAACACAGATCAAATTAGATTCCTCTGAACTTCTCTTTCTGTTTTACAGACATGAAGCTTTGTCCTGGTATTTTCACTCTATTGTTCTCCTTTTATGCTCACAGCTACTTCTGGGCCATGTCCTGACCCTGGAGTCTTTTCTCAGAATCTAGCCGTTCCATAGTAGCCGGGGGATTCCCGCACAAGCGGCATCTCTGTGTGTTACTGACTACAGGGGACCCACTGAGGAGGACTTAAACCTCTTTGCAAGCTTCTTTTTATTTTCTTCCTTCAAGATATTTAGCAATAACCTTAGCTGTCCATTATTTTACTATTATTTTCATGGACTATTTGCAGAAGGAAAATATCTTAATATGTGAAATTTTTAAAAATTAACAAAATAAATGAATCTTACTGTACATTAGGGAATTAGGGATCGCCAAAAAGGAATATGGTGAACCACAGGACATTGCCGTTGTACAAGTCAATTTGCTTGGATATCGGTGATCTCACGTGGTTTGACCTAGAGATGACCTTGGATCCCACTTCTTTTATAATCACGAAGCAAAAAAGGAAGTTCATAGACGTGAACTACTGTATTTCACATATGACTTCATGTATGACTTCTTAGGAGTCAACTTGGGAACAAGGGCCAGTAGGCCTTAGCCTGTGACTAATCCCAGGAGATGGTCAGAGACACAGGATAAGGACAAGTGTGAGAAACGGTTGAGCGAACAGAAGAAGATGGTTATTCATTCTTATATTACCAAGACACTGAACCCTGAGAACACGATTTGATGCTCCTACTGATGCAGGTTACACGGGGCTTATCCCTCCAAGAGCTACAAAACTGGAATGACCTACAGCCTGGGGAAGATGCCTGTTCCCTCTTTATATGAAAATGGAAGGGCTGGCCCATGCCCCGTCCCTTCCGCTCTAGCAGGCTTGCCTCCCCTCCGCACCTCCCTTTCCCTGGAAACCCAGCAGAGGATGGGGTTAAGATGACTACTGCTTGGTTTCTATAAACTTTTACTGTTTTCAGAGCTCTTATGAATGGATTCATACAGTTTCTGGTGTGTGCATGTATGTGTGTGTGTGTGTGTATTATATGTAGAAATCAGTCCTTGGGATTTTCTACTTTGCCATTTTGCTGATATCATTACTATATATTTTTTAAAACCTAACAAATGTTTACAGATAAAATATCTCTTTCAATATTTTTTCTGCCCCATTTTAGTTACCTTTGATTTGGACTCTGATTGCACACATACTGGGAACTTTGGGTAAGTCCCATGTGTCTCTCCTTTTCTTTTTCTTATTGGTTTTCTCTGTGTTATACTGTGGACATTTTCTATTGACCAGCTCAGTAATCTTATTCTATCCAATCTGTTCTTAAACCTATCCATTCTGTTCTTAATTTCACATACAGATTTTTCAGTTATAAGCTATGGCTTTTGCTTTTATATAATGTCTAATTCTCTGGTAAAAGTTCTCATTAATTTTTATGTCTATCTTTCTCTTTTTTTTCTTCAGCATATTAACCACAATTATTATAAGACCTGCTAAGGTTATTTTCTGGATTATCTGTCAGACTTGTTTTTAGAGTTTTATTATCTTGTTTGTTTATTTCTTGTTGGTTTTAGCCATACTGTATTACCTTCTTGCATGTCTTGTAATCTTTAACTGCATGCAACATATTTCAGACAAAAGAATCTTTGAGGGTCCAGATGGTGTCTTCCACCACTTGTCCATCTCCCCCATTAGGCAAAAACAGTAAGTGGTTGGTAACATCCATCTAATCACTAAATTTCAGTTTAGGTAAGTTTCAGTTTCCCTCTCCTTCATCCCTCCTTTTCAGGTGGGGCCCTCAATAGCTTCTAACTGAAAGATTCATAGGTCTTCCAACAACATAGCCTTAAAGTGGATATTCTAGAATTAAAAAGTAAAATATCTAAAATTAAAACACAGAAGGTGAGTTTAACAGACCCACTTTTGTCCTCTAAAGATTTTCAGCTCAATCTTTAGTCTATCAGCCAACACCTTCAACATTTGACGAGTGGAATTCCACCTGAGTTTAGACTAGATATAGAGAGAGCGAGAAAGAGTATCACTCCCATCCTTAAAACAATAAAAAAGTTATAAAGCTGAAAGTTGACTAATTTCTATGCAACCGTGAAAGAACCAAAGTCACAGCTACAGAGACAGGTGCCTGCAGGAAGAACAGCCCCAGAGCATTTGCTTCCCTGGGACAGAAGTGGCCAAATGTCATATAAACAGGTAGAAATATCAAACGAGAAAATTTTTTAACAAGTTGTTGAAGCATGGACTTTACTGAGAGTGTGAAGCCCCTGGGGACCACTGCTCTAAAGGAGGGATTTCCCCTTCTTGCAGGTTTTTCCTCTAGAAACCCCAGCTAACGACCACAGGGAAGATGGGAAGAATGCTAAGAAAGGTAACAGCTGAGGAGAAGCAGCCTCGGCCAACACCCCACCCAGACCCATCCCCCCTTACTTTCCCTAAAACACAAAGGCCTTACCTGCAGAAGAGAGATCAATTCAATCATAGTCTGGATCCTGGGAAAAGGAAATGGAGACCACCACTGAGAATGTATCTTCCCCCATATCTTTCCAAGTGGATAAGAGCCCCAACCTGCAGAGGGCACATTGGCAAATCCACAGGCTGGGGGTGCATAATGGAAACCCATTCAATGTGAAGCAGGGAAAAAAGAAACTCTATTTCTGGAAGAAGGGTAGGAACAATAGTGACATCTGTATTCTTAAGACCAAGGTTCAGGGCGCCTGGGTGGCTCAGTGGGTTAAGCCGCTGCCTTCGGCTCAGGTCATGATCTCAGGGTCCTGGGATCGAGTCCCGCATCAGGCTCTCTGCTGAGCATGGAGCCTGCTTCCCTTCCTCTTTCTCTGCCTGCCTCTCTGCCTACTTGTGATCTCTCTCTGTCAAATAAATAAATAAAATATTTAAAAAAAAAAATTGAGGTTGTGACCACTGGTGGTTCTGACCTGTGCATGGCAGAGTGCTTTCCTTTCCTAGCTGCTTCCTCACCTCCACCACTGTTCCTGCCACTGACAGGGCTTCCCTCCCCACGGATGCAGCTCCCTGTCCCAGGGATGGCTCCCTCCTCCTGGAGGACCCGCTCTCCATTGTCAACTAACATCCAAGGACACTCAGTGTGGTGTGTCTTAGATGTCTTAAAGGACACATTCAATTTAATATCTTTATCTTAGAAGAAAACATAAAAATATATCTTCATGATTGGGGCAGGCAATGACTTCTTAGATAGGACACACAAAAGAAGGGAAAAAATAGGTAAATTGGGCTTCATCAAAATTAAAAACCTTTGTGCTGCTCTCAAATAATTGGTACTATTAAATAAAGTAGAGACAAGCCACAGAATGGGAGATAATACTTACAAAGCATATATCTGATAAGAGACTTCTCTCCAGAATATGTAAAGATCTCATACAAGTCAATAATAAGATAACTAAACCAATGGGAAATGGGCAAAGGATGTGTATAGACCTCTCTCCAAGGAAAATATACAAATGGTAACTGGCACACACACACACACACACAAATGTGCAAAATCGTTAGTCATTAGGGAAATGCAAACCAAAACCATAATGAGATACCACTGGAGACACACTAGGACAGCTAAAATAAAAAGACAAGCAGGTGTTGGTGACGGTATGAAGAGATGGGATCCTTCATACGTTGCAGCAGGAATATAAAGTGACGTATCTGTTTCAGAAAACAGTTTGTTCCTCAGGATGTCAAACATAGATTTATCACAGGATCCAGCAGCCCCACTGGTAAACGTGTCCCCAAGAGGAGTGAGAACAGGGGTCTGCAGGAAAACTTGTACACGAATGTTCACATCAGCATTATCTATAAGGGCCCCAAAGTGGAAACAACTCAGTGTCCATCAACTGCTAAAGGCATACAGAAAATACAGTATACTGTCCAGTGAAATATTCGGTATAAGAAGTACTGATGTATCCTACCACGTGGGCGGGACCTGGAAAATATTATGCCAAGAGAGAGAATCCAGTAAAAAAAAGACCATATGCTCTACGATTCCACTTGCACTCAGTTTCCAGAAGAGGAAAATGTCTAGAGACAGAAAGTGTGCTAATAATATTACTAATTAGTAATAGTGAGCACGGGACGGGGGGAAGCATAGAGGATATGGCGTACCTGCCCATGAGTGTAAATTTCCTTAGGAAAGGAATGAGAAAGTTCTCAAATTAGAGTTTCCTGGCGGTTTCGCACCCTGTAACTGTACTTCAAGAACACCATGTACTTTAAATGGGTGAATTTTATGGTACGTGAATTTTATCTATCGCAGTTTTAATCTGGCTTTTCCCACCAGAAACTAATATTTAGAAGAGCTGCCCTTTCCATCTGCTACTTTAGCAAATCGAGTCTCAAGACGTCTGTGGTCCTCAGGGACAATTCATTAAGGAATTACCGCACCCTGCCCCAGCACTGTCGACAGTAAGTTGTCTTCTGGAGAGCCATGCACTTATGGTTAAATCCATAACAATTTAAAGAGATAAAATAAGAAGAATAAAGGGAGATCAGTAGTTCTACAATTATTAGCAGAGCTGCAGCATAATTATATTCCAGACATCTACACCCTCAATGGACTTCTGATAAGAAGCTATGTATCAATCGTCCACGTTAACTTGGGTTGAGTTGCAGAAGAAAATCTGCATTTATAATTGTGTCACTTTTGCCTGTTTTGCAGAATTCTATTCTAAACTCAACCACTATTGAGAAGAAACACGAAAGAAACGACCTCATTTACATAACAAGATCAATAACAAAAAAATCAAAAGATAGGCCAAGAATTTTTTTAAAATATTTATTTATTTATTTATTTATTTATTTATTTATTTATTTATTTGACAGATAGAAATCACAAGTGGGCATAGAGGCAGGCAGAGAGAGAGAGGAGTAAACAGGCTCTCTGCGGAGCAGAGAGCCCGATGTGGGGCTCGATCCCAGGACCTGGGACCATGACCTGAGCTGAAGGCAGAGGCTCAACCCACTGAGCTACCCAGGCGCCCATGAATTTTTTGAAGTAATATACAAACCCTACATGAGGAGAACTTCTATTTGACACAAGGAAAGTCTTCTTCATTCTGTTTATTCAATTTCTTTTTAGTAATGATATCTAATGCTTTGAAATTTCAAGTGATATTTAATAACTTTTAAAAAAGGATGTACAATTTCCATCTGTAACAAACATGACCTAAGTTAAGATGCACAGCTCTCAAAGTACATTTCAATAAATATATTTCCTTCCTCGACTGTCTTGTAAGGGCCTGCCCCTCCCAGAGGAACTTGCTTGTGGACCCCGGATGTAGGGGCGGGGCAGGCCAGGTGGAGATGTCCAATCAGTGCGGCATGTGGATATCCACTAGGGTGAATTGAGATCCGATCAGCCCCCTGTATAGGGGTGGAGCTCAACCAACCGCATAAAGGTTGCTGTGAAGGCTAGCAGGGGAAGAGGAGAGCTGTGATGGGAGCAGAAGGAAGGGTCCGTGCGAGCGAAAGAGTCCGCGGAGTGGAGGAGCTGTAACAGCTCTTGTAAGAGCTATAACCACTCTGAGCGGTCCCCCGAGCCGCGGCCTTCAGCCTCCAGCCGCCTGCAGCTTCCAGCGGCCCCGCCTTCAGCAGCCCAGAGCTGCAGCCTCCGGCAGTTGTGCTGATGATGGTCCCGAGACACTGGCGGTCCAGTGGTCAGCAGTCCCAATGCCTGCAGCCCCTAGAGGCCAGCGGTCCTGAGACCCCAGTGGTCCAGCGGCCCAGTGGTCAGCGGTCCCGAGACACCAGTGGTCCAGCGGTCAGTGGTCCCCATGCCTGCAGCCCCTGGACTCCAGCGGTCCCGAGACGCCAGCGGTCCTGAGATGCCAAGGGCCCCTAGCCGCCAGCAGCCTCACCGCAAAATGCTTCGCCACCCTGAGCCACGAGCAGCCTTGTCCGCAGCGGTGGCTTCCTCTGGGTGGCAGCCTTGACAGAGTGGCATCGTCTGTGTCATCCGGGTTGTCCTCCTTGTCATCGTCGCTGTCATCATTGCCTCTTTGTCGTCGGGAGCAGCCTCGTCTGGGAAGCGGTCTTGTCCAGAATGGCCTTTTCTTGGGAGCGGCTCTGATCATGGAGCGGCCTCATCTGCGGAGCAGCCTCATCTAGAGCAGCCTCATCTGGGAAGCAGTCTTCTTCAGAATGGCCTCTTCTTGAGAGCGGCCTTGTCTGGGGAGCAACCTCATGGAGCAGCAGCCTCATCTTGGGAGTGGCCTCTTCTTGGGAGCGGCTCTGATCATGGAGCGGCCTCATCTGCGGAGCAGCCTTGTCCGGAGCGGCCTTCTTGGGAGTGACCTTGTTGGGATCATCGTCATCGCCTTTTCGTAAGAGACTGCCCTGACCGGTCAGTTTGATTTTTGATGCTTGGCGCGAAATAAAGTTTTGCTTGACCTTCACTCTGTATCAGTCTCATTCCTTTGATCACAGACCCTAACAGTGTACTGTGAGGGACTCACTGAACTTTAGGCCCAAAGTGTATCAGAAGCGACAGTACAATTTAAAAGGCATGCATTACTTAATAGATATTTTATGAAGACTATTTCTTTTCATCTCCATAAGAGCTCTAAAAATAAGACAGCATTTCCACTATGTGAGCAAGAAAGGTACTTCCAAGATTTGGAAGCTCTGCGCCTGGGTGATGAATTCAGATCTGCCTGTTCCAAAATCCTTATTCTTCCCACTTTCCACTGTCCATTGGTGCATTAATTTAGTAAATAGTACAGAAAATACAAAAGGGGAGTGCTTTGCTTCTAGGATTATTAGGTCCTGAAGAAGATTTTCTGTTTTCATTGGATTCTTACTACTTAACCTCTCAGATCTGAATTATAAGTGCAGACTTCTTATCTTCACTGTGAAATTACTGATAGTTTTTGATCAAAGTCAGTAATTCTACATTGTATCTTTTGAAGTACCTAGAACTATGATGACAAAAGAATAGACTTGACAGATGCACAGAGAGTCTTTCAAGGAATACGGGTAGAAGGGAAAAGGAATCAATAATAATTTGACCAGGAAAATCTGTCTTAAACAACATATTTTGTGTAGATATACTCAGTGTAATTGAAATGCCAGTTATTCCCAAGTAAATATATATATTTAAAGGGATCCCAGTTGAAACACCAACAGGTTTTGATCTCCCGTTTTTGTTTTAGTGAGTGATGAAGTCCTTTAGTCAAGCCAATTTAGAAGTTCCCATGGGGAAATAGACCAAATTTTTTTCTTAAAACAACAGAGAGTGACATTGCCTACCAGGTGGTGAACATTTACTCCCCTGTCCCACCTGCAAAATGCCTTCATACTATCCCAATGTTCCCCAAAGTCCTAACCCATTCCAGCATCACCTGTAAGTTCCATATCTCATCCTCTAAATAATCCATGTCAGGCACGAGTATGACTCTGAGTAGAGGCCACACTCAGAAAGACTCCATCTGTGGACCTGTGAAGAGAGAAAATAGCGATCTTCTTCCAGAATAGCATGGTGAGGCAGGTACGAGATAGACATTCCCACTTCCATAGAGGGAAACTGAAAGGAATAGAGGGGTCACCAAGTGAGTCCAAGCTCAGCAAAGCAAGTTCCATTAAGGCTTGGAAGATCCTCTGAGGCTTGGTGCCCTGTCCCCAGGGCCCTTGGGGTGACCCTGCTGGCCTGGCCCTGAGCCTCTCTGACCTGTCTCCATGTCCACATGTGTGTCTTTGGAGTCATTCTTCCTTGTTCCTGAAGGACAGCCCTTGTTTTCCGCAGGTAGCTCTGGAAGCCCACTTCCTGCTTCTAGAATCTCACAGGTTTTGGACAGCCTCCCTTCATTTCTTCCTGTCTCTCTTCTTTCAGGAGAAGCTGGTGGTGTTTCTGCTGATACAACATTCTGTGAAACTGTGCTGGTCTGTGGTGTACATCACGGGGCACCCATGCCATTAGACCCTTCCGGCCAAACCCCATCTCTGTTCCTGGCTCTGCTGAGATGTTTGAGTGGGTCCATGGGGCCCAGGCTCATGTCTTCAGCAGAAGGTTGCCCAGCCTCATGCTTGGCCCTCTCTCCTGAGTGTCCTTCATCAGCCACAAATGGCCTTGTTTTCCCACTCCCAACTGGGATTGGCTTGGGACCTCCCAGTCAAGTGCTAGTCTGTCTTTGCTGAGCAACCCCTCCTCAATTTATCTCCTTCCTCACACATTGCTGCGAGCTGAGTGGAGCACTGCTTGGAAATCTCTTCAGTTATGCTCAGGATCTCCTCAGCTAAATCTCAGCTAAACCTCTCCATATTTGCCACTCATAACTTCTGTTTTCCACCGAACAAAAGAACACAGTTCAGTCGAGTTTTCTGCCACTTTGCAACAAAGATGATCTTTTCTCCAATTTCAGATAAAATGCTTCTCCTTTCCTTTTAAGACCTCACCAGAAGCACCTTTAACATTTGTATTTCTGCCAAGATTCTGGTCATCAACAACTCGATGCTGAGGATGAGAAACTTTCTCTGCCATGCTTCTTCCTGAGTTGTCACCAGAATCCCCCTTAACATCCATTCTTCCTTCCCGGTTCCGAAGCCACTTTCCTCAGGCGCTGCCATAACAAACGGTCACAAACCTGGTGCCTGAACAGAAGTGTTAAGGTTTTGACAGGGTTAGGGCAGGCTGTTCCTTCTGGAGGCTCTGAGGCAATCATTTTCCCCACACTCTCCTGGTTTCTGAGGGCTGCCAGCAAACCTTGACATTTCTTGAACTGTTGATACATTGCTCCCATCTCTGCCCCTGTCTCCACGTGGCATTCTCTTTTGTGTTTCTGTGTGTCCTTTTCTGCCTCCTAAAAGGACAATCTCATCTGATTTAGTGCCCATGCTAATCTAATGGGATCTCATCTTGATTTTTTACTGTACTAATATGTTGCCCAGACCCTACTGCCAATAAAGTCATATTTCAAGGTTCTGAGAGGATAAGAACTTTGAGGGTCACTCTTCAACCCACTAAAGTAAATTAGACTTCAAGCAAACTATTAGTAAAACAATCAAACAACAAACAAACAAACAAAAAACTTGTCCAGAGCTTGCCCATGCAAGATAACACTAGGGCTTGTTTCTCCTGCTGGGATTTTCTGAGCGAGCTCCTCGAGCCTGATTTGGCCCAATGAAAAGTCTTGCTATCCACACAGTGATTTAGACTGATCCTTCCCTTCCATCAGGTAAATTACAATTTTTGTCTCAGGCTCCCAGCATTGAATTTTCCTTTTGCTTTGGCTGACTTCTGGAGTGATAACACTGCAGAGCTGAACATACAGTTGCTGTTGTGTGCATCAGGCTGTATGGCTCCCCTAAGGGGTTTCTGGGAATCATAGCAGCCAATCTCATTCACGTTTTCACACCATTGTTAGGGTCCATAATCAAAGGAGCGAGACTGATACAAAGCAAAGGTCAAGCAAAGCTTTATTTCAGGCCAACCATCGAGAATCAAACTGACTGGTCAGGGCCATCTCTTGCAAAGAGGCGACCCCTCCTCCCAGCCTCAGAGATTAACTTTTATAGAGGTAGTTTAGCTGGGCCATAAACAGGTGGCCAATGAGATTGCAATACACAGAGAACACTGCATAGTCGTGTTAGGTCACACACACAGGCAGCCAATTGACTTACAATTCACCCTAGTAGATATATGCTTGCCCCACTGATTGGCTGTCTCAACCTGGCATAACCCTGTATCTGGGCTTTGCAAGTAAGTTCCTCTGGGAGGGGCAGGGTCAATCTAAGTTTACTGCAGAAACAACAAAATGGCTCCCCCTAAGTAGGCCCTTACACCATGTTTACTACTATTGTCTATTTACTACTTCTACCAATTTGCTGCATTTCCATCAACATAGAAAGTCTATTTCTCCCTCTCTTAGTCTCTGTGGCATACAGGAAACCTGTATCCTAATCTTCCCTTTTGCAGCACTGATGTGACTGGAAAGTCCCTGAAGCAGACCTCCGGGCCTCCTGCCTCTTCCTCCTCAGATCCACCAGTTATGAAGATGTCCGTCTTATGACAGACCTTATTATGAGATCCAGTGCAATACTTGTAGCTTCAGTAAAGCCAGTTTAAAAAGAACTTTAATCTCTCAACATTTTGTGAGATAAGCAGCTGATTGTCTTAAGGATTCTAATACCAAAGGTTGCATCTTACTCCATTGTGCTGTTACTAATGTTAATGTTATTTACAGTGGTGTTTGTTTTCTGATACAAAATCAGTTTTAAGAAACTTATAGTTAGGGGTATAAAAATAATTTTGAGGGCCAACTTCCTTATATCTGTCTTTCCTCAATTCTCTGTACATGTAATATGTATATACCAAAGTGCAGCCATGGGGCGCCCAGGTGGCTCAGTCCGTGAAGTGTCCAACTCTTGATTTCAGGTCAGGTTATGATCTTAGGCTTATGAGAGCGAGCCCTATGCCTAGCCCTGAGCTGGGCATGAAGCCTGCTTAAGATTCTCTCTCCCTTTGCCCCTTCCTCTTTCTCCCTTCCTCTCCTTAAAAAAAAAAAAAATGCAGGCACAAATGTCATATACTGTACTTATCTGCTTCCAGACTCAGAGCTCTGTTCTTTTATCCCAACCAGAGCTGTTTCCATCTTGTCCAGAGCCACATGACTATCAATGCAGCATTTAGGGGGGACTCCCTGAAGATGGTGGGTGCTGCAACCTTCCTTCCGTGAGAGCAGTGTCAGTAGTGTTTGATGCATGAATAAAGTATGTGCGCATTCGGCTTTGATACAGGTTGAGAGAAGACGTGAGAATGGGTGCTGCACCCATTCAATGGAATGAAACATAACAGTTTAAGGTAACTACTACTACTACTAGGGTCCTGCTCGATAGTAGTTGTGGGTTGAGGACACATATGAGAATTGTAGCAAAAATGAGTGGTTTTGGTTTTGAGCTGCTAGAACGATTGTTGGAAAGACTCCTATAATCCTATCATGAGCCACCAGTCCCACCGTGTACCGCCCTCCCTTGTCCTTTTATGTGAAAGGGAAAATAAGCTTGTAATAATGAAAAAAAAAATTGTTTTGGAGCTACTATTTCTTGCAGTGGAATGCAGATCCTAATTAATTCACTGACATTCTTTGCTTCTCTTTCAAGAATAGTTCTTAAGCTTACATAGTAGTTACTGAAAATGTCAATATAATTTCCCTATAATTCTTCCTGAGATGTATATGAATAAAACCAATCAACATTACATTGTATAAGTGTGTGCAATTTCCTTTAAAACAGCCATGCAAAGCCATATATTCTATATTCTCATATAAAACATCAATAAAACAAGTTCTATGTAATTAAAAGACAAAAAAATATTAAAAACTAAATACATATAAGAGTGTGGGAGGTGGAATAAGTTGGTAAACTGTTCTCATTTTTCAATTTAGATAAATTGAATTTTAAAAAGAAATAAAGGGAAAATTTGCCTTAAAACTGTTTCTACCTGTGGGGCACCTGGGTGGCTTGGATGGTTGGGTGTCTGCCTTTGGATCGGGTCATAGTCCCAGGGTTCTGGGATCACGTCCCACATCAGTCTCCTGGCTCAGTGGGGAGTCTGCTTCTCACTCTCTCTCTGTTCCTGCTGCTTGTGTGCTCACTCTCTATCTTTCTCTCTCTCAAATAAATAAATAAAAATAAAATCTTTAAAAAAAAAAAACTGTTTCTGCCTGTAACTTTTAAATAGCTTTAGTTGGGCTAAATTTGAATAGTAAAAAACTTGGAAATGTCCTGATTAAGTGCTTTTTTGTTTGATTCTAATTAAGTGTTCATTTGCTTGTGATTTTCACATATGGGCAGGTGTGTATTTATTAATTGCAAAATCGCTGTTGAACTGGTGCATCTGAAAATGTTCAGGGAAGACCCATGGTTCGAAGAAAGAAGAACTTTTCCAAGCAGTGGGCTTCATTTCATCCTTTCAAGGGACAGTCACCCTGCTGTTTTGGGTTTTCTCCCCCTATGTATGTGGTGATGTCACCTCCAGCTAGAAAGATACTACACAATGATGGTGAAAGTATATTCATGTGTGTGTGAATAAAAGGACAGTGCCAGTGGAGCTGGGTCCAACAGCTGAAAGGCTAAGCTGTTTTCTCTCTCTCTCTCTCTCTCTCTCTGTGTGTGGTCGCTGCATGGAGAAGGGCATGTCAGCACATTTGGCCACATGTTTCACAATGAAAACACAAACTAAATGCTTTTTAGAATAGTCATATCATTTAAAATATGGACCATAAAAATACAAATAAAAGTAAAATAAAATAAATTTAAAATGGAATACAACAAAGTAAAATGTGGACCAAGACACATGATGACTTGCAGAGGGAACATGCATCAGCTTTAGTGATTACACCCATGAGTGTGAGTGAAGGAGCACAGGGCAGAATTGAGGAGATTAAACCCAGATTTATTTTTTTCAGCCTTTCTCACTCCACAACTCCCTCCCCCAGAGAATCCAAAGCAGACTTAATGCACAAAAACCTTCCTATGAATAAAGGTGGTTACTACCTAAAGACAAAATGTCTGATTTACCAGGAAGATCCAACTATGAACATGTCCACACCTAACACAGTCTCAAAATGCATAAAGCAAAAGTTAACAGAGCTAGGCCCAGAAAAGGACAAATAAGGAGACCAACCACCACCACAAAACAGGCAAGAGATAAGCTTCGAATCCTGACAATTTTAACTGAGATATTGTGGAAGAGAAGTGTTCTCAGAAGAGGAAGGGTATGTGAAACAACCCAGAGAGGAGCTTATACACTTATCTGGAGCCCTGATTTTTGAAACTGTCACCAGGGACACCTCCGGATCTCCCAATCTGGAGTCCAACTGGGATTGCAATTGTCACCCCACAAGACTATATATATATTTGCACACTTTAAAAGTTTCTGCCTGAGAGTCTGACTTCCAATCAGCCTAAAACAAAGTGTTAGATTAGATTCCTCTCCTTGGAACACTGACAGGTCTTGAGGACAGATCAGAAATAAATCAGACAGTTTAGACAATCACAAAGTTCCCTTAGGAGACAACTAAGAACCGGGACAAGGGTAAGTGAGAAAGTTCATCTCCCACACATGGCAACTTTTCATCACTGGAAAAAGTAGTTGTTTTGCCAAATATATAAAAACACAGAAGTCAAGCAAAATGAGGAAATAGAAACATGTTCCAAATAAGAGAATAAGACAAAACTTCAGAAAAACGTTAATGATATGGAGATAAGTAATCTACATGTAATGAACTCAATTTGATAGTCATAAAGATGCCCATGGAACTCGGGGGAAGAATGGAGGAGCACAGGGAGAGCTTCACCAGCAACAGGGAGTGTGTGAAAGAACCAACCAGAAATGACAGGGATGAAGAATACAGTAATTAAACTGAAAACTACACTAAAGGTGTTCAGCTTAAGACAGGATGAAACAGAAGATAGTCTCTGAGGTGGAACACAAAGCTGCCCAAACAGAGCAGCAAAAAGAAAAATGAATTCAAAATGTTAAAGATAAGTTAAAAAAACTTAATGTCATATCAAGCAGGATAACACTCAAATTAAAGAGGTCCTAAAGGGAGAGGAGAAACAGAAAGGTGCAGAAAATTTATTTGATAACAAATAGCATGGAGGACAAGGGGATATGGAGAGGAGAAGGGAGTTGAGGGAAATTGGATGGGGAAGTGAACCATGAGAGGCTATGGACTCTGAAAAACAATCTGAGGGTTTTGAAGGGGTGGAGGGTGGGAGGTTGGGGGAACCAGGTGGTGAGTAGAGAGAGCACGGATTGCATGGAGCACTGAATGTGGTGCAAAAACAATGAATACTGTTACCTGAAAAAAAAAAAAAAACTTATTTGAAAAAAATCATGGGTGAAAACTTTCCTAACCTGGGGAAGAAGACACCACACTGAGATATTCAAATCAGAAAAACAATAAAAAACACCCCCAAACACCTCAAATAATAAATAAAATACATCTCAAAGACCCCAACACCAATCCACATTATAATTTGAGTGTCAAAAATTAATGATAAAAAGCAGCAGCAGAACAGCCATTTATTATGTGCAGGGAAATGTACCTAGTAGGCTACCAGCAGATTATTCAGCACATGTTTCACAGGCCAGAAGAGAGCAGTGTGACATATTCAGAGTGCTGAGGAAGGCACCTCAGTAGCACAATTGGTTAAGTGTCCAACTTTTGGTTTCTGCTCAGGTCATGATCTCAGGGTTGTGGGATCGAGCCCTACCTTGGGCTCCCTGCTCAGTCTGCTTCAGTTTCTCTCTCTTTCAACCCTCTTCCAAACAAATTGTTAGGGTCCATGATCAAAGGAATGAGACTGATGCAAAGCCAAAGTCAAGCAAAGCTTTATTTCACGCCAAGCATAGAAAACCAAACCGACCGGTAGGAGCCATCTCTTATGAAGAGGTGATGACAACAACCCCAACAAGGCCGCTCCTCAGACGAGGCCATTCCCTGGATGAAGCTGCTCCCTGGACGACGACCCCGATGAGGTCAACGACTACCCCATCAACTACCCCAACGACTACTACTATTTCCCCCCATGAGGCCTCACAGACTAACCTTTATAGAGGTGGTTGAGCCTGGCCCACACACAGGTGGCTAATGAGATTGCCACACATGGGGAAAACAGCACAGTCCTGCTCAGTGGGCAAAACAGGTGACCAACTGAATTTCAATTCACCACAGTAAGTATATGTGTGCCCCACTGATTGGATATCTCCATCTGGCCTGGTCCGGCCCTATATCCGGGGTTTGCAAGTAAGTTCCTCTGGCTAATGAGGCCCTCATACAGGCCCTCACATTCCCCCCTTTTCCTTGGAAATTAGTCAAATCCTTGACTTTTCAGCCAGTTCTATGTTCTCCTGTTGTAAGGGGTTATATTGAGCATGTAAGACTAACATTTTTATTGCTCTAATTTTCTTTTGTACAATTAGGGCATTTATGATGCAGGGGCTAAAAAGTAACAGTAGTGCACAGTCGGCTGATGAGTTAGCCATTCACCGCTTTGTATAATCTTTTCCATTTTTCCCAATTCCGTTCATCTAATTTCCTGCTTATACTTTACATAATCAGGTAACAATATGAGCAACAATAAACTCACAGTTTTTTTAGTCTTAGCTTTAGTCCACAGTCAGGGGGTTCCGTCAGCTGTAGCTTCCATCTCTGAGGGGCGTCTTTGTCCTCAACTCATTTGACATGACCAGTGTGAATCCAGGCCCTAATGCCTTCTACTTTTACTGCCATGGGGGTGGTCAGGATGACAGTAAATGGTCCCTTTCAGCGAGGCTCCAAGTTTCCCATTTGACAGCAACATATCCAAATCAAGTCCCCGGTGGTTCCACCTCTGTCTCTGTCCCAGTGTGGGCAGTCTAGATCCCTGCATGGGCTTTTTTTTTTTAAAGACAGACTGTAATGCCTGCAGTGATTGGAGTATAGACGGATCAGTCATTTCTGCTAGGGCAACCTCTTGAAGCCAAGGACAGAGTGGGGGGCGGGGTGTGTCTTCCGAACATTATTTCAAATGGGGTCACCTTGTTTAAATGGGGGTGTACATTGTGCCCTAAGGAGGGCGAAAGGAAGGAGATCCCCCCATCCACCACCAGTCTCCAGAATTAGTTTTGTCAAGGTCTCTTTAAGAGTCCAGTTCATTCTCTCTACTTGCCTGGAACTCTGGGGCCAGTAGGCACAATGCAGTTTCCAACTAGTGCCCATGGCTTTGGCCAATGCCTGTGAGACTGAGCTCACAAATACAGGGCCATTGTTTGACCCAATCGCAAGAGGCTGCCCAAATCTAGAAATTATTTCTTCTAGAAGCTTTTTGGCTACCACTCCTGCTGTCTCATGTTTGGCGGAAAAACCCTCTACCTGGCCTGAAAAGGTATCTACAAAATCTAACATATACTTGTGCCCATATTTTCCGGGTTTCATTTCTGTAAAATCTATTTCCCAATAAATTCCTGGTTCCTTACCTCTTTCTCTTTTCCCTCTTCCTATTTTAGTTCTTCCCACATTAACTGCCTGGCATTGAGCACATCTATCAACTACATCCTGAACCATACACCCTAATTTAGAAACCTGGAATTGCTTGTCTATAAGTTCCTTGAGTTTGCGTATCCCCAAATGAGTACCCTGATGTATATGGTCTACTAACTTCTTATCTAGTCTTCGAGAAAGAATTATTTTTCCTGCTTTAGTCTTAGCCCAGTCCCTTTCATAGTCCAATTTAACACATTTTTTTAAATACTTTAAACCTTCTTCTGAATAGTTCAGTTTCTCTGGTAGTACTGGAGATGGGAGTGTAACCAGTTCTTGCACTATTTCTTGGGTTGCTTGCTTTGCAGCTTGATCTGCTAAGTGGTTTCCTTTTGACATCAGATAAGTCCCCTTTTGGTGTCCTAGGCAATGCATAACAGCCACCTCTTTTGGGTCCCAAATAGCCTGGAGGAGGGCCAATATTTATCCTCTGTTTTTAATTCCTTTTTCTTCTGCTGTTAATAGGCCACTTTCTTTATAAATAGCCCCATGTATATGGAGAGTAGCAAAGGCGTACCTGCTGTCCATATAGATGTTGGTGGTTTTACCTTTGGCCATCTGCAGTGCCTTGGTGAGTGCAATCAGCTCTGCTTTTTGTGCTGATGTTCTGTGTGGCAGGGCTGCTGTCCAGAGTTCCTGCTCAGGAGAAACCACCGCAGCCCCCACCTACCTCTTTCCATCGGCCATGTAGCTACTCCCATCTGTGAACAGAGTCATCTCAGCATCCAGGAGGGGAATGTCTCTGAGATCTGGCCTTATTCCTGTGACTTGGGTTAGGACCTACCTGCAGTCGTGTGGGTGGTCAGCCAGCTCCTCTTGCAGCAGCGTGGCTGGATTTAGCACCACTGGGATCCAGAAGGTCACTCTTGGTTCATTGAGGAGGAGGGCCAGATACCCTATCACTTGGGCGTTCATCATCCATTGGCCTGGTGGAGTCTGGAGAAGGCCCTTGATAGTGTGTGTGGTCGTTATGATGAGATTTTGACCCAAAGTCAATTTACTTGCATTGTTGACCAGGGCCGAGGCAGCAATTATGTGGAGGCAAGGGGTGGGGGGAATCCAGCTGCTACTGGATCTAGTTTCTTGCTAAGATAGGCCCCTGGCCTTTGCCAAGGCCCAAGAGTCTGAGTCAAAACTCCTTTGGCCACCCCTGCATTTTCATCCACATACAAGTAGAAGGGCTTGGTAACATCCGGGATGACCAATGCTGGGGCACTCAGTAAGGCTGTTTGTAATTCCCAAAATGCTCCTTCGGCCTCAGCTGTCCACTCTATCATAGCGTGCCTCCCTTTTGCCAGTTCGTAGAGAAGTCGGGCAATCTCTACAAACCGCGGTATCCACAACCTACAGTAACCCACTCTCCCAAGAAACTCCCTCACTTGTCAAGATGTGGTGGAGCGGGGGTATCGGGAGATCACCTGTTTCCTGGACTCAGACAGTGAATGCACTCCTTCATGGAAATCAAAGCCTAGATAAGTGGCATGGCTCTGACAGAGCTGTGCTTTCTTTGTTGATACCCAATACCCTTTTACCTGCAGAGTCTGTAAGAGAGCTCTCGTTCTCCACAAACATGACTCATAGTCCTCAGCGGCTATTAGCAAGTCATCAACACACTGTAACAGAGTGACTCCCAGGTTGGTGGTTCTGTACTCACACAAATCCTCATGTAGGGCCTCATCAAAAATGGTGGGTGAATTCTTGAATCCTTGGGGAATTCTTGTCCAGGTGAGCTGGCCTTGGAACCCTTCCTGTGGGTCGGACCACTCAAAAGCAAAAAGGGGCTGAAATTCCCTTGCTAAAAATATGCAGAAAAGCGCATTCTTGAGATCTAAGATGGCATACTCAGATCTTTCCAGGCCCAGGAGGGAGAGTAGGATATAGGTACCATCGGGTGGATATCTTCAACCCGTTTGTTAAATTCCCGCAAGTCCTGCATGGGTCAGTACTCCCCAGTCTCAGCTTTTTGATGGGCAGCAAAGGTGTGTTCCATGGAGATTTGCAAGGAACTAGGATCCCATCTCCTCAGAGGCAGTTAATGTGTTTTCTGATCCTTCCTTTGTTCCCTGGGGGAGGGGGTATTACCAAAGGTGAACAGCTATAGCCATCACCTTTAATTGCACCACCACTGGAGGTTGTCCCCTGGCCAAGCCAGGGGGCTTCCCTTCTGCCCAGACCTCGGGAAACTAGACCTGTAGGGTTTGGAGTAGGCTCCTCCCGCTTTGTCTCCCCTGGTTTTGAGACTGGCTTGTAAAGGAGGTATTTATCTACTGTTGCCATAAGCACCTGTACAGTGGATTGTCTCAGGGTTACATCCATGTCTCCTTCCAAGAACTGAATGCCAGCTCATAACTTGTGGAGGAGATCTCTTCCCATCAAGTTATATGGGGCATTAGGGAGGACCAAAAATTGATGTTTAATACTCCTGAGGTCAAATTTAAAGTCATTTCTGTTGTCCATTTATGTCTCTCTGTGCCATTTGCTCCTTGTACCCAGACTTCCTCTCCAGATATTTTCCCCATAGGTTTAAGTAATTATGAAAATTGGGCTTCTGTGTCCACCAAAAAATCAATTGATTTCCCCTACACCTCAATTTTTACCTGAGGTTTGGAGAGGGTCTCCAAACCATGGCTCCTTCAGTATCTGGTGGCGATCACTGCTGTCTTCCTTTTGGGGGCACTCCCTGGCCCAATGTCCTTTTTCCTTACAGTAAGTGCACTGATTTGAATCTAAGTCTTCCCACCTGCCTTCTCTGTCCTTAGGCTTTCCTTCCATTTACTATCCCCTACCTGTCTCCTCCCCACCTCATGTAATACGAAAACCTTAACCAGTTTTTTCGTCTGTTTTTCATCCTTTTGTGCATCCCTGTTAAACACCTTTTCTTCTATTCCCACTAATTCAGTCAGATTCTTCCCTTCAAATCCCTCAATTTTCTAAAGTTTCCTCCATATATCTGGGGATGACTGACTGGTAAATGCAAGATTCATTGTCCTCTGATTTTCAGGTGCCTCAGGGTTGATTGGGCTATACATGTTATAGGTTTTGATAAGCCTTTATAGGAAAGCTCCTGGAGACTCATTCTTACCTTGTCCCACGGTACTAATTTTAGATAAATTTATGGGTCTCCTTGCAGCTGCACAGAGGCCTCCCATTAAAGTCTGGCAGTAGAAACGTAGGCTCTCCTCACCTTCATCGGAGTTTGGATCCCAGTCAGGAGGTTCCCTTGGGCAGTAGTCTTCCATTCAGTGGGGATCGAGGTCCCTGCCAAGTCTCTCTCTTATCACCTTATGGGTTTCTCGCATGATGCGATCCCTCTCTTCTGCATTAAAGAGAGCCATAAGGAGCTGTTGAATATCCACCTAGGTAGGTTGGTGGGTAAGAAAGACAGTCTCCAAGAGACTTATTAAATCCTGAGGGTGGACAGAAAAAAGATTTGTGTTGGGTCTTTTAGTTATTTGTGTTAGAAGAGGAGAAAGGGATATAGATTAGGTGGTGGCACCCTCTCCCATCCGATAGAGCAACCTCACGGAGAGGCAGCATTGGAGCCAACAGTAACAGTGAGGTAAAGAGAGGCAGAGGGGGATAGAGGAAAGGGGAAAGATCAGGGCAGTCTCTCTGCTTGGTGATCCCATAGGCTGACCCCCACTGTGTATGAGCTGGACTGGTAAGGGTGTCTCAGGACCGAGAGTCAGGTTTAGGGTACAGATGATGGGGGGATTCCACATCCTCCACATCTGATGGAGGTAGGACAGTCTTCTTCCCTGGCTCCCCCTCATCTGTCTGTTCTGGTTTTGGTGTTTTGACCTGCCTTAGAGGAAGAGAGATGATTTCATTAGCAGGGGGAATGTGGGACTTGAGCCATGACAGTGGCTCTTCTATCAGATATTGCCAGGCCACAATGTATGGTACTTGGCCTCAATGTAGATTGAAGACCTCACTCAGGGTAGAATAGATCTGAGCCTAGGAAAACGTTCCTTCCAGCAGCCACCTTGTGGAGAAAGTGGGCCACTCTAATTGGCAGAGTGTTTTTAGTTTTCCCAGGTAAACCATGTCACCTGACTGGGTGGCTTTACCTTAAAAATCCTTGAAATGTTCGAGAACAAGACCTAGGGGTGTCACAGGTACCTTACTCCCCACTTGTCCCATTTCTCCAAATACAACAAACAACACAACAGACAACAAAAAAACAAGGCAAAGACAACCACAGGCCCAGCGATCCCCATCCAGATCCTGCTACTGGTGGGGACTTTCTTGGTCCCCTACAAACCAGACAATGGACAACAGAAAAACAAGGCAAAAACCACTGCAGGCCCAGTGATCCTTACCCAGAACCTGGCACTGGTGGGGACTTTATCTCCTGACTGCCTAGGGGGAACTCAAGCCCCCTGACCACCTAGGATAACTTGAACCCCCTGGTGACCACCTAGGGGGAACAGAACCTCCTTACCATCCAGGTTAACTCGAACCCCCTGACCTCCTAGGGGGACACGAACCCTCTGACCATCCAGGGGGACTCAAACCCCCTGGTGACTGCCCACGGAAACTCGAACCCCCTGACCATCCAGGGGGACTCGAACCCCCTGACCGCCCAGGGGACTTGAACCCCCCCCATCATTCTACCAGCAGAGGGATGGGGCATCCCCACATCCACTCCAGCCCTGGGGAGCATGGCTGCATCCACTTCCTCCCGGTGTGCTGTACCCTGGAGCTCCACAACCAGTCAGACATACAGGATCCCAAGATCTTACCTCCAGAGGCTTTTCCCAGAAATTCTGTTGCTGGATCAGTTCTTATCATTTGATCCAAGATGAGCCCCCAGTGTTAGGGTCCGTGATCAAAGATATGATACTGATGCAAAGAGAAAATCAAGCAAAGCTTTATTTCATGCCAAGCATCAAAAACCAAACCGACCAGTAGGGGCCATCTCTTATGAAGAGGCAATGATGACGACCCTGGCGAGGCCACTCCCTGGACAAGGGCACTCCCTGGACAACGACCCCGACAAGGCCGATGATTACCCCAACAGCTACCCCAATGACTACTCCCCACATCAGCCTCACAAACCAACCTTTATAGAGGTGGTTGAGCCTGGCCTACACACAGGGGGCCAATGAGATTCCAACACACAGGGAAAACTGCACAGTCATGCTTGGTGGGCATTACAGGTGACCAATTGAATTTCAATTCACCACAGTAAATATATGCGCACCCCACTGATTGGTTGTCTCCATCTGGTCTGGCTGCCCCTATATCTGGGGTTTGCAAGTATGTTCCTCTGGCTAATGAGGCCCTCATGCAGGCCCTCACAAAATATTTTTCAAAAACAAGAAAAAAAAATGCTTGCTGACTGCAACCTGCCTTTTTTCCAGAGTGCAAAAAGAAAAACATGCAACCAAGAATTCTCTACTCAGCAAGGTTGTCATTCGGAGTTAATAGGGAGATTAAGAATTATCTAAATAAACAACTAAAGGATTTTATTAACACTAAACCTGCCTTATAAGAAATGTTGAAGGGACTTATTTAAACTAAAAGGAAATGACATAATTAACAAGAAAATACATAAAAATAAAATCTTAAAGGCAAACGCGACATACAGTGTATGTACAACAGAGGTAGTGGGTAAATCACTTATAAAGCTAAAGTGAAGACTAAAATAGTATGTTTAACTAAAACTACAACAATTAGTTAAAAGATTTATATTTAAAAAAGGTTGTGACATCAAAAACATTAAACATTTGGTTCCCCACAGTATAGAACTTTAACAGTTTACATCAATGAAAAAGTCATCCACACAGAAAGTCAATAAGAAAATATCAGTCTTAAATCAATCATGTATACTGGGGTTAATGGATAAAGATATCACACACATCAATACTATTCAGCCATAAAAAATAATGAAATGGTGATGGTCATGGTAACATGGACAACCTTGAGAATACTATGTTAAATAAAATAAGAGAAAGACAAATACCATATGGTTTTACTTGTATGTAGAATTGAAAGAAAAAAAGAAACTCAGATTCATAGATACAGAAAAGAGACTGGTGTCTGTTGAGGGGAGGAACTTGGAGGCCTGGGAGTGTGGAGGGATGGAGCCGCAGGATGGGGGGAGGAACTGCTTCTCTTCTGTCCCCTCCCCCTCCCTCAGGAGCCCTTTGTGACCAGACAATAACTCTGTGATGTGGGCATGGGGCTTGTGTCTGCACCTCCACACCCAGGGCTCAGTTGCTTGAGGGCAGCAGTGCGATTGGTCACTAATGTCTGATGAGGAAAGAGATGGAGAATTATCTCTTCCCTCAGGAATTCTTTATTGATGGTTGGCTGAGCTCCAGTCCTACTATTTGGGCAGTTAATTCCATCCTTGCCCTCGTATGTGGAATGGGGCTCTTCATATTCTTACTTTCCTATTTCTATCCTGATCCATCCTCACCACCAGGAAAGAAACACAGGAAGAGCAGGAAGGTAAGGAACCCTCGGCCCAGACCCAGCAAAGTGTGATTCTATCTTCTTTTCTATTATTCCTTCCACTTTTCTGAGTCAGTGGAGAAACTCCTGAAATAGGAAAGAATAGAATGGGTATTCTCAGGAGAGAGTAGTAGTCCATTCAGGACAAGCCAGACTCAGCAGGGGTTTGAGGGACACAAGGATTTCTCCCAGAAGATCTCGGGCTGGAGTCCAGGTGTGGTGGAGGGGTCCAGGACAGCATCCCAAACACTGACTGGTGGCCGAGGACCAGAGGCTAAAAGCTGCCTCTCTAGCGGAGGTCAGGCCCCTGAGCACCAGGTCACCAGTTGCTGTCCCAGGACAGGTGTTTCAGGTGAATGTTCCCCTTCTGGGCTGATTGAGGGCAGTACTGAGCCCAGGAGGTCCCAAGCCCCAGCTAGAATGGGGCTCTGGCCTTGGAAAGTGGGGTCCTATGTGAAAAAGTCTAGCTGCACCACCTGGTCTGGGATAGTGTGTGTTTCTTGAGCAGAGGAACAGTGGCAAACTTCTCACATAGAATATCCTTCTGTAAATTCTTCAAAGAAGGAAAACTGGAAATATTTGTATCCATTTTGAAAAGGAAATGAGTAAAACTAAAGGAAATCACAGTTCACCCCCCCCCCCTTAGTTAAATGTAGGAAGTCACACTACTCATGAACAGTGAGCACCTGCTGCTGGGGCGGGGGTCACAGCCTCCCCGTGTTCTCTTATCTCAGTACCAAGCAGGGACACGGAGAAGGAGCAATAGAAGCCAGAAAAGCCAGACTCTGAAAGGTGAGCATCCACCACGCACCCCTGCATGCTCCAGTTACACTGTGCCCGCTGCTCTGAGGCCAAGCCCCACCATCTCCAGGACACCAGGACCTAAGCCCATCTCAGGAAACAGAGCCCTGGGGTGGCGGGTTGGTAGCTCCTGGGAGGGAGAGCACAACCCAGAGGCTTCCCAAATTTTGCGCCAGAACAAAGCCCTGAGGGACTGGAAACAGGTGTCACCCAGCAGGGGCCCCAGGGCCTGGACTGGGGCAGGACCTCCTGCTCCCACTGTGGACAAGGTGTTCAACTCAGCTCAGATTCCTCTGTGATGCCATGCAGTCCTTCCTCCCCCAGCAAGGTCATGAGTGAGAAAACACTTTGGAAAAGACAAAACAATCCCCAAAATGAACCCTGTAATCACCGTGTGGGCATGTGGCCTTGGACAGTGCTGTTTGGGGCTTCCCAGTCCAATCCCCCAAAGGTCTCCCTTAAAGGGACATTGTACCCAGTCTCCTGTAAGACTCCTGGGCCCTGCTTTCCTCTGTGACCTGGTCTCCTGTTTCCAGTTTTCAGAAATTTCCTACAGGATCTGGAAGAGGTTCAGGAACTGTTCTCCCTTCTGCAAAGGTAAAGAATCTGCTCCCTTCTCCCCTGGGTGTGCCTCCCTGAGTCTATGGTGTGACCCCTGGGGCTGCAGGGAATGGCCTCTGGGGCTGTTTGGGGGGCTGGGAGGAGCTGTGGGACAGATTGTGACCAAAGCCCCGGGCTAAGGGACAGCAGGAGCATTGTGATGTGGGTGTGGGGCATGGAGGGACAAGGGGTACCCTCCCAGCCCCAGGCTGCTGCAGAGACAGCTCACACCTCCTGTCTCCCACAGACACCTGGCAAGGCTCTCTGACCAGGGGGGCTTTCACCAGTCCTTACGGCAAGAAGTCCCTGGGCAGGTGCGCCGAGGGGCGCCAGCTGGAGCCCGTCAGCCATGCATGGAGTCTGTGGAAGACGCTGCTCCTGCCATGGCCTCATCACCTGCTCATGTTCTGCTGACAGGGCCCCCTCAGCCTCTGGCCTCCACCCTGCCAGCGAGACCTCAAGAAGAGCAAACTAACTTAAAAAAAATCCTATCAGATACAGTGAGAAAGAACTTTCTTCCAGGTAATTCCTACTGGGACTCTCTCATTCTAGTCGTCTCAGGCCTTGGCCATGCCAGCTACCCCATTTTATCCTTTTCCTGGTGGTGGGAAAGTACCAAGTCCTTGTTCTTGCCGGGCACATTACAGCACAAGTGCCAGCAAGAACATGTGTCCTGCCACCCACAAGATGCCTCGTTCTGGGGTGGCCTTACTAACAGGCAGATAGATACTCATAACCCTTTGTTTGTCAATCCAGATGTCCAGAAGCTCCTTGAACTACTAATCAGCAAAAGGGTAGAACTGAAGAGTTGGAAGGAGAAAGAAAAGGTTGGGTCAGTTTTCAAACAGTGGTGCCCAGACAACCACATCAGCTTCTGGGGGACTCTGTGGAAACTGCTGGGTGTTGAGCAGAAAACCACCACCCCACCATCCTTCTGGAACGTGAAAAACAAAGCAGAGCCACTGGCCCAACCTCAGCCGTTCTCATCTCCCAAAGTCTTTGAAGACCACTTGCAATGGAAATGTAGCCAGCTCTTCTGGGGTCTCCCCTCTCTGCACAGTGAGTCCCTGGTGGCCACTGCCTTGTTCTCTACTCACTCTCCTCCACTACAGTCTCCATCTGTTTTGTTCAATGGAACCTCTAATTGCTTGTCAGTTCTAAACCAGGATCAAATATCTTCCCAGTTTTCCCATGCTCCACCATTGCTCCACCATAGGATCCAACCCCAACACTCAACACTAACCTTGCCCCAGCCCCAGGTCCCCCTTGCACCCTCTGTCCCAATAAGGCCACCTTCTCTCCCATCCCAGGGGAGGACCAGTGGGGTATCTTGTGCTACATCCCAGAATAAGACACGATCCTTCATCCCAACTAAAATGCAACATCTGGAGTGGCAACAAAGAGCAAGGAAGGGGGAAGTGCCAAAGCAACAAGGAAGGGGGAAGACTTTACCCACTATGGATAAAATATCTCCAAAATTCTTTAGCCAAGTCCCTCCCAAGCTTCTGGAGGACCACCAGGCCTCCTGTGCCCACAGATCAGGTTCCACTATTCAAGGGGACTTTGTCATCTTTAATATCCAGAAGCCACAGCTTCAGAGGAAGCTCAGCAGGGATAAACAGCAAAGAAGCTTGCCCCACAAGGTTCAGCTGTCTCTGGATCTGAGGTGGCCTCAGGATGAATCCCCGGGGATGAGTCAGGCACAGAGAGAGCAGGGGCTCTCAAGGCCCTTTGTGTTTAAGGGCAAAAGCAGCCAAGCTACATGGAGGACCAGGTCCAGATACCACAGGAAGTATCAAGCAAGATTCCAACTAGAGAATAATTTTGGTAAGGGTCAATGGCAGTGTCTGAAGAGGACACCAACAGGTCTCTCCAGGATCTCAGCTAGGTTCCCAGTGAAGGTTCTGGGAATCAACTCTGAGAAGGAGTTTGGAAGACCTTTGATAGGGGCCTTGGAGGGTGATCCAGGAAAATACTTAGCCAGGGGCCCAGGTAAGAAACATCTAGAAAAAAGTTTAAATGTTCATTTGCACAGGAAATTGGGACAGATCAGTGAGGGTCTGATCCCTGTGACTGTGCGTCGATCCTGGTTTGTGGCCAGCCATGCGTTTCCCAAGTCCCAACTTCACATGGCTATCAGAAATTTAGCACCCTTGAAGGATCGGAAGCCCTGCATAAACACCTCTCATGAGCTGTCTTTCCTTTGCCCTAACACACAGCAGAAGCTGGAAACACACATCGTAAGTTTTCGAGTGAGGTGTAAGTGGGACCTACCTCTCCAAACTGTTGAGCCCATAGATCTCAAACTACGTGAAGCTCAACACTTGCCCTTTCCCCAGTCCCCCTTTCCATGCTCATCCACCTTTGTACCTGGGGCCCCCTCAAAAGCCAAATTTTACAAGTTCTTGGGGAAACCACCTCAGCCTCATCCAGGAGAGAAGGGTATAACTGAAAAGTCTGATCCCACTTCAAGGAGTCCCCTGCCTGTTCCCTCACTCATATGTGAGGAAATTCAGCAGGCCCTGGGAGGGACTTCACCTGGTGATGGCCATCAGTCCTCAGAGACGTCTTTATCAAGACAGGAGGGCAGATCACCTTCTCAGGCCTCCATTCTCAGTCTCCCAAACAGAGCCCTGCACAGCAAGACTGTTATGGGGGCCAAGAAACACAACCTGGAACCAAGTCCAAGTTTAGCAATGGCCAGGAATGAGCTAAAAGAGGAGAGTGGGGGTCAGGCCTCACCAGACATGGTAGCAACACTGAAGATAAAGCTCAGGTCCCAAACTCCAAGGTCTGAAAGGGCCACAGAGGTGATGGAGGCCAAGAAGGCCCCTTCTTGGAAAGTTATCTTAAGACCCAGTGGGCTAGCCAACAAACCAGCCATTTATGTGGATCTGAGGAGATCAGGATATCCAGATGCTAGGAAAAGCCCCTCACCATCTACAGTGTTGGTTGCTCAAGATCCAGAGGAGGTAAGCCTTAAAACAAAGGTTAGTAAGGTTGAGCTCCAAGAGAAGATAGAATCGGAGAACCAGCCTGAAGACCCTACCACTGGTATGCTTTTTCAAGATTCTCCCAATGACATCCTCCTTCCAGACTTTGCCACTTGTGTGCTTGTTGAAGACAGTGGCACCAATGTGCTTCTGCCAGACTCTCACATGAATGCTGTCCTTGCTGCAGACAGCTTGACCACTCAAGAGTCATCCTCCTGTTCCCAAACGGAACGTGCCAGTGGAGAGACACCAGCTTCCCTGGTGTCACATAACCTTAGTTCAAGTGGATCGAGCAGTGAGGGGCAGCAAGAGCCCCGTGGACCAAAGGTTGAGGAACCAAGTGACAGCCAGAGCAACAGTGAGACCACTGATGAGGGAAAAGACCAGAAGAGACCCAAACCAGAAGAGAATGAAGACAGGTGTGTAGAACCATTGGCAATCAGGGCTTCCCAAGCTAGCGAGATAGGCCACCCTCCCCAGGTCGGAGGATCAGGAGAGAGCCTCGGGAACAAATACCTCTGGCTCATGCCACCAGAAAAGGGACATGTTTTTCCGGAAAGCCACTTTAGACAAAAGATGAATAATTTCCTGCAGTGCCTTAATCCCAGCAAAAAAAGCAAAGGACTGGAAAACCCCCTTCAAAAAGGCACGCCAGCATCGTCTCCTGCCCAGAGCTGGGTGCCAGTCCAAAGCAGATCAGTTATGGACAACAGGGCTGCCGAAACTCAGACGATCGTGACTTCTGTGGGACAAGTCTTGGTGGAAAAATTGGGACTCCACCAAGGAGTTCGGGCCTCAGAGATCTATCAGCACAAGGAATTGCAGGCCCCAGTACACAGGCATTCTTGCCCGCACAGGGCTTTTGCCTCCACAGACCAGAAGAGAATGATGGGAGGGATAGCCTCCAATCAGCAAGGTACCCCCAAGGGTCATAGCTGCCCTAACAAGAGCCAGCTGACCAGAGACAGGAATGGCGAATGGGAAAGCCTCCCCAGGGACCTGGGGCTCCCAGGCAGACCCAGCCAGCACCAGCTGATGGTGGCAGGTGTCTCAGGTCGAGTTCACCATTATCCTACATGCAGTCTTCAAAAATATGTCTCAACCTATCAGGCACAGAACACTTCACACATCTTTCCTGGTCAGAAAGATTTCCTTCAAGAAAAAATTGAGTATATGCAAAGAAAGCCCATTTTTTCTCACATTAGCACATCCTCTGTGTGCTAATGACTTCCCCATGCCACAATGTTTATTTCTCAAAAATATATGTTTTTTTTTCTCATGAGTGGTGCTGGACTTTGTGTATGCCCTGCTTGGGGGGGGGGGGGAGGGTCAGGGTTTTCTCTCTCCGAGGGCCTGCTTTGGCTTCTAGAAAGAATGGGTCTTTGGAGGGCCAGTGACCTTGGGGTTCACCCCCACCCCCTTCCTCACACACCTTCCATTTCCATGACAAGTTGAACAAGACCCAGAGTGGGACCTCGCTCTGCCCATCTTCTCCTGCTTTCCCTCCACCTGAAATTTGTGTGGCTGTACGGAGGGTCTGCTTAGGCAGAAACCCTGCTCAGGCTCCAGGAAGACGGAGTCCTAGATCGGAGTGGGGCGCTCAGTTGGGAGATGCAAGGCTGGATTTGAGAGCAGAGGTGAGAAATCCTGCCCCCAGCCCCGTCTCCTGTGGGAAGTAGAGGATGGCTACCCCAGGAGCCTTCTCTTCCCAGAGAATCCCATCTTAGCTCCATGCAGCCCCTCTTACACTCGGAGCAGCAAGGGACGAGCTCGTTCCCAACGCTAAGGGTATGTGGGGTGCCACAGAGACCCCCAGGCACCAGCCTGCACAGCCCCAGGGCACTGAAGGGGCTTCCATCTGGGAGATGGAGGGGGTGTGGCTGTGGGGGGATCCTGTGCTGGGGGTCAGGACCACATCCTGAGGCCAGGAAGGAGGCCAAGTGACAGGGTAAGCCCATGCCTGGTGTGACAACTGAGGGTCCTTGGTGTCCCACTGCCACCTATGGGCCCAGAGGGGAGAAGTTCAAGGCCCTGGGACTGTCCCTACAGGATTTCCACCCCACTCCAACTGCCAAGTCCAGAGGTAGGGTGGTGGAAGAGGTGGGGTAGGGGTTGTACAGAAGCCACCTGAGCTCCCACATGGAGGGCCAGGTTCCCAGAGGCAGCAAGGCCTTAAGGCAGAGACATTTATTTCTGCACAATTTGATAAGCTTGTAGGACTGCAGGCCCCAGGACAGACTTGTCGTCTGTGACCTTTATGTACACGTGTGGCCCAAGGATAGCTCCCAGGGGACTGATGGGGACTCAGAGGCCAAGAGACTGGCTTGGCTCCTGGTCATGGTTATCCCAGAGCCCAGAAGGGCAGGAGGACAAGATGCGGATTTTCCCACCCCCAGCTGGAAGGGATGTGTCCAGAATGAGGGTGCAGTCCAGGAGGGTCTCCCCCCTACGTGCCCCACTTCCAGCCAAACATCATCCTCCAGGGCTCCTCACACATCACTCACATGGTGGAGAGTCCCACTCCAGGAGGGATCCCCCATCCAGATGGCAGCAAGCATGGCCCTGCCCTCATGTTGTCAGGCTACCCCATGTGGGAATGTATCTGGGGTGGGGGACAAAGCGGGTGCAGTCCTGCTCTGCTGCAGCTTCTCCCTGGATCCAGGTCCTGCCTCCCAGTCCCCAGGGTGGGCCAGCAGTGACAGTGTAGTCAGGACCCAGGGGAGGTGGTACAGGGACAGACAGTGCCCCAAGCCCTTGGAAGCTCAGGAGAGGGTGGCCCAGAGCAGAGTCCTGAACCTGGCTGCTGCTAGGTCCTCCCAGTGGCATCAGTTCTGGGAGTTGAGGAGTCGGACGTGCACCCCATGCTTCTGTTGGTAGAAGTGCTGCATACAGGAGGCTGGTGGAACAGCCAGAAACAGGAAGGAGCAAGTCCCCTTGCCCTTCTCCTGCCAGATGGTACAAGAAGGCCAGAGGGGGAAAGCCCCATGCCGAGAGACCTTGTGCAGAGACCTCTGACAGAGACCCACCAAGACCTCCCACAGAGACTCATACAGAGACCCACACTGAGACTCCCACAGAGACCCACACAAAGCCCACACAGATCCTACACAGAGACCTCTGACAGGGGCCAACATCAAGAGCCCTCATGAACACCATGTCCAGGGATGATCTTCAAGGCCCTCCCACACATACCTTATGCAGAAACTCTCACAGTGGACAATACCAAGAGACTTCACAGAGACCTGTGATAGAGATCCACACGAAGTTCTCTCAGACACACCTCAGAAACCGATCTGAATACCCACACACAGCTCTGCAGAGCCCACACAGGGGCCTCCCAGTGCCCTGCAGACACCAAAGACATACCTTGAACAGAGGCCTCACATCCATCCTTAGGAACCCAAGTAGCCACCCAGTGACAGGCCCCGCATGAATCTGAAGCCACTTAACAAACTGGCAGTGCAGTTGTGCTCTACAGAGAAAAGGCTTGTGTATTTTTTTAATTACTTATGAAAAAGACTTAGATTCCCCCACGTAAACCTGAAAAATCCTTTCCTTTACAGATTTTCATTAGCTTGAGCTCTCACGCAGTTTAAAGAATCAGAAACTGAAAAAAACTTTGCCATCATCTAATGAGGGAAGAACTCTTATTTGTCCAGTTTTAGCTATGGTTTAGTGAAATGGCCTCAAGGGTCACGTTCTTTATTTTGTTAGTGACAAGTCCCTTTACCCAAAGTGACTTCTTCACATTGGAAATGCTGTATGGAGGCCTACAGCCATTGGAATGTGGGATGGAGTGAACCAGCAGAGAGGCCACTGACTCAGCTGTACAGACAGCATGTTCTTTGGCCCAGAGCAGCTTATGGCAGGTTTGTGAGGCTTGCTTTATTTTTAAATCAAAGAACTCAGTGTCAAACACATGAAGCTGTTTCAGAAATTAGACAGTTCAGCAATATTTCTGTTATTGCCTTTGGTTTGTTTATATTTACTGTTAACAACATAAAACAATTATACCTTTCTTTTTGTTCCTTTTAAAATATGATAGTATCCTTAGATGATATCATGTATACATCCAGAATATGAAAAAAAAAAATCGCAAGCTAATGCTCACCTATGGTAGCTTAAACTTCTGGAATATTCAGAAAGTTTCAATTTTTACAGAATCTTAAGGCATGTTCAGTTTCTAAGACTCAGAAAGTCAGGCTCTGCTTTATATTATCAGCTAAAAAAGGACACAGTGCTTAAATAATTTTGAAATCTTATAAAATATTCCATTTAGTTGCTGCTTGAAATATATATTACCTCAATTAAATTACTTGGAAATTGGCATTTTAACATCTGTTAAATTTAAAAAGTATACATTTAATCAGCATTTCATTATAATAACAAAGATCTCACCATCTACCTAATATTTTCCAAACTGGACACGTAGTTGAGACTCCATATTTCTCACTGGTCTTAAGAGTCCTGTTGCCCTGACTTGATAAGATCTAGATAACAGATCTCAAGTGTATGCCTAAATCTCCCAGGTCACCCGTTGAGGTGATGATACCACAATCTTTTCTCTCAGAAGAAAGGAAGAGCTGGTGTCAGTTCTGTGGGTATATATACATTTTTTAATTAAGAAAAAACATAGGGGAGGAGTCAAGATGGCGGAGAAGTAGCAGGCTGAGACTGCTTCAGCTAGCCGGAGATCAGCTAGATAGCTTATCTAAAGATTGCAAACACCTGAAAATCCATCGGCAGATCGAAGAGAAGAAGAACAGCAATTCTGGAAACAGAAAAACAACCACTTTCTGAAAGGTAGGACCGGCGGAGAAGTGAATCCAAAGCGACGGGAAGATAGACCCCGGGGGGAGGGGCCGGCTCCCGGCAAGCGGCGGAGCAACCGCGCACAAAATCAGGACTTTTAAAAGTCTGTTCCGCTGAGGGACATCGCTCCAGAGGCTAAACCGGGGCGAAGCCCACGCGGGGTCAGCGTGGCCTCAGGTCCCGCAGGGTCACAGAAGGATCGGGGGTGTCTGAGTGTCGCAGAGCTTGCGGGTATTGGAACGGGAAAGCCGGCTACAGAGGCAGAGCCGACAGTGAGCTCGCAGCTCCGTGTTACCTTGAACCGGTCGCAGGCTCGGTGAGCTCGGGGCACGGCCGGAGGTCAGGCAGACGGGAGTAACTGGGCGCTGTTCTCTGAGGGCGCACTGAGGAGTGGGGCCCTGGGCTCTCGGCTCCTCCGGGCCGGAGACCAGGAGGCCGCCATTTGTATTCCCGTCCTCCGGAACTCGACGGAAAGCGCTCAGGGAACAAAAGCTCCTGAAAGCAAACCCGAGCGGATTACTCACCCCGGCCCCGGGTAAGGGCGGTGTAATTCCGCCTGGGGCAAAGACACTTGAGAATCACTACAACAGGCCCCTCCCCCAGAAGATCAACAAGAAATCCAGCCGAGACCAAGTTCACCTACCAAGGAGTGCGGTTTCAATACCAAGGAGAGCAGCAGAATTCCAGAGGAGGAGAAAGCCAAGCACGGAACTCATGGCTTTTTTCCTGTGATTTTTTTTAGTCTTGCAGTTAATTTAATTTTTTCTTTTTCTTTTTTTTTTTTTTTCTCGCCTTCGGGTAAAATTTTTTTTTTAACTGTTACCTTTTTATTTTTTAACGATTTTATACTAGTTTATCTAATATATATATTTTTTCTTTTTTACATTTTTCTTAGGTGTATTCTTTTTTTAAAAAATTCTTTTCTTTTCTTTCTTTTTTTTTTCTTTTCTTTTCTTTTTTTTTTTTCTTTCTTCCTTTTTGAACCTCTTTTTATCCCCTTTCTCCCCACTCACGATTTTGGATCTCTTCTAATTTGGTTAAAGCATATTTTCCTGGGGTTGTTGCCACCCTTTTAGTATTTTACTTGCCCCTTCATTTAGTCTTATCTGGACAAAATGACAAGACGTAAAAATTCAACACAAAAAAAAGAACAAGAGGCAGTACCGAAGGGTAGGGACCTAATCAATACAGACATCAGTAATATGTCAGATCTAGAGTTCAGAATGACAATTCTCAAGGTTTTAGCCGGGCTCAAAAAAGGCATGGAAGATATTAGAGAAACCCTCTCGAGACATATAAAAGCCCTTTCTGGAGAAATAAAAGAACTAAAATCTAACCAAGGTGAAATCAAAAAAGCTATTAATGAGGTGCAATCAAAAATGGAGGCTCTCACTGCTAGGATAAATGAGGCAGAAGAAAGAATTAGTGATATAGAAGACCAAATGACAGAGAATAAAGAAGCTGAGCAAAAGAGGGACAAACAGCTACTGGACCACGAGGGGAGAATTCGAGAGATAAGTGACACCATAAGACGAAACAACATTAGAATAATTGGGATTCCAGAAAAAGAAGAAAGTGAGAGGGGAGCAGAAGGTATACTGGAGAGAATTATTGGGGAGAATTTCCCCAATATGGCAAAGGGAACGAGCATCAAAATTCAGGAGGTTCAGAGAATGCCCCTCAAAATCAATAAGAATAGGCCCACACCCCGTCACCTAATAGTAAAATTTACAAGTCTCAATGACAAAGAGAAAATCCTGAAAGCAGCCCGGGAAAAGAAGTCTGTAACATACAATGGTAAAAATATTAGATTGGCAGCTGACTTATCCACAGAGACCCGGCAGGCCAGAAAGAGCTGGCATGATATTTTCAGAGCACTAAACGAGAAAAACATGCAGCCAAGAATACTATATCCAGCTAAGCTATCATTGAAAATAGAAGGAGAGATTAAAAGCTTCCAGGACAAACAACAACTGAAAGAATTTGCAAATACCAAACCAGCTCTACAGGAAATATTGAAAGGGGTCCTCTAAGCAAAGAGAGAGCCTACAAGTGGTAGAGCAGAAAGGAACAGAGACCATATACAGTAACAGTCACCTTACAGGCAATACAATGGCACTAAATTCATATCTCTCAATAGTTACCCTGAATGTTAATGGGCTAAATGCCCCTGTCAAAAGACACAGGGTATCAGAATGGATAAAAAAACAAAACCCATCTATATGTTGCCTCCAAGAAACACATTTTAAGCCCAAAGACACCTCCAGATTTAAAGTGAGGGGGTGGAAAACAATTTACCATGCTAATGGACATCAGAAGAAAGCAGGAGTGGCAATCCTTATATCAGATCAATTAGATTTTAAGCCAAAGACTATAATAATAGATGAGGAAGGACACTATATCATACTCAAAGGGTCTGTCCAACAAGAAGATTTAACAATTTTAAATATCTATGCCCCCAATGTGGGAGCAGCCAACTATATAAACCAATTAATAACAAAATCAAAGAAACACATCAACAATAATACAATAATAGTAGGGGACTTGAACACTCCCCTCACTGAAATGGACAGGTCATCCAAGCAAAAGATCAGCAAGGAAATAAAGGCCTTAAACGACACACTGGACCAGATGGACATCACAGATATATTCAGAATATTTCATCCCAAAGCAAAAGAATACACATTCTTCTCTAGTGCACATGGAACATTCTCCAGAATAGATCACATCCTCGGTCCTAAATCAGGACTCAACCGGTATCAAAAGATTGGGATCATTCCCTGCATATTTTCAGACCACAATGCTCTAAAGCTAGAACTCAACCACAAAAGGAAGTTTGGAAAGAACCCAAATACATGGAGACTAAACAGTATCCTTCTAAAGAATGAATGGGTCAACCGGGAAATTAAAGAAGAATTGAAAAAAATCATGGAAACAAATGATAATGAAAATACAACGGTTCAAAATCTGTGGGACACAGCAAAGGCAGTCCTGAGAGGAAAATATATAGCGCTACAAGCCTTTCTCAAGAAACAAGAAAGGTCTCAGGTACACAACCTAACCCTACACCTAAAGGAGCTGGAGAAAGAACAAGAAAGAAACCCTAAGCCCAGCAGGAGAAGAGAAATCATAAAGATCAGAGCAGGAATCAATGAAATAGAAACCAAAAAAACAATAGATCAAATCAACAAAACTAGGAGCTGGTTCTTTGAAAGAATTAATAAAATTGATAAACCCCTGGCCCGACTTATCAAAAAGAAAAGAGAAAGGACCCAAATAAATAAAATCATGAATGAAAGAGGAGAGATCACAACTAACACCAAAGAAATACAAACTATTATAAGAACATACTATGAGCAACTCTACGGCAATAAATTTGACAATCTGGAAGAAATGGATGCATTCCTAGAAACATATAAACTACCACAACTGAGCCAGGAAGAAATAGAAAGCCTGAACAGACCCATAACCAGTAAGGAGATTGAAACAGTCATTAAAAATCTCCAAACAAACAAAAGCCCAGGGCCAGACGGCTTCCCGGGGGAATTCTACCAAACATTTAAAGAAGAACTAATTCCTATTCTCCTGAAACTGTTCCAAAAAATAGAAATGGAAGGAAAACTTCCAAACTCATTTTATGAGGCCAGCATCACCTTGATCCCAAAACCAGACAAGGATCCCACCAAAAAAGAGAGCTATAGACTGATATCCTTGATGAACACAGATGCGAAAATACTCAACAAAATACTAGCCAATAGGATTCAACAGTACATTAAAAGGATTATTCACCACGACCAAGTGGGATTTATTCCAGGGCTGCAAGGTTGGTTCAACATCCGCAAATCAGTCAATGTGATACAACACATCAATAAAAGAAAGAACAAGAACCATATGATACTCTCAATAGATGCTGAAAAAGCATTTGACAAAGTACAACATCCCTTCCTGATCAAAACTCTTCAAAGTGTAGGGATAGAGGGCACATACCTCAATATCATCAAAGCCATCTATGAAAAACCCACCGCAAATATCATTCTCAATGGAGAAAAACTGAAAGCTTTTCCGCTAAGGTCAGGAACACGGCAGGGATGTCCATTATCACCACTGCTATTCAACATAGTACTAGAGGTCCTAGCCTCAGCAATCAGACAACAAAAGGAAATTAAAGGCATCCAAATCGGCAAAGAAGAAGTCAAATTATCACTCTTCGCAGATGATATGATACTATATGTGGAAAACCCAAAAGACTCCACTCCAAAACTGCTAGAACTTATACAGGAATTCAGTAAAGTGTCAGGATATAAAATCAATGCACAGAAATCAGTTGCATTTCTCTACACCAACAGCAAGACAGAAGAAAGAGATATTAAGGAGTCAATCCCATTTACAATTGCATCCAAAACCATAAGATACCTAGGAATAAACCTAACCAAAGAGACACAGAATCTATACTCAGAAAACTATAAAGTACTCATGAAAGAAATTGAGGAAGACACAAAGAAATGGAAAAATGTTCCATGCTCCTGGATTGGAAGAATAAATATTGTGAAAATGTCTATGCTACCTAAAGCAATCTACACATTTAATGCAATTCCTATCAAAGTACCATCCATCTTTTTCAAAGAAATGGAACAAATAATGCTAAAATTTATATGGAACCAGAAAAGACCTCGAATAGCCAAAGGGATATTGAAAAAGAAAGCCAACGTTGGTGGCATCACAATTCCGGACTTCAGGCTCTATTACAAAGCTGTCATCATCAAGACAGCATGGTACTGGCACAAAAACAGACACATAGATCAATGGAACAGAATAGAGAGCCCAGAAATAGACCCTCAAATCTATGGTCAACTAATCTTCGACAAAGCAGGAAAGAATGTCCAATGGAAAAAAGACAGCCTTTTCAATAAATGGTGCTGGGAAAATTGGACAGCCACATGCAGAAAAATGAATTTGGACCATTCCCTTACACCACACACAAAAATAGACTCAAAATGGATGAAGGACCTCAATGTACGAAAGGAATCCATCAAAATCCTTGAGGAGAACACGGGCAGCAACCTCTTCGACCTCTGCCGCAGCAACATCTTCCTAGGAACAACGCAAAAGGCAAGGGAAGCAAGGGAAAAAATGAACTACTGGGATTTCATCAAGATCAAAAGCTTTTGCACAGCAAAGGAAACAGTTAACAAAATCAAAAGACAACTGACAGAATGGGAGAAGATATTTGCAAACGACATATCAGATAAAGGACTAGTGTCCAGAATCTATAAAGAACTTAGCAAACTCAACACCCAAAGAACAAATAATCCAATCAAGAAATGGGCAGAGGACATGAACAGACATTTCTGCAAAGAAGACATCCAGATGGCGAACAGACACATGAAAAAGTGCTCCATATCACTCGGCATCAGGGAAATACAAATCAAAACCACAATGAGATATCACCTCACACCAGTCAGAATGGCTAAAATCAACAAGTCAGGAAATGACAGATGCTGGCGAGGATGCGGAGAAAGGGGAACCCTCCTACACTGTTGGTGGGAATGCAAGCTGGTGCAGCCACTCTGGAAAACAGCATGGAGGTTCCTCAAAATGTTGAAAATAGAACTGCCCTATGACCCAGCAATTGCACTATTGGGTATTTACCCTAAAGATACAAATGTAGTGATCCAAAGGGGCACGTGCACCCGAATGTTTATAGCAGCAATGTCCACAATAGCCAAACTATGGAAAGAACCTAGATGTCCATCAACAGATGAATGGATCAAGAAGATGTGGTATATATACACAATGGAATACTATGCAGCCATCAAAAGAAATGAAATCTTGCCATTTGCAACAACGTGGATGGAACTAGAGCGTATCATGCTTAGCGAAATAAGTCAAGCAGAGAAAGACAACTATCATATGATCTCCCTGATATGAGGAAGTGGTGATACAACATGGAGGCTTAAGTGGGTAGAAGAAGAATAAATGAAACAAGATGGGATTGGGAGGGAGACAAACCATAAGTGACTCTTAATCTCACAAAACAAACTGAGGGTTGCCGGGGGGAGGGGGTTTGGGAGAAGGGGGTGGGATTATGGACATTGGGGAGGGTATGTGATTTGGTGAGTGCTGTGAAGTGTGTAAACCTGGTGATTCACAGACCTGTACCCCTGGGGATAAAAATATATGTTTATCAAAAATAAAAAATTAAAAAAAAAAAAGAAAAAACATAGGAAGTAAAATATTTTATGGACTCACAGCTATTAATGTTATTAACATTTTGAAATTTGCTCCCTTGATGATACTTTCTCATGTTACTGAATCACAGGAACTATGGAAAGTGGCCCTGGTTAACCTATAATGTCTAATCAGTAGTATTTAATAACCAAGACAAGTCATCATTTCCTGATAGATGCCTGCATCCACGATAACCCATAATCATAAAAAAGATACTTTCTTTTTTAAAGTTTAAGCTACTTCTAAACCATGGTTTTAGAATGAAATTAAATTCTTGTAAGAGGTATAAAATAATGTAACTTCTAACAAAATAAATGGGAATTTTTGAAGTCCTATCATCTTTTGAAGGAAAACATCACTGCCTCGTCTCATCCTGATAACAAGAAATGAGATGACACAACTCTTTGCTCTCAGCAATTTTATGTGTGTGTGTTAGTTGGTTCTATGGATCAGATGCATTAGTATTCTTTTTTTTTCTTTAAAGATTTGTGGGACAGACTATTTTTATAGAAGCAATAAATAGGACATATGTCTTGTTAGTGTCAGTAGCCATTCTTACCCCACTTGGAATAAGGGCTAGTGAGAAACTGACACAAAAATTTTCTGGGAAGTGATTCCACTACCTCGAACCTTTCTCAGTAGAAGAAAAGGTGTGAGGTCTCAGGTAGGAAGCTGAGACACCTTTGCCCCACAAATAAGTACACAATTTATAGGCTATTAAAACTGGGAGGGCTGGGACTCCAGGGTGGCTCAGTTGGTTGAGCAGCTGCCTTCAGCTCGGGTCATGATCCCAGTGTCCTGGGATCGAGTCCCACATCGGGCTCCTTGCTCAGCGGGTAGCCTGCTTCTCCCTCTGCCTCTGCCTGACACTCTGTATGCCTGTGCTCGCTCTCTCTCCCTCTCTTTCTCTCTGATAAATAAATAAAATCTTAAAAAAAAAAAAAACTGGGAGGGCTACTTGCAGGCTGTTGGCTGGAAGAATTTGCAGAGAGCAGATGAAGAAGAACAGGCACGTTTAATGTCTCTTGGCCATAGCCAGGCCACCATTTACAAAATGTGCCCATAATAAAAGTAGGAAACAAAACTTGACCAAAGTATGCTGCATGTCCTATCTTCCCTCAATTTACACAGGGAAGACACTGACCTCCACCACCACCTCCCCCCAGAACCCTCCCTCATTGTCAGACTTACTGCAGATTTCAGGTGAAGAAGTAGGTAAAGAAAGGAAGAAGAGAAGAGAAGAGGGGAGACAAAGAACCATTACCAACATACACACACACACACACACACACACACACACACACACACACACACACTAGTGTTGGTTTTTGCTTTATCCCAGCCACCTAGTTAACAAATGGGGTTCCCATGTCATGGAGAGTCTCCCCAAACCACATGGGTACTCAGTTTCCACATCTGCCTCTAATCCAATGCTTTCTCTGCTACACAACTTGAGCAGTGTGAAAGGATCCCTTTCCTAAGTCAGACAGATGATATTCCTACAGGAAATTACTTCCACCACCACCAGATAATGATACATATCACTATTTCAGAGAGAAAAAAAGGAAGAAAAAGTCATCTTGCCATTTAGATAATGAACATTTCAGAGAATAGAAACCTCTCTGGATGACAGTCTGGTTTTTCACTTGTTTTTTAAATATTTTATTTGACAGTGAGAGATAGTGAGAGAGGGAACACAAGCAGGGGAGCTGGAGAGGGAGAAGCAGACTTCCCGCCCAGCAGGGAGCCGGTTTTGGGCTTGGTCATGGGATCGAGCCAGAGCTGAAGGCAAACGCTTAACAACTGACCCACCCAGGCACCCCAATGACAGTTTGTACTATTTCTTTAAAAAGAAAAGAATGACAAATGGGAACTTAATTCTATTAACTTTCATGAAAATAAGTACAATGGAGTGTGTTCCACTTTTCCCTCTGGGTGGACTCCTTCGTGAGAAGTGTACCTTTCTCCACATCTTGAATCTGCCTGCAATTCCCAGTAGTCCTCACAGATTTGGAGGATTGGAGGCAAAAGTACACAAAACCCAGTTCCTGGAGATACCATTACTGCTTTGCTCATCTGAGAAGCTTAGGGAATCCATTAAGAGTGAGATGGTTAGGGCCAATTTAATGTTAAAACCTGTTTAACTATTAGGGTCTGCTTAGCTAGAGCGACTCCATATTGCCTAGGTAGCCATACATCCACATACTTCACTCCAGGAATAAACACCCCATTAGTTCCTGGTATCAGTTTCAGGTATCAATTCCAGGAGTAAATACCTTAACAATAGAAGTCACATACCTTGAGGTCTGTGGTTATGCCCTATAAAACCAACCTGTGAGATTGGGACGGGGTCACTCTCTTCAGAGGCGGCCCTGGCCAGTGAGTCTGACTTCTAGTGCTTGGCACAGAATAAAGCTTTGCATAACTTTCACTTTGTCTCAGTCTCATACCTTTGATAATGGACCCCAACAGAGACCTTTTTGTAGAGGGGCTCACCAGGGGACTGGACAGGACAGTACACAGGGGTGCAGAAGGAACACATTAGAACTTCCCTTTGGAAACTTTTTCATCTCATTTAAAAAAAAACTATATTTATATAAGCTTTGCCATGGATATAAATTATAGACTTATGATGCATGTAGTTAACTTACAAATACATAAACACACACACATAAGAGTCTACATACTCTGAAAGATTTTTATGGGCTCAAAGAATTGTAGAAATGTAGAGACCACTGACATGAACAAGATTCCTGGTCTTTTCTAAGAAGCTGATCCAGAATCCAAAACAACCATGGGTTCTGGGCTCCATCAGCCAAACCATGTATATGGCTGGTCCAGAAAGAATGAGGACCATGGAACTCCAGAAGAGCTGTTTCACCAAACTTGGCAACCTTGATCATCCCCTCATAGGCAGTGCCTGGGTGACACAGAGGTGAGTGAACCATTCTGCCCCAACTCACCTGCAAACACAGCACAGCTGTGCACAAATAGGACCCCAAGCCTGTGGTGAGGGTTGTGTTGAGGGGAAATGAAAGGGAGCTGAGATTCAGTTAGAGTGCAGTGAAGGAAACTCATGCCCTTCCTGGACCATCAGACCTACGGGAGATGTGGGGAGGGTGCAGAAGCCGTGGGGACCCCGGGCAGCATTTAGCAGAGATTGCACACACCATACTCAGGAGAATGGCTTATTGTTAAGAATGCAATGATTTGCATTTCCATTACATTTTTGCAAGTATCCTATTGCTTTCAAGGTAAAATTTTGAATGTAGTAGTTTTATTTCCCAATGTAAAAAAATGGCAAATCCACTGGGAGATGTTATTTGCTTTGAATCATGTGAATAGTTCTGTGGACAGAAAAGAATGGATTCCTGCAGTCAAGCATATGGACACAGTGATTTGACTAGGAAGCAAGGGGACTAAATACATTGGACCAAATTAAACAGATTGGCTCTTCCTCGGGTGCACAACCACTGATGGTGTATTATGACAGACCTCTAGGGTGCCTGGGTGGCTCAGTGGGTTAAAGCCTCTGCCTTCTGCTCAGGTCATGATCCCAGGGTCCTGGGATCGAGGCCTGCATCAAGCTCTCTGCTCAGCTGGGAGCCTGCTTCCTCCTCTCTCTGCCTGCTTCTCTGCCTACTTGTGATCTCTGTCTGTTAAATAAATAAATAAAAATCTTAAAAAAAAAAAAAAAAAGACAGACCTCTAGCTAACAGGCCAAGCAGCTGCTGTGAGTATACTTAAGCACAGACAGCCCAGGAAACACCATAGGTAAGGGCTGCAAGTGAGGATGCAGCAAAGTCAGCCAATGACCCAGTTCTGGTGAAGGCAGCATCTGCACCGGTCAGCCCTCACCATAGAGGATGATGTGAGAAGCACAAGGGCATAAAAATAAATATATCAACTTCGATGCCAAAATCAATAACCTGAATGTATCACTCGATGTAGAAAATGGACTGAACTGAGAATCTAACCGGTTCATCCACGACGCGCTATGTTACCTGCTTGTCTTCTACAGAAAGGACGTCATTATTTCTCAGACTCTCTGATCCCCACCACACTGGGAGAGTCCGACATACTTGTCAAGGTGAAGCCAGATTCGCAGGAAGTATGAATGTCGTGCAACTCCCCGAGAGACAGGCACCAATGAAACAATTCATGGCATGACATGGTAAGATATGATATATGATGGATGTATTGACAAACAAAGGGATGGTGAAAAATACTATAAATTATAGATGTTAAAAAAAAATGACCTCTGCCATCTCAGGAGAAGTACTCTACTTTTAATTTCATTCTGCCACTCTCAAGGGCTATCATGTCTGTGTTCTTTTTATTGGGGTGACATTTTTGCCTGTACTCAGCATATGGATAATTTATCAGTGAAAAAGTTCTTATTAAAACACTTTGTAGGGGTGACTGGATGGCTCAGTGGGTTAAGCCTCTGCCTTCAGCTCAGGTCATGATCTCAGGGTCCTGGGATCGAGCCCTGCATCAGGCTCTCTGCTCAGCGGGGAGCCTGCTTCCCCCTCTCCCTCTGTCTGCCTCTCTGCCTACTTGTGATATCTTTCTCTGTCAAATAAATAAATAAAATCTTTTTAAAAAAACCCTTCATATTCAAATTACAAGCAGACTTTATATAATAAATGTCTTTTTATTATATAAATGTCATTTATTTTTATGATAATTTATACATTTGTATACATCTTATAAATTTTTATAATAAATGTTGTTATATAATAAATGTTTTGTGAATGTCCTCTTTGTTTTATATCTTTCCACTCAGATACCAGTCCACTAGTTTTCTAGGGAATAACAGTGGATGGTGAAAAGTCAGAGGCTGAAATCTTAAGCAAAGGGAATCAGAGGGCCCAGGCTGAGACAGTGCTTAAGAGAGAGTACAAGAACTGAAATCATCTTGGTGGTTTTAACACTTATGAATTTATACTATGTCAAAATAAATATAAAATTTGGGAGTGGAAGAGTTAAGCCAGTCTTAGAGAATATACCCAAGCCAGTGATGTACTTACCCATTAATCTCCTTCTCCCTATATATTGAACAGGTTTGGCTAGAAGACCTGTACATTTCACTGATTTCTAGAATTCAAAAATTATGTCTCCCAATAAAAAGTAAAAGCTTACCCGTGTTCCCTTTACTGATGGGATGGTGGGGGGGGTGGTTATCCAACCCTGCTAATATCCAGAAGTGGCCCTGATTCACACCAGGGCTGTGTTACTCTCTTCTTGGACATAAATGCCAAGTGGTATCATGGAATACCGAAACCAGACAAAGTTACTCTGAGATCATGATAAAGGGGGACAAAATGAAGGTAACTCATAATTGTTTTCTAAGTATAGAAACAGAAATCACCCCCAAGTACCCCCCAAAATACCAGGCACCCCATTCTCTTTGTTAATATGAGTGACATCTACCTCATTGCAAGTAATGGTTTCTTCCGACTATAATCTTCCCTCCTATAGATAAGATTTTTTGATATCACAGAATTGCCTCTGCCTTCAGCATCCAATTAAATGTGATTAGATTCAGCATCCAATCTAAATCCAATCTAAAGTGACCCCCCACTTTTTGTCCTTCCCTCAAATCACCCAACCAAAACCCAATACAACAGTAGATTTTTTTCTAACACCTCCTCCCCAGACACCTCCTGGTTCCCCATGGTGTATGTCTTCCCTCGCTGCAATGTATAATAAGTGCAGCTTGTTCTGGATAAAACTTGTTCACAGGAGTGTTCCTGGTGGTCTCTGGCTAGAGGATGTGGACTTTGGAATGATCTCAGGGCAACCAGCTGACTCTCCCTCCCCAAGGAGAACACCCCCCATTCTTCAACCCTTCCTCCAAACACCACTCACTCCACAGCACTTTCCCTCCTCCCCCAGCTGAGTCAGGTCCTACATGCTGCATTCTCCAGACCCCTTGCACTCCCTCCTGTGACAGCCACTGCCTATCATGGCAGGCTTCTCACAAGCACATTGAAAGCTCCTTGCAGGCCTAGGGAGGAATGTCTGACCACATTGCCTGTACTTAGTCTGGTGTCTGTTGAAACGGATCAGTAAAAGTTGGCTTATTCATGGACACATGTTGTAGAGCTTTCCAATCTACCTGAAGACTGAATCACAACAGTGTAATAACATCTTTAAAAAGGTTTCCAAGTAGCTAATATTTTGATAAGAATCTGTAAGATAAAATAGGATTAACAGTTGAAATTTAATGATGCAAAGAAAACTCCAAATTATTGAATCTAAGTCTTTTATTTTCTATGTCAAATACAAATATCTTTGTCACTTTTGAAATTAATCACAAAACGTAAGTGTTTACAGAATACAGTTTAAAAAGCAATTTTACCTTAAGGTATTATTTCTATCATGACAAAAAAATCATTTAAAAAACTATTACCAAAAAATATATTTAAGATAATTTAAATATACAACTTGCAACAGCTACATATATTGTAAATCTACTATTCTAAAAACAAGAAACAATTACCTCTTGTTTACTTGAACATTTAATGTGCTGAGAAGTCCAGAGAGAACCATTTGTTTATTAATAAATTCATGTAAAAAAGGGTAGCAAACAATCACAATGCATGCATTTTCTCTCTTTGAAAATTACTTTTGAATTATTGAAAGTGTTTAAAGACATTATTTGAAAAGTTTCCGAGAGAGAGGAAAATATGCCTGCGTGATTATTGCCTACAATTTAAATTACAAATATACAGAGGTACCAACTTTCAGTTATTAGATAAATAAATTTTAGAGGTTTAATGCACAAAATGGTGGTTATAGTTAATAATAATGCATTATATATTGAAATTTGCTAGGAGAGTAGACCTCAAGTGTTCTCACCACAAGAAAAGGGCAAAGACTTAAGGTGGGGTGTATTAATTAGATAAACTGTGGTATGATTTCCTGGTTTCACTTGTGAAATGATTGTGAAATCATTTGACAATATGTAGGTAAGTGAAAACATCACATTGTACAACCTTAATCCATACAATCTTTATTTTCCCATCATACCTCAATAAAGCTAGAAGAAAAAATGCACAGATATATACACACACGTATATCCGTATATGTTACACGGTGTATATACATTTATGCATTTTAGCATCCTTGAATTTGTATTACCTATTCCAGTTTTTGCTGGAAAATACTATTATTTTATATAATACATATTATTCTACATAATATGGAACACTAAGGTTGATAAGCAGATATGATGCCCTAGTAACTTTTTTTCTTTCTCCAGGGGATTCTGCCAGGTCGACCTGAACTTGAGTTTGGAGAATCGCCTCCTTGCTCCACACCAACCATTGCCAGCATCCCCAGCTCATTCCCAACCTTCTGGTTCTCCAAAACTTTCACGAGTATAAAGAGAGTTTTTTTCTTGGGAAAACACTGGATAGCTCTACTATTGAGCACCTATGCTTTTATAATGAAGGATCAATCTGTGTGATTTGTCTATAAACTTGGAAGGGTAAAATGAATGCTTTCCTTTTTACTCAGAATAACTAAAGGTATGAGTGAATATACTATTAAAGGTAAAATTTCATTAAAAGGTGTTCACAAAAAAGAGCTAAGAGTTCTTTGTGTGTCCCTACATCTAAGAGGTTTTCTCCTAGGATTAGTTTTGATCATTTTATAATGTTATGTTTTATAGCTAGGTTTGTGATCCATTTTGAGTTAATTAGTGTGAAGGGTCTGAAGTTTGGGTTGAGATTTTTTGAGCCTATGGATGTCCATTTTCTCCAGTATTATTTTTTTTAAAGACCTCTTTCAGAAAAAAAAAATGGTCAGAGACCATAGTGAGTGAAGAAAAAAAAATAGAAAGGTAAAACTGAAAGTGAAAAGTTTTATTGCCTTTATAAAAATTCTTTAAGAATTGCCATTTCTAAATAAATAACAATTTATAGAGACAGTTACATTAGGCAATAAATAATTGTGAAATTGAATCATGTTCAAAGTTAACCTAGCATGTTTGAGGAGAAGATCTCATTAATCGTATCCATTGCTATGAGATCATCACAACTTTGTGGGTATATTGGTGAATCAGAGACACAACTTGATATTACAGGGCCCAGCTGTCATCCTGGGCCCTCATTCAGGATTGTAAGGCCACCCCCACATTTTCTGTTGTGTCTCCCTCTATCTTCAAGCCAACAATGATATGTCAAATCCCCCTGTGCCTCAAATCTCTCTGACCTTTTCTTCTTTTACCAGACAAAGCCTGTGTAAAGAGCTCACCTGATTGGGTCTGGCCCACCTGGATAACCTCTATGTCTTAAGGTCAAGTGACTCAGAGTTTTAATTGCATCTGCAAAAATTTCTTCACAGTGGTACCTAGATTAGTGTTTGATTGAATAATAACAGGCAGGACCTGAATCTTGAAAGACTGTGTTTAGAATTATTCCTACAATGGGGCACCTGCGTGGCTCAGTCTTGGTTTTGGCACAGGTCAGGATCTTAGGGATGTAGGATTGAACCTATTTAAGATTCTTTCTCTCCCTCTCCCTTTCCCCTCCCCTTCCTCTCTAAAATAATAATACTAGAATTATTCCAACCATTGCTTACATCCATACTGTTCTCCATACTGGCTTCACTAATTTACAGTCCCACCAACAATGAATGAGTATTCCCTTTTCTCCACATCCTCACCAACAATTGCTATTTCTTCTGTTTTTGATGGTAGCCATTATAACAGGTGTGAGGAGATATCTCACTGCCATTTTGATTTGCATTTTCCTAATGGTTACTGCTGGTATGCTTTTTTTTTTTTTTTTTTTTTTTTTTTTTACTTGCTGGCCATCTATATGTATCTAGTGGACTGTTGCAAGTTTGTTTGTATCTGCATGTATCTGTTGGCCATTCTCTTCCAGTTCTACCTAGAATTCACTCAAGCAGGCTACCTCACTACCAAAATACCTGCCTTAGAAATAATTCCTCCTCTCTCTCTTCCTGCTTCTCTGTGATCTCTGTCTGTCAAATAAATAAATAAAATCTTTTAAAAAAATGGGGCACCTGGGTGGCTCAGTAGGTTAAAGCCTCTGCCTTTGGCTCAGGTCATAATCCCAGGGTCCTGGGATCGAGCCCCACATTGGGCTCTCTGCTCAGCAGGCAGCCTGCTTCCTTCTCTCTGTCTCTGCCTGGTTCTCTGTGATCTCTGTCTGTCAAATGAATAAATAAAATCTTTAAAAAAATTAATAATTTAAAAAGAAATCACTGACCACTTTCTACATCCAAAGTTTAATTGAAAATCTTTATCTTAACAAACACTAGAGCAACAATTGACATTGATGGAAACCAAAACATCCTCATTGGAAGGATGTCTTCATTTGCCTTCTAGGCACTCTATTCTCTGGTAACTCTCCTACCTCAGGAGCCACTGTATCTATGTCTTCTTTGTTAATTTATCCCTATCATCTTATTCTGCTATTCTCTAACTCCTTGGAGTTAATATCGTCTCAAGACTTTAGATCCCATTGGTATGCTGTGAGTAACCAGCATACCTATTCCCCTGAACTCCTCATACGTCTAACTCCATATGGGTTGGCTCACACCAAGTGTCTAGAAGTTATCTGACCATTCCTTGTCTCCTATCCTTGCTCTTTGAATCTTTTCCCACCTCTAGTCTTTCTTCTCCCAGCTCATGGCAACTCCATTCCCCTAGTAGCTTAAGCAAAAATTCTTGGTGTCATCCTTAATTTCCAACTCACATCCCATATCTCTCATATCAACCAATCCCACTGGCCCTATTTCAGAATTTTAACTGGTGTCTAGCAATGTCTAACTCCCTCTCCTGCTCTTACCCCAAACTTATCACCTTTTCCTGGGGTTTTTTCATTTTCTAGCTTAGATGACCTCTGCTGCTTATACCTTGAGCTTCTACAGTTTATTCTCACTCCAGAAGGAGTGAGACTTCTAAAACAAGGCAGACAGTGCCACTCCTCTGCTCAAAATACCAGAAGAGCTTCCCAATTCATGCAGTCAAGTCAAAAGTGTTTGCCATGACTAACCAGGCTCCCCACTCTTCCCAGCAATCCCCATTCCTTGATCTCTACCTTCTCTGTGTTGTCTAGTTTGTCTTGGAGTTCTCCTTTAAACCTGTCACAGCTTTTCACTTTATTTGTTTTGGCTCTGTCCTCACGTGCTTCTCCCAGACATTTACATGGCCCTGCCCTCACTAAAAAGGCACCATGATAGTAAAAACTTCTCTGATTAGCCTCTTTTTTTTTAAGACATTGATCCCCACCTCCCCATTTTGCAATCTTTGCCCCCCTTTTGTTTCATTTTATTTAAAAAATTATTTTCAGAACTGGTATAGAAAGATCATGAACTCACCTCCTTCCACAAACATGACAAACCTATGGCTGCATATGCAATAATTCCCTCCTCTGAAAGAATCCTGAAAACTGTAAGGACCTATTTAGCCAGAGTGACTCCATCTCAGTTAAATAGCCATTTTGTTGTTTGTGCAGTAAACATAAATTGACCCTGCCCCCCAGAGAAACTTACTTAAAAGCAAATCCAGAAATCAGCAAAATGTAGTCAGCTAAGGGGAAACCCTCTTAAACTGTTGGTGAGAATACAAGTTGGTGCAGCCACTTTGGAGGACAGTGTGGAGATTCCTTAAGAAATTACAAATAGAGCTTCCCTATGACCCTGCAATTACACTCTTAGGTATTTACCCCAAAGATAAAGATGTGGTGAAAAGAAGGGCTATCTGTACCCTAATGTTTATAGCAGCAATGGCCATGGTCGCCAAACTGTGGAAAGAACCAAGATGCCCTTCAATGGATGAATGGATAAGGAACATGTGGTCCATATACACTATGGAGTATTATTCCTCTGTCAGAATGGATGAATGCTCAACTTTTGTAGCAACATGGACGGGACTGGAAGAGATTATGCTGAGTGAAATAAGTCAAGCAGAGAGAGTCAATTATCATATGGTTTCACTTATTTGCAGAGCATAACAAATAACATGGAGGACATAGGGAGATGGAGAGGAGAAGGGAGTTGAGGGAAATTGGAAGAGGAGATGAACCATGAGATACTATGGACTCTGAAAAACAACCTGAGGGTTTTGAAGGGGCAGGGGGTGGGAGGTTGGGGGAACCAGATCATGGATATTATGGAGGCCACGCATTGCATGGAGCACTGGGTGTGGTGCAAAACCAATGAATTCTGTTACGCTGAAAAGAAATTAAAAAAAAAAAATGTAGTCGGCTAGTTCCTGATAACAGAACCCAGAATACAAGGATGAGTCAGGCCAGATGGAGACATCTAATCAGTACAAAGTACTGTTTGTAACAGTGAGAAGGTCTTGCCCAAACCAAAATGACTCCATCTTGGGAAGGATGACCATCTTATTGTTCACATTGAATGTTTTAACTGACTAAGCCTTCCTGGAAAGTACTGTTTGTAACAGTTCCTAGCATGGGGTAATCTTAAATAACAAGTCACCAGACCAGATGAAACTAGCCAATCAGCAAGAGACACACACACCCTGTGGGTTGAGATACCAAGATATGGGTTTCAGTTTTACCCAATAAAAGGTAGACTGCAAGATTGGGAGGGTCAGAGACAGCCCTGGCCGGTCAGTCTGACTTCTAATGCTTGGCATAGAATAAAGCTTTGCATAACTTTAACATTGTTTCAGTCTTGTTCCACAGGCCGATCAGTCTGAATTCTAATAATTGGCATAAAATAAAGCTTTAAATAACTTTCACCTTGTCTCAGTCTCCTTCCTTTGATAATGGACCCTAACAAAAACTAGATGAACAGTGCCTCCACCACAAATGATAAAAGAGCTATCCTGAGATAGGTAGGAGCAGCAGAGACGTGCTTTCACCAAAACACCACTCCAGGCAGGGAAACACACAATCATAAGGATCTCAAAGATATTGAACTTTTCCTGAGGGGCAAGGAACTTGTCTTCTACATCAGGGACCCCAATCCCTGGGCACTGCACCAGAGAAATAAGCCTCCAAAACACTTGGCTTTCAGAGCAATAGGTACTAAAAAGGGCATGTGTTGTGATGAGCACTGGGTAGTTTTTTGTGGGTTTTTTGTCTGATTTTTTCAACTTTTTAATTATGTTAATTACCATACAGTATTACATAAGTTATTGATATAGTGTTCCATGAAGTGCTCGGTGTTATTCATAACTAACGAATCATTGAACACTACATCAAAAACTATTGGTGTACTATACAGCCATTAACTGAACATACATACATAAGAAAGACACTTGGCTTTCAAAACCAATGGGGAGTATGTCCAGGACAACCACAGAACTGTAGGGAATAGACTATCCATTCTTAAAGGACTCACACAGATTCACTCAGCCTGGGACTGAGCATAAAAGCAGCATTTTAAAAGAACCTCAACCATATGTGGAAGAGACTCACCTACTAATCTTAAAGTGACTTCCAGCAAGATAGAGGCCTGTTGTGACTCTTTCCAGGAACAAAAGTGCTGGGGGTCACCACTGTTGTAGTCCCACTCTACCTATTAATGCTGGTGCTGGCAGGTACCATGTTGGCACTCTGACCTACTAGTGCCACTAGGCACACCCTGCCACCCACATAACACAGCACACAGCAGCAAGCCAGGAGAACCCCAGCTTTACCCTATATGGCAGCTACACCAGAGCCATCCAGGAAAGCACCCTATCCCCCTGTGCTACAGCCATGCCAAGGTCAGATGCCTCATCTATGTGTGGCCTACAAGAGACCAACTTCAAAATGAGGGTGCATGCACTCATGGAAATACATTTAATGTAAGTGAAAACCAAGACAAGCTGTTGTAGTTAGACTCAGACAAAATAGACTTTAAAATAAAGGCTGTAATAATAGTCAAAGAGGGGCATTACATAATGATAAAGTGGTCGATCCAGCAAGAAGATGCAACATTTATAAATACATGTGCACAAAATATGAGAGCACTATAAGACAGAAAGCAAATATTAACAGACCTGAAGGGAGAAGTTGACACAAGAAAATACAATATACTACAATACAAATAGGCAACTTGAATATCCCCCCCCTTACATCAATGGATAGATCATCCAATTAGGAAATACATAGAGAAGCATCAGTCTTAAACAACACGTTAGAACACATGGACTTAAAAAACATGCACAGGACTTTCCATCTGAAAGTAGCAGAACACATACTCTTCTCAGGTGCATATGGAAGATTCTTCAAGATACATCACATGCTTGCCACAAAACAAGTCTCAGTATATTCAAGAAGACTGAAATCATATCAAGCATCATTTCCAACCACAGCGGTATGAAATTAGAACTCAATTACAGAGAGAAAACTGGAAAAATAATTAATATGTGGAAACTAAACATGCTATTGGACAACCAATTGGTAATTGGAGAAGTCAAAAGAGAAATGAAGAAATCCCTAGAGATAAATGAAAATATAAATGAGACCTATCAGGGGCACTTGGTGGGTCAGTCAGTTAAGCATCTGCCTCTGGCTCAAGTCATGATCTGGGGCCCCACATCTCACTCTCCTTCTGCCCCTTCCCCACTTGTGCACTCACACGCATTCTATTTCTCAAATAAATAAATAAATAAATAAAGTCTTCAAAAACAAACTTTAGAAAAAAACGAAATGAGACATATCAAAATCTATGAGATGCCAGAAAAGCAGTTATAAGAGGGAATTTTGTAACAACCCAAGCCTCTTCGATATCAGCCACAGCAACTTCTTTCAGGATATATCTCCAAAGGCAAAGGAAACAAAAGCAAAAATGAACTTTTTGGACTTCATCAAGATCAAAAGCTTCTGATCAGCAAAGGAAACAGTCAACAAAACAAAGAGGCAACCCATGGAATGGGAGAAGATATTTGCAAATGACAGTACAGGCAAAAGGTTGATATCCAGGATCTATAAAGAACTTCTCAAACTCAAAACACACAAAACATAATCATATCAAAAAATGGGCAGAAGATATGAACAGACACTTCTCCAATAAAGACATATAAATGGCTATCAGACACATGAAAAAATGTTCATAATCACTAGCCCTCAGGGAGACTCAAATTAAAACCACATTGAGATACCACCTTACACCAGTTAGAATGGCCAAAATTAGCAAGACAGGAAACAACGTATGTTGGAGAGGATGTGGAGAAAGGGGAATCCTCTTACACTGTTGGTGGGAATGCAAGTTGGTGCAGCCTCTTTGGAGAACAGTGTGGAGATTCCTCAAGAAATTAAAAATAGAGCTTCCCTATGATCCTGCAATTGCACTATTGGGTATTTACCCCAAAGATACAGATGTAGTGAAAAGAAGGGCCATCTGTACCCCAATGTTTATAGCAGCAATGGCCATGGTAGCCAAACTGGAAAGAATCAAGATGCCCTTCAACGGACGAATGGATAAGGAACATGTGGTCCATATACACTATGGAGTATTATGCCTCTGTCAGAAAGGATGAATACGCAACTTTTGTAGTAACATGGACGGGACTGGAAGAGATTATGCTGAGTGAAATAAGTCAAGCAGAGAGAGTCAATTATCATATGGTTTCACTTATTTGTGGAGCATAACAAAGCATGGAGGACATGAGGAGTTAGAGAGAGGAGAAGGGAGTTGGGGGAAATTGGAAGGGGAGGTGAACCATGAGAGACTATGGACTCTAATATACAATATGAGGGGTTTGAATTGGCGGGTGGGTGGGAGGTTGGGGTACCAGGTGGTGGGTATGATAGAGGGCACGGATTGCATGGAGCACTGGGTGGGGTGAAAAAATAATGAATACTGTTATGCCAAAATAAATAAAAAATAAATTTCAAAAAATAAATAAACAAATAAATAAATAAGCACTATCATAAAAAAAAGAAAAAGAAAAAGAAATCTTGGAGGCCAGAATTAGGTGGTTTGCTTTACCCCATATGCTTAAAGGAAGAAAAAACAAAGACAAAACTGTCAAAGACAACTTTGTATCGAGCAAAATTGTTTTTCAAAAATTATGAAGAAATGGCACTCTCAGATTTTAAAACGCTAAGGGAGTTCATTACCACTACACCTTCCCTGCAAGACATGCTAAAAATAGTCCCTGAAGTTGAAAAGAAAGGAAAATAGTAACTGGAAGCCATATAAAAGAAAAGAGTAAAGGTAAGACATGGGCATTGGAAAAGTGATTATTATTATAATGTTGGATTATAATATAAGCCAACTTTCTATTTTCTTCAGCATAAAAAAGACAAATGTACATAAAATAATCACTATATTTTGCAGCACACAATGTATAAAGATGTAATCTATGACAATAGTAACAGAAAGTGAGGGTGGAGCTGTATAGGGGAGAAGTTTTGTATTCTATGGAAGGAAGTTGGCATCAATTCAAATTATATTATTAAAACTTTTAGGATGTTAAACGTAACACTCTGAGTAACTAAAAAGAAATTATGTATACATATAAGGAATTGGGAAGAGAATCAAAGTATTTCACCACACACACACACACACACACACACACACTTAACTAAAAAGAAGACAGTAATGGAGAAAAATGAGGAATAAGAAGACTACAAGTGTGTAGAAAATATTTGTTTGTCAGAAAATGGCAGAGATAATTCTCTCCTTATGAGTGATTAAGTGTAAATAGATTACATTCTTCAATCAAAAAATAAGAGAATGGCAGAATGTATAAAAACACATGATCCAACCATATGCTGTCTACCAGAGACTCACATCATTTATAAGACAAAAATAGATGGAGAGAAGAAGGGAGTTGAGGGAAATTGGAAGAGGAGGTGAACCATGAGAGAGTATGGACTCTGAAAAACAATCCAAGGGTTTTGAAGGGGCGGGGGATGGGAGGTTGTGGGAACCATGTGGTGGGTATTATAGAGGGCATGGATTGCATGGAGAATTGTGTGTGGTGCAAAAAAAAAAAATGAATTCAGTTACGCTAAAAATAAATTAAAAAATTTAAAAAATAGATTAAAAGTAAAAGGATGGAAAAATATAGTCCACACAAATAGTGACCCAAATAGAGGTTCAGTGGATCTATTAATTTTAAACAAAATAGATGTCCATTCTTCAAAGTTTAAAAGAGGCAAAGAAGGTGCACCTGGGTTAAGGCCTCTGCCTTCTGCTCAGGTCATGATCCCGGGGTCCTGGGATCGAGCCCTGCATCAGGCTCTCTGCTCAGCAGGGAGCCTGCTTTCCTTCCTCTCTCTCTGCCTGCCTCTCTGCCTACCTGTGATCTCTGTCTGTCGAATAAATTTAAAAAAAGAGGCAAAGAAGTAAATTATACATTTATGAAAGGTAGACTAGTTCAAGGAAAATAAAAGTTATAAACATCTATGCACCTGATATCAAAACCTCACCTATGAAAAACTCAAAAATGAAGCAAAACACACACACACACACACACACACACACACACACACACAACAATAATAACATAAAAGGGAGGAATATCAGAAGTTTTACAATAATGATTTCAATAATGGACTCATCAGTAAGACATAAGAAAAATTAAGAAAGTAAAAGACATAAGCAACACAATAAATCAACTAGATTAAAAAAATATATACAGAATAGTCTACCCAACAGCAGCAGAAGAGAGGTTCCCTTTTAAGTGTACATGGGGCATCCCATGGGACAGATCACATGTTAAGCCATAAAACAAGTCTCAATAGATTTTAAAGGGCAGCTATCATACAAAGTATCTCCTCCAACCACAACAAGATAAAGGTTAAAATACAGAAAACAGGAAAAGCCATCAATATGTGGAAATTCAGGAACACACTCCTAGAGAAGCATTCACAAGGATAGTTAGAAAACATTTATAGATCAGTGAAAATGAAAACACAACTTACCAAAAGTTAAGGGCTGTGACGGAAGAAGTGCTCAGAAGGAAATCCATAGGTGTAAATGCCTGTATTAAAGAAATAAGGTCTCCAATCAATAACACAACTTCACAACATAAGGAATTAGATATGGGAAAGCAAGCTAAACTCAGAGCTAGCAGGTGGAGGGGGAAGAGCAAGATGGTGGAGGAGTAAGGGACCCAAATTTGTTTTGCTCCCAAGAACTCAGCTAGATAGTTATCAAATTATTCTGAACACCTACAAAGTCAACAGGTGATTGAAGAGAAGAAGAGCAGCAACTCTAGGAACTGAAAAGTGACCACTTACTGGAAGGTAGGACATGTCGAGAAGGGACTCTGAGGTGATATATGAGAAGAAAGACTATGGGGGGGTCTCTGTCAGCTCGGTACTGGCAAGCGGTGGAGCAGTGGAGCATGAAATCAGAAATTTTAGAAGTCTGCTCTGCAGAGGGATGTCACTACAATGACTAAGCAGGTGGTGGAATTCTCTTGGGTCTCAGGATCCATGGGGGTCACAGAAGACTGGGGGTATCTGAGTGTGACAGAGCTCCCAGGTTTGGAGCAGGGAAGCTGGCAGTAGAGATGGAGCCATGCATTGGGCTCTCAGCTAGGGTTGCCATAAACCATGATCCTGGCACAGTCACGCCACTGCTCTTTGAGCAGGAACCCCACAAGTTGCAGATCCAGAAAAACCTCTTCCTTCTTTCTCTGGGATGAGCAGTGCAGGAATGGTGCAACAGGAATCTCCTGGGTTTGGAGACTCCAAACAGGCCATGCACCAGAGAGAAACACTTGGTCACAGGCTTTAGCTCAGAGTGTGGCCAGAGACCAGGGAGATGGGAGGGATTGATGGCTTTTCTCTGAGGGTGCACTGAGGCGTTGGGCCTCAAGCTCTCAGCTCCTCCAGCCAGAGACTGGGTGGCCACCATTTTCATTCCCATCCTCCAAGTGGTACAGAAAGCACTCAGGGAAAAAAAGCTCCCCAGAGTGAACCGGAGCAGATTACATAGCCCGGCCCCTGGCAAGGGTGGTGCAATTCCACCTCAGGCAAAGACATTTGAGAATCACAGCAATAGTCCCCTACCCCAGAAGATCAGCAAGAACATCCAGCCAAGACCAAGTTCACTGACCAAAATGAGAATTGCAGAAATTCAGACCAAGGGGAAGGTAATACATAGAATTCATGTCTTTTTCCCCATGATCCTTTAGTCTTTAAAGTTGATTTTTTTCCTCTTTCTTATTTTAACCAACATCTTATCAATAATACCATTTAAAAAATCTCTTTCATTTTTTAGTTTTGCAGTCATATTCTATCCCTTCATTGTATTTAACCTTATTTTTTGTATTTTTGTAGATAGGTAGGTATATAGATAGATAGATGATAGATGATAGATAGATAGATAGATAGATGATAGATAGATATGTTTTTATTTCTTTTGGGATAAGGTTTCTTCTAACAGACCAAAATATACCCTAACTCTAGTGTTTCACTTTGTTCTAGTACCATGCATGATCACTTTCTTTCCCTTTTTAAAATTATTTTTTTCTTTCTTTTTTCAACCAACTTCTTATCAATTCATTTTTTAAATCTTTTAAAATTTTATATTTACAGTCATTTTCCATCCCTTCATTGTATTTACCCTTTTGTGTGTGTGTGTATACACACACACACACACACACACATATATATACACACACACACATATATATATATATATATATATATATATATACATTATATATATATATATATATATATATATATATATATATATATATATGTTTTTCTTTCTTTAAAATTTTGGGAGGCAGTTACATCTAACAGACCAAAATACACCCAAAATCTAGTGTGTGGCTTTGTTCTATTCACCACCCTGATCATATTTTTCCCCCTATTTTCCAACAGTTGCAGGTCTCTTCTGATTCATTTAGTTTATATTTTTCCTGGATTGTTTTTACCTTTTTAGAATTTCATTCTCTCATTCTCTCATTCATTTATTCTTCTCTGGACAAAATGAAAAAAACAGAAAAACTCACTTTAAAAAAAAAAAAAAAAAGAACAGGAGACAATCCCAACTGCCAGGGACCTAATCGATACAGACATTAGTAAGATCTTGGAACTAGAGTTCACAATGGCGACTATAAAGATACTAGCTGGGCTTGAAAAAAACACTGAAGATACTAGAGAATACCTTTCTGAAGAAATTAAAAAAACTGAAATCAAGACAAGTTGAAATTTAAAAAAAGTTATTAATGAGGTACAATAAAATATGGAGGCTTTTACTGCTAGGATAAATGAGGTAGAAGAGAGAATTAGTGATATAGAAGAACAAATGATGGAGAATAAAGAAGTTGAGCAAAAGAGAGACAAACAACTACTGGATTATGAGGGGAGAATTCAAGAGATAAATGATGCCATAAGATGAAATAAAAGCAGAATAGTTGGGATCCCAGAAGAAGAAGAAAGAGAGAGGGAGGCAGAAGGTATACTGTAGCAAATTATAGTGGAGAACTTCCTTATTTGAGGGAAGGAATCAGGCAACAAAATCCAAGAGGCACATAGAACCCCCCTCAAAATCAATAAAAGTAGATCAATACCCTCTCATCTAATAGAAAAACTTACAAGTCTCAAAGACAAAGAGAAAATCTTGAAAGCAGCTACATACGTGAAGTCTGTAACCAAAATGGTAGACATATTAGATTGGCAGCAGACCTATTCACAGAGAACTGGCAGGCCCGAAAGACTGGCATGATATATTCAGAGCACTACATGAGAAAAATATGCAGCCAAGAATGCGATACTGAGTTAGGATTTCATTGAAAACAGGAGAAGAGAGAAAGAGCTTCCAGAACAAATAAAAACTAAAAAAAATTTGCAAACATCAAACCAGCCCTACAGGAAATATTCAAAGGGATCCTCAAAACAAAGAGAGCCTAAAAGAAACATAGACCAGAAAGGAACAGAGACCATACACAGTAACAGTCACTTTACAGGCAATACAATAGCACTAAATTCATATTTTTCAATAGTTACCTTGAATGTTAATGGCTAAATGCCTAATCAAAAGACAAAGGGTATCAGAATGGATAAAAAACAAAACCCATCAATATGTTGTCTGCAAGAAACTCATTCTTTACCCAAAGACACTTCCAGGTTTAAAGTGAAGGGGTCAAAAACCGTTTCCCATGCTAGTGGACATCAAAAGAAAGCTAGGGTGGCAATCTTTCATGTCAGACAAATTAGATTTTAAACCAAAGTCTATAAGAGATGAGGAAGGACACTATATCATGCTTAAAGGGTCTGTCCAATAAGAAATTCTAACAATTCTAAATATCTATGTGCCTAACATTGGAGCAGCCAATTATATAAGCCAATTAAAAGCAAAGAAATACATTCACAGATCATCAAATAAAGAAACACATTCACAATAATAATACAATACTAGTAGAGGATGTTAACACCCCCCACACTGCAATGGACAGATCATCTACACAACAGATCAAGAAGGAAATAAAGGCTTTAAATGACACACTGGACCAGATGGACATCCCAGATATATCCAGAACATTCCATCCCAAAGCAACAGAATGCACGTTCTTCTCTAGTGTACATGGAACATTCTCCAGAATAGATCACATCTTGGGTCACAAATCAGGTCTTAACCGGTACCAAAGCATTGAGATCATTCCCTGCATAATTTCAAACCACAATGCTTTGAAACTTGAACTCAATCACAAGAGAGAAATTAGAAAGAACCCAAATACATGGAGGCCAAAGAGCCTCCTACTAAAAAATGAATGGGTCAACCAGTAAATTAAAGAAGTATTAGGGGCACCTGGGTGGCTCAGTGAGTTATGCCTCTGCTTTGGGCTTAGGTCATGATCCCAGGGTCCTGGGATCAAGCCCCGCATCAGGCTCTCTGTTCGGCAGGGAGCCTGCTTTCCCACCCCACCCCCTGCCTGCTTCTCTGCCGACTTGTGATCTATCTCTCTCTGTCAAATAAATAAATAAAATCTTAAATAAAGAAGTATTTTAAAAAATTTGGAAAAAAATGAAAATGAAAACATGACTGTTCAAAATCTGTGGGACACAGCAAAGGTGGTCCTAAGAGGAAAGTATATAGCAATACAAGGCTTTCTCAAGAAACAAGAAAGGTCTCAAATACACAACCTAACCCTAAACCTGAAAGAGCTGGAGAAAGAACAGCAAATAAAGCCTAAATCCAGCAGGAGAAGAGACATAATAAAGATCAGAGCAGAAACCAATGAAATAGAAACCAAAATAATAGTAGAACAAACCAATGAAACTAGGAGATGGTTCTTTGGAAGAATTAATAAGATTGATAAAACCCTGGCCAGACCTATCAAAAAGAAGAGAGAAAGAACCCAAATTAATAAAGTCATGAATGAAAGAGGAGAGATCGCAATAAATACCAAAGAAATACAAACAATTATAAGAACAGAGTATGAGCAACTACATGCCAGCAAATTAGATATCTGGAAAAAATGGATGCATTCTAGAGACATATAAACTACCCAGACTGATCCAGGAAGAAATAGAAAACATGAACAGACCTATAATCAATAAGTAGATTGAAGCAGTAATCAAAACAAAACAAAAGCCCAGATCCAGACGTTTTCCCAGGGGAATTCTACCAAACATGTAAAGGAGAATTAATGTCTATTCTCCTGAAACTGTTCAAAAAAAAAAAAAAATTGAAATGGAAGGAGAACGTCCAAACTCATTTTATGAGGCCAGAATAACCTTGATCTTTTTTTTTAAAATATTTTATTTATTTATTTGACAGAGAGAAATTACAAGTACATTGAGAGGCAGGCAGAGAGAGAGAGAGAAGGAAGCAGGCTCCCTGCTGAGCAGAGAGCCCGATGCGGGACTCGATCCCAGGACCCTGAGATCATGACCCGAGCCGAAGGCAGCGGCTTAACCCACTGAGCCACCCAGGCGCCCCCAGAATTACCTTGATCTTAAAACCAGACAAAGACCCCATCAAAAAAGAGAATTACAGACCAATATCCCTAATGAACATGAATGCAAAATTCTCACCAAAATACTAGTCAGTAGGTTCCAACAGTACATTAAAAGGATTATTTACCACAACCAAGTGGTATTTATTCCTGGGCTGCAAGGCTGGTTCAACATCCACAAATCAATCAATGTGATACAATATATTAATAAAAGATAGAACAAGAACCATATGATACTCTCAATAGATGCATAAAAAACATTTGACAAAGTACAGCATCCTTTCTTAATCAAAGCTCTTCACATTATAAGGACAGAAGGTACATACCTCAATCTCACAAAAGCCATCTATGAAAAACCCACAATAAATATCCTCCTCAATGGGGAAAAACTGAGAGCTTTTCGCCTAAGGTCAGGAACATGGCAGGGATGTCTACTATCACCACTGCTATTCAACATAGTACTAGAAGTCCTAGCCTCAGCAATCAGACAACAAAAAGAAATAAATGACATCTGAATCTGCAAAGAGGTTAACTGCTCACTCTTCACAGATATAATACTTTCTATGGAAAACCCAAAAAACTCCACCCCAAAACTATTAGAACTCATACAGGAATTCAGCGAGGTGTCAGGATATAAAATCAATGCACAGAAATCAGTTGCATTTCTAAACAACAACAAGACAGAAGAAAGAGAAATTAAGGAGTTTATCTCATTTACAATTACACCCAAAATCATAAGAATACCTAGGAATAAATCTTACCAAAGAGGCAAAGAATCTTTATCCAGAAAAGTATAAAATACTCATGAAATAAATTGAGGAGGAGGCAAAGAAATAGAAAACATTCCACGTTCATGCGTTGGAAGAGTGAATATTGTGAAAATGTCTATGGTACCTAGAGAAATCTACACATTTAATGCAGTCCCTACCGAAATACCATCAACCCTTTTCAAAGAAATGGGAACAAATAATCCTAAAATTTATAGGGAACCAGAAAAGACCCCGAATAGCCAGAGGGATATTGAAAAAGAAAAGCAAAGCTAGAGGCATCACAATTCTGCACTTCAAGCTCTATTGCAAATCTGTAATCCTCAAGACGGTATGGTACTGGCACAAAAACAGACACATCGATCAATGGAACAGAATAGAAAGCTCAGAAATGGACCTTCAACTCTAAGGTCAACTAATCTTTGACAAAGCAGGAAAGAATGTCCAATGGAAAAAAGACAGTGTCTTCAACAATTGGTATTGGGAAAATTGGACAGCCACATGCAAAAGAATGAAACTGGACCATTTCCTTACACTACCCACAAAAATAGACTCAAAATGTATGAAAGACCTCAATGTGAGAAGGAATTTATCAAAATTCTTGAGGAGAACACAGACAGCAACCTCTCTGACCTCAGCCACAGCAACTTCTTCCTAGAAACATTGCCAAAGGCAAGGGAGGCAAGGGCAAAAATTAAATATTGGGCCTTCCTCAAGATCAAAAGCTTTTGCACAGCAAAGTAAACAGTAAACAAAACCAAAAGATAACTGACAGAATAGGAGAAGATATTTGCAAATAGTATATTAGATAAAAGGGTAGTATCCAAAATCTATAGAGAACTTAACAAACTCAACACTCACAGAACAAGTAATCCAATTAAGAAATGGGCAGAAGACATGAACCTACATTTTGGCAAATAAGACATCCAGATGGCCAACGGAAACATGAAAAAGTGCTCAACATCACTCAGCATCAGGGAAACACACCACACAGTTGCTAAAATTAACAAGTCAGGAAATGGCAGGTGTTGGCAAGGACACAGAGAAAGGGAAACCCTCCTACACCATTGATGCAAATGCAAGCTGGTGCAGCCACTCTGGAATACAGCATGGAAGTTCCTCAAAAAAAAAAAGAAAGAAAGAAAATAGAGCTACCTTATGACCCAGAAATTGCACTACTGGGTATTTACTCTAAATATACAAATGTAGTGATCCAAAGGGGCATGTGCACCTGAGTGTTTATAGCAGCAATGTCCACAATAGCCAAACTATGGAAATAGCCTAGATGTCCATCAACAGATGAATGGGTAAAGAAGATGTTATATATGTTATGTACACACACACACAAACACACACATACACACACACACAATGGGATATTATACAGCCACTAAAAATGAAATATTACTATTTGCAATGATGTGGATGGAACTAGAGAGTATTGTGCTAAGCAAAATAAGTCAGTGAGAGAGGGACAATTATCATATGCTCTCATTGATTTGAGGAATTTGAGAAATAAGACAGAGGATTATAGGGGAAGGTAGGGAAAAATGAAACAAAATGAAACCAGAGAGGGAGACGAACCTTAAGAGACTTTTGGTCTCAGGAAACAAACTAAGAGTTCCTGGAGTGAAGGGGGAGTGGGAGTAATGGGTGGCTGGGGGATGGACATTGGGGAGGGTATGTGCTATGGTGAGTGCTGTGAATTGCATAAGACTGATGAATCACAGACCTGTATCCTGAAACAAATAATACTTTATATGTTAATTTTTGTAAAATGCTAGCAGATGGAAATAAATAATAAAGTTTAGAGCAGAAATAAGTAAAATAGAGAAATAAAATAATAGGAAAAATAACCAATAAAGCAAAAATTGGTTCTTAGAAAACACTAACAAGTTTTACAAACCCTTAGGAGACTTACAGAGAAAAAAAAAGAGAAAGAAAGAAAGAAAGAAAGAAAGAAGAAGAAATAAAAAAAGAAGAATAAATAAAATCCATCACAATGACAGTCGTGGGGTACCTGGGTGGCCCAGTTTGTTTAGTGTATGCCGTTGGCTTGGGTCATGATCTCAGGGTCCTGAGATCCAGCCCCACATCAGGCTCCATGCTCAGTGGGGAGTAACCCTGCTTGTGTGCTCTCTTTCTCTGTTAAAAACATAAATAAATATATATAATTAAATAAATAAATACTTCCCTTCCCAGTTGGAATGATGGTAAGCTTCGGCAGTAGAGCACTCTGGAGTGCTCTAAAGAGACATTGCAAGAGGAAGGGGTTTCCCCTCCCAGTTATTGTATGCTCTTTCACCAGCCTATCTCTAACAGTGCTTACAGTCGTGCCCCATCTCCCTGGTTATGTCTGCCTATAAGCTTCACCTCACCGGGACTCCAGAATTATTGCTGCTTTCCCCATGGTTAGAGGCCAGCTCTAGCTGAGGTGATCCTGCAAACCCCTCTGCCATCTAGGGGTCTGGAGCTACACCTTTTTTTTTTTTTTTTTTTGTATTTTTTTTTCAGTGTTCCAAGATTCATTGTTTATGCACCACACCCAGTGCTCCATGCAATACGTGCCCTCCTTAATACCCACCACCAGGCTCACCCAACACCCTCAACTTGTTTCTCAGAGTCCACAGTCTCTCATGGTTTTTCTCACCCTTTGATTTCCCCCAACTCACTTCTCTTCTCCATCTCCAATGTCCTCCATGTTATTTCTTATGCTCCACAAATAAACAAAACCATACAATAATTGACTCTCTGCTTGACTTATTTCACTCAGCATAATTGCCTCCAGTCCCATCCATGTTGATACAAAGTTGGGTATTCATCCTTTCTGATGGAGGCATAATACTCCATTGCATATAGGGACCACATCTTTCTTATCCATTCATCTTTTGAAGGGCAGCTTGGCTCTTTCCACAGTCTGGTGACCATGACCATTGCTGCTATGAACATTAGGGTACATATGGTCCTTCTTTTTACTCTGTCTGTATCTTTGGGGTAAATACCCAATAGTGCAATTGCAGGGTCATAGGGAAGCTCTATTTTTAATATCTTAAGGGATCTCCACACTTTTTTACAAATTGGCTGCACCAACTTGCATTCCCACCAACAGTGTAAGAGGGTTCCCCTTTCTTCACATCCTCTCCAACACACGTTGTTTCCTGTCTTGCTAATTTTGGCAATTTTAACTGCTGTAAGGTGGTATCTCGGTGTGGTTCTGATTGGAATCTCCCTGATGCCTAATGATGATGAACATTTTTTCATGTGTCTGTTAGCCATTTGTATGTCTTCTTTGGAGAATGGCACCTTATTCAATAAATGCAGATTCCCCTTCAAAGTTTGTACTTCCTTGGGTCCTCTCCCATAAGCTCTAAAGTACCATTTAAGGTTCTTCTTCCATCTCTAGAATCACTCTCCTATACCAGCTTAATACTTGTTATAGATTCCCAAGTCAAAAAATAGTGGTTTCTTTCTCCTGATAGCACTCAACTTGATAGCAAGAGTTGTTCCAGAAGATGGACCCATACAGAGGGGATCGGTGAGTTAGCTTGCTCATGCCTTCAGGCTCAGTGTAGTGCTGAGCTCTTGCCTCGTCGAAGACAAGGTGCTAGTAATCCATGGCATGCAGGGCATAAAATTTAACCAAGCCACACTAATTATCTGTGTTGAATGATGAAAAAGCACCAAGTGACACATACACTTTGGGAGTCCAAGTGGCTGCTGCCCTTGACTAGTATAACAGTGTTGATGACTGCAGTGTGGGATGAATAAATTTTAGTGTAATTAAATTTTTATAGAGAGAAAAGAACAAGCTCAGATCTTTTAATTTTCAGATGACAGTCTGAGAACCAGAGGGGTTTCCACGTAACCCCTTTAAAATACCTATTTCTTGCAGCTACAGGATTGGCATTGCTGGAAATTAGACACAATTCTCATGTTCTGAGTAACACAACAGTGGAATTCACAGTCTCACCTGGAGTCCTCCCAGGGAGCAGTAAGGGCAGACATCACCCTGTTCCTGATCAGATGGGGAAAATATTCAGCCTCTTACCATTAAGTATGATGTTATCTGCAGGTCTTTTTGTAGATCTTGTTTATCAGCTTGAAGATATTAACTTGTATTCCTAGTTGTTGACAGACCAGCTGTTGATTATTGTGAAATGGTTGTTCTGCATCAGTTCATATAATCATCTAGTTTTTTACTTAGACTGTTAACACAGTAGATTACATTGATCCATCTTTGTAAGCACAAAGGAGAACAGCTAAGGCAGAAGAAGAAAGAAGGAAAAAGTAATAGAAATAAGAGCAGAAATCAATGAGGGAGAAAACACACATACAGTTTTAACACTGCAAAAGTTAATTCTTAGAAAGACCAGAACATGAATAAATCCAGTGGTATTTGCTCAATTTTTCTTGTACTCCATAAGACTTCTACCAAGGGACATAGTTAGTCTGGATCTGAAACGAGAGACCCCCTCCATCACACCTGGGGCTCACAAAACTACATACTTCCCCTTGCCTCATACTGTTTTCCATCCCACAATGTATTATTTTAGAATCAATTAATTATTGAAAATCAAGCTGCAACTCATTCATTATGGGTTTATAAATACAAATTAGAATGTCTCAGCCACCCAAAGTAATTAGTTGTGGAGCTAGAAATATAATCCTTTCCTTGAACGTTCATCAGCAGGCATCACAACATTGAAGACATTCTCTTAGCTCACAACTTCTGTCCAGAGCACTTTTCCTGGTTCTAGTTTCAGGAGGTATGGCATAAATATTTTTTCTTATCTCCAATAACTGTCACTTAACATAAAGCCTCCAACAATAACAACAGCAGCAACAACAACAAAGGTAAATGAAAACATAAATTTAGTATATCAACACAGCTTTTAAGTACAAAGCTATTTACTATATTTTCCAAACCCGAACTATGATGCTGTTCAAATTAGTATGGTTTTTAGAATGAAAATATACCTTTCTGAAGCCACTTAACTGATAGAACAAGAAAAAAATGACATTTAATTCAATAAGAGCTGTCAACAAATGAAATGTTGTTAGTCCAATGTATAACTCAGAGCATGTGTTTTGCAACTTAATTTCTGCCAGTCAGCATGGTGCAGGAAGTTGACATTACAGTGCTCTGAAAACAGAAACATGAAAACTTTGCCTCTGTAATAGCTGTCACATTTGTCGCATCTGTCACAAAGAGTTACAGACACACACATATGCACAAACACACTTACTTACACAAATACACTCACATATGCATGAATGTGCATGCAAATACACACAAGCACAAATAAGGAACATACACGTGCATAAATACATACACACATATGCACACAGATACACCCACTTACACACCTACACCCCCATTTATATACATGCACGCATTTACATATATACACACCAACTTACACATAGATACCCATGCATGCATACATATACCTACACGTGAACACGCACACCTACAGTCATACATACACATACCCAACCACACTATAGAGTGTGTGTACGAGATCCAAAAACTATTTTTAAAAGTGGGCTTAGAAAATATGAAAGCATCCTAATAAATCTAATAAATGTTGCATTAAAACCAAGTAAAATGTGAACCGTGCTTATTCGGGTAACAGAACCTTTAGCAAAAGAAATGTCCTTGAAAATTTTGTGATTATTATGAACCATGGGTACAAATATACCCTATTATATTTAGCTCAAATATTCTCATTTGTAAAGCTGCTCCATTTCACCCCGGCCTCTTTTCCTTTTCCTTCTATGCCCTAATTTTCTCTTCTCCTCCCATCATGTGATGCTCCAACCCTGACTTGAAAGTAACATAAGTTTAATGCTGAAAGTAACCAGCATCCTACAGGCTGATTGGAATTGCTGGGCTATTAGTAGGAATAAAAATGGCTCAATAAATTCTCGTATTCCAGTCTTGTTAATGTCACCGCAGATGTAGGGAGAGATAAAGAATATTCAATATCTTCACTGTAATAATATCAAAACAAACTACTGTGTTTTGATTCATTGTTGGAAACAAGCAGACAATGCCATTAGAAGCAAGCTTGAGAAACATTAGGAAAATGTTTTTGAATACTTCCTCCTGCTCCTTTTTGAGGGAGCAGGCTCTGTTTAAGGAGATAGGCTGCTGCCCCAGAGCCCCATCTTGACCTCAGCAAAGACCATCACTGGCTTGCCGTGGTTCCCTCCACTCTGTAAAGGAAGCAGACTGCAGGGTGAGGAGACACAGAGAGCACCAGGTTGGGCCACTGCATGCCACCACTGGGCAACCAGTGATTGGGAAAAAAAGGCTAATTGCTCTAATAATCAACAATGCTTAGTCCTTTGTGTTCCAGACATACCTCACTGTGAACTGAGATGCTGCAAGGAAATGCACCATATTAGCTTCCTTAAGAGGGATGTCCTTGGGCCTGGACACAAATGCACTGTCTTATGTCATTTTGCATCAATCTGCAGCACTCAGAGCAGATCCCTGAGCAATTAAACAACACCAGTAATCTTATTTTTCATTTGAAAATTCTAAAATTCTACCCATGTAGCTTGACTAATAAATTGGAAAAAGAAACAAACATATATATTCATTTTTTCCAAATACTGCAATGTTTTAGAATAAATTTTTTAAGATTATTTATTTATTTATTTATTTATTTGACAGACAGAGATCACAAGTAGGCAGAGAGGCAGGCAGAGAGGGAGGGGGAGGCGGGATCCCCGCTGAGCAGAGAGCCCGAAGCGGGGCTCGATCCCAGGACCCTGGGATCATGACCTGAGCTGAAGGCAGAGGCTTAACCCCCTGAGCCACCCAGGCGCCCCTCTAGAATAATTTTTAAAAGCAAAATTCCTCCCTCTTTGGTATCTTAAATAGATTGTACACTCCTATAACCACTATTTAACATGTAAGTTAACAAGACATTTGTTATCAGTTTGAGTTGAAATAAAAGCTTGCTCTAAATTCAGACTTGAACCCAGGTGAAAAGCTCAACTTTGGGGCCATTCATTTTGGAGATTGAATTCAAGTAGAGCTGAAGTGGCAGATGTGTGGTGTGGGGAAAAGTAGAAGTGAGCAACAAGTCCTAGCAATGCAGAGGAAGAAGAGGTTCCCACCTGTCTTGCCCTGTCCCCTCTATCCTCCTCCAACATACCATGGACCAATTGAATGCCACCATTTTGCACCGAGATGACTCATCCATCCCACAACTGCCTCCTTAGTCAATGCTTGGTGCCACTGCTATCACATTCACCCAAGTCACAGATACCCTCTTCTTTATGTGATATTTTCATATTCTTAGCAATCCTACATGCAAGTCAGTTTTATTGACAATTTAGGATGAACATGGAAATTGATGACTGCCCAACAATTTCTAGGGATGATTCATATTCTCCGTTAATTTTTGTGTATGTATTCTATAAACATTCTACATACTGGGGGAAACAAAACAAAAACAAAACAGAACAAAAAACAGGAATAATCCCCAAGCTGTTTGTTGGCTATCTGATGATCTCCACTGAGGACTGTACATAGGCACAGTCATCTGCTTTGTGGGGGTCATGGGACTTGATCCCTCATCTAGGTAGAAACATATTACCCCAATTTCAGAGAGGCTGTAACACTATTCAGAGACGTTTCCTTCTGACAGTATAAAATTGGTAGTCAGATAGAAAGAAGTGCTGATGAACATGGTTGTTTGTTTTTTTTTTTTTTTTTTTTTTTTTTTAGGATTGAATAAAATGGCTTATGACAACAACCATTTGGGACACAAAGAAAAAGCTCAGAACATTAACTATGTGAATATTGAGAAATACATTTTCTGATCACTGTAGAATTATTCTGCTTCATTTTCCCAGATTTTTGTTTCCTTCAGTCCTTGGCTGGACCATATGGTAATTCTATTTTTGAAGATTCTAGGAGCCTCCATACTATTTTCCTTTACACTTTACACTCCCTCCAACAGTATATAAGTGTTCCTTTTCTCCCCACCCTCACTTTCTGGCACTTTGACGCAATCCACAAACCTCATGCCTGCACTGTGTGTATGTAGTTAGGGTAGAGGTGTTAGGAATTGAAATATAAACTACCTCTTTCAATCAGCATCTCCATCTGGAAAGTGTGAGGGGGAATGCACCTGCCATATTTTTTTAAAGGGCAGTAAAGTTTTCTCATTACCCACAGGTGGGATGCTTAGAGCAAACCCTGTGTGCAGACTAAAAAAGAAAGAGGTTTTGCCTGGCACTTGTGTGAAATTTATCACAAACCATGTCCTATCCCTTAGGTATTTGTCTTCCTAACCTGGCATGTCCAGAGGCAGTTCCATGAAGCAGATGATCTATCCCATGCTTATTCCTCTGCTTCACACTCAGCCAAAGCCTTAACCACATGGGTTAAGTCCTTAAGTAAAATAATTTATTCTAAGATGACTGTCATCATCTTACATATGAAATGTCAACATCTCATCAATCCATTAAATAAGAAGCACAGATTGGAAGCAGTTTCCAGGCAGTTGTGAGAATATAGTCATTCTCTAAAATGTGGTAGAGGGAAGACGGCTTCTTCTCCATCTAGGATGTGCATTACCAGCCTTCCTGGTGGCTCTTTCCAGGGATCTGTGGGCAGCTCCTCCACTGCCCCACAGCCCTAAAGCCAGAGAAATCACATCTAGAGTAAGAACTAATTTTTATTTTTAACATTTCCTTAGCAATTCAGGGTCTCTTCTGATTCCATACAAATTTTAGGATTATTTGCTCCAGCTCTTTGAAAAATACTGGTGGAATTTTGATCAGAATGGCATTAAAAGTATAGATTGTTCTAGGCAGTATAGACATTTTAACAATGTTTATTCTTCTGATCCAAGAGCATGGAATGGTCTTCCATCTTTTTGTGTCTTCTTCAATTTCTTTCATGAGTAAAACTGGCAGCATCATGTTACCTGATTTCAAACTTTTCTACAAAGCTTTGATCACCAAGACAGCATGATGGTACTGGCATAAAAACAGACACATAGACCAGTGGAAGAGAGTAGATAGCCCAGATATGGTCAAATAATCTTTGACAAAACAGGAAAAAATATACAGTGAAAACAGACAGTGTCTTCAATAAATGGTGCTGGGAAAATTGGGCAGCTATATGGAGAAGAATGAAACTCGACCATTCTCTTACACCGTACACAAAGATAAACTCGAAATGGATAAAAGACCTCAACAAACTTTTTTTCTAATAACTTGAAGCTTTTCAATAATCATTGCTGAAGAAAGACCATGAGATACAGTTTATGAATGGAGAAGATGTCAGGATCATCCTAACCCCAAGATTCCACCTGAGCTTTGGCTCCTGATCCCCTGACAGATAACTGTATGAGAAGGAAATAGGTAGCAGACATGCACTGAGCACCTCAGAAGCCCACATGTTTCCCCTAGGATCACCTCTCTCCTGTGAGGCAGCTTCTGGGAACATTTTATGGAAGTTCCCATGGGTCCACAAAATGGCCCAAGGCCTTCTGCCTTGAGGATGTTGGAAGAGTAATGAGCTCCAAGTGAATGCCTATTCCCTTGTCCATTCATGCCCACTCCTCAAATGAAATGTAAGAGCGGTGCCTGGATTTTGCAGTTGGTTGAGCGTTTGACTCTTGGTTTCATCTAGGGTCATAATCTCAAGGTCATGGGATCAAGCCCCGCATCAGGCTCCTTGCTCAGCCTGGTGTCTGCTTGAGGTTCTTGGTCTCCCTCTGCCTCTGCTCCTCCTCCCACTCATGCTTGTGCTCTCTCTTTCTCTCTCTCTCAAATCAATAATTGTACAAGATCAGGAAGGAAGGGAGAGAGGGAGGGACACTGAACTGCCATTTGGGGAAGGTGGAAGGCAGGCCAAAATGGCAATGCTCTTGGCATTACAGAACAGTGACTTATAAAACAAACTATATTCTGAAGTATATGCCAATACCAGAAGAATTAGAGGGACCTGAGAGAACGCCCACACTGACCAGCCCAAGGTGATCTGGACACCTTTGTGCCATGGCTCAATGTGGAAAAATGGTATCACAATGTCAAGACATGGTATTATGGTACTGAAGGCATGGACTAGTGACTCCTTTCCACCCCTCACCAGCTCCACATGTCCATAAGCCCCTCACACAACAATTGCACAAAGAACTTGCAAGATTTCCTCAATGAATTGAGAAATCTGGAATTGATGAGATTATTTACTGTCAAGCAGAAATGGGATTTTATGATGGAAAATGAAATATTTTTTTTAAATTACACTTTTGGGTATTATAGAGGGCACGGATTACATGGAGCACTGGGTGTGGTGAAAAAAATAATGAATACTGTTTTCTGAAAATAAATAAATTGAAAAAAATTTTAAAAATTACACTTTTGGTTTTGGTGAGTGCTGTGAAGTGTGTAAACCTGGTGATTCACAGACCTGTACCCCTGGGGATAAAAATATATGTTTATAAAAAATAAAAAATTATATTAAAAAAAATTACACTTTTGCCTTCTTTAGTAGATTTTTCAGATTGCTACTATGAAACTTTAACATGACTTTAGACCTTATTTTCAAAGCAGGAACATTTTTAAAGCATTGTTGAAGTAGAATTGATTTTTGTCAGCTGCCAAGGGAAAGTATATGATCTTCTCCTTATCCCTTTGTTTTTCTAGTGAAATGTATTCTGTTTTCACCTTGAAAACTGGACCCCCCTGCGCTTTAAGACTAAAGCATTGTACTGACCAAAGCAGAAATCATTAAAAAAAAAAAAAAAAAAAAAAACCTCATCCCTTTTAATTTTATAAGCTTATTGTTATTACAAGCTTTTTTTTTTGGGGCGGGGGGGACTTGTCAGAAAGCTTTCCTGTGCTATTCCAGGTCCTCAGATGTTGGAACAGGATATTGGGATATTGTATCAAACAGCCTCACAAGGAGACAGGACATTCATTACCAAGACAGGAAAAACTCTGGCCTAATTATTAATTAATCCTAGTCCATTTCTGTTCTAGAAAAGCAGGGGGCTGTGAAGGACAAGGAGCATGGGTATTCACAACATCATGTCCCTGTTAAGCAACTAAGGACCTATTTCAATTGTTGTGTCCAAAGAAATATTTTCTGATTCTACCAAATGCCTGGGGTGGGGGGATAGTTTTTCTCCTACTAATTTTATTTTTATGGTCCTCAGAAAATTCTATCATATTAGGCAATACGATGGTATTTTTGAATTCCTCTGCAGGGTCTTTCTATGACACCTGCTTCCTGTGAAGTTCAGCAGCTGATTACTGACTGGTGAGCAAGAGTCTCCGGAAAATGGGTGACACCCCCAGGCTAACATGAGCTTGTTGGTCCCCTTCACTTCCATTATTTGGCAGATCCTCTAAAATAGGTTTCCTTCTGTTTTTCCAAGATTCACACCATAGTGAAAGAAAGGATAATCAGTGTCAAAGTTTTCATTTGCTTTAGTTAAGACCAAAATCAGGAACAAATCTAACATTTGATTAATATTTTGTTCTTCCTTTCTTTTTTAACTTAAATGATATTTATACTAATCTTCTCCCATGGAAGGTGATTGTTTCTGCTCATAATTTGGATTGTTTACACTTTTCAAAACAAATAAATGCAAATCTTAGCTTTAAGATAAGCCTTGGGTTTAAATCCAAACACTGATGACCACCTAATGGTAGTGATATAAGCCACAGAAACTCTCTGAGTTGCTCTACAGAGTAATATTATTCTGTAGAATAATAATAATATTATATTATTATAATATTATAATAATAATTTATAATAATATTATAATATTATTATTATTCTACAGAATAATATTACTCTGTAGAACAACTCAGAGAGTTGTGATATTATATTATTATATATAATTATATATAATATTATAATAAAATATTATTATATTAATATATAATATTATATTATTATAATATAATAATAATTATTCTACAGAATAATATGATACTGCCTACTATAAAGCTCTATGAGGGCAGGTAACAGGCCATTTTGTTCACTACCATATGTCTGGTGTCAAGAATTGTGCCTGATGTATGGTAGGCACTAAATTAATAATAGTTGAATGCGTAGAACAAACAGCAAGTATAATAATATGACCACCTTTGAATGATTTACTATGCTAGGCTAGTGGATCAACAATAGTATTTAACTCACCATTATTCAGAAAAATACTTTACCCACAAGAGAGTGAAGTAAATTATGCTTCCGCCACTGGAGAATTTAGAGGGAATGACTTCCAGGGAACCAAGACCCTGGGATCACGTAGCCCACATGAAAATCTATCCTGAGGAAGTAAGAACTGTACACATCATATTTTCCAGTTGTTAAACAAGCAAGAGCCACTCCTCAGGGAATGATCCCCAACTTCATTCTAGTAAAGCGGTCAGGACACAAGGCTTGAAGCAATGTCCAAATCACCCAATGTGTGGCCAGAACCATAACTGAAATGTCTTCCCAATTTGGGGGTAGAATTACTTATAAAGACGGAAAGAAGAGAGCACAGAGACACCCTCAGGAGAAACAAACAAACAAAAAGAATCAAGCCATGAGGTGGGTCTTGCTGGGTTAGGAGTTTCTAGGTAGAAACACGGCACCCCTTGAATGAGTTTTGTCCGGCATCTTACTACTTCTTGAAACTCCTGTCAGTTCTCTAGCTCATATGGATAATAGTGGCTCAGAATGTGCAATGGACCCAGGAATCAACAGAAACCATGGCCCCAACCCCTTACCGAAGAACAAGGCAGCAGGTACTAGCACCTTGAAAAGCAAAATGCCTTCCTGAAATGCAGCAGGATGACAACTTGGAATCAGCTTCTGATGATGCATATTCTTCTGTTGTTTTGGGGGCATTCTATTTGTAAAACCATGGAATAAGGATCAATGAAAAGATATGATGAATAGAGCAAATCAATAGACCAAGAACCCCGGTTTTGTCACCAGCCTGAACCCCTGAACTAGGAAATTTCTAGTAGGAAGTTCTGTTTAGATATCAATGCTACCTGTTAGAACAGAACCGCATTTGAGGAAGACTCCTTACCCAGATGAATCAGAAAGTGCCAGAAGTGACCAACAGTTCCCTCAGCCTCATTATAATGTTAAAAGCTGCTCCTGAATAGTCATCCCTGACTAACAAAAGGAGCCTGCTTTCCCTTGTTTGGGGCTTTGGAAATAATTCCCAGGATCTCCTTGTTAGTACAAATAAAGGCAACCTGGTGAGGCATAAAGACTGCCTGTAGCTCATTCCCCCTGACCCTTATTCCCAGGACAAAGCCTGGGGAGCTGCACTGAGTGTTACAGGACAATGGTAGGTCTTCTGGCTGCCAGGAAAAGTTCTGCGTACAGATGCCACATTGCCAAGCACTTCTCTTACTCCAAAACTTGGAGCAGCTCTGTCCTGGCTGATTTTTAGGAGGTCTTTTTACTCTATATACCCCTGAGGGACACAGACTCTCTGCACAAGTGAGATAAAAGGGAAAACAAACAAACAAACAAACAAAAAACAGGAGGCACTGTCTCCTGAAAAACTACTATTCCTGATGCCTGCCTTTATGCCCTGAAGATGAGAGAACCCAGTCACCAGGGGCATCTTGCAAAGTAAAGTGCCTTCTGGGATGCCTGGGTGGCTCAGTCAGTTAAGCAGCTGCCTTAGGCTCAGGTCATGATCCCAGTGTCCTGGATCCAGTTCCACCTCTAGGCTCCTTGCTCAGCAGGGAGCCTGCTTCTCCCTCTGCCTCTGCCTGCCACTCTGTCTGCCTGCTTGCTCTCTCTTTCTCTCTCTCTCTGACAAGTAAATAAATAAGATCTTAAAATTTAAAAAAAAAGTAAAAGTTCCTTCTATTTTTATAGAAACATTCAAAAGACATTTACCCTTCTAGGTTCCCTTTTGCTCTCTTCCCACCTTCTCTCCCCTGATCAGGGTGTCTGCCCCCAGGTGCATATGTTCCAGAAACAGAAGTGAGGGGAGCCAAACCCCCTGTGTCCACAGTGCTGCAGGCTGGGCCCAGATTAAGCTGTCCTGCATGAAGACACTGATCACCCAACTATGTTCACATGAATCCTGATGAAAGCCAGGATTCCCTTCAAATATGAAAATGTTTTTTAAGCTATTTTAATTTTGTTAAAGTTCCCTTTATTCTTTTAGTGATCTCTACACCCAACATGGGGGGCTCAAGCCCACACCCTGGGGTCAAGAGCTGCATGCTTTTTTGATTGAACCAGGCAAGCGTCTCTAGTGTTTCTTCTTCCAGCACCTTGCTTCCTACCTGTGTGCATGGGCCACTTTTGCAAGGAAAGGCAATTCTTTCTTGATTACTGTGCAGCAATTTCTGTGTACTTCTTCTGTTAATGGGGTTTAACTCATACAACCCTCCAAGGCAAATACTACTATTTCTATTTTAAATATGCAGAAGCTAAGACTCAGTCACTCCAGTGCCAAAGAAAAGAGCCAGGTCTATCCAGTTCTAAAAAACCCTGATCTTCCACTATGCCAGGCTCTCTCTATGAGCAGGCAGAACAGGCATTGATCTACTAAATGATCTAGAATACAACACAACTAAGCCAGGACAGAAAAGGGCTTATAAATGGACTAAATAAATTCTTCATCTATATCGTATGATCATAATTGGTAGAGAAAGGTTTTAACGTCACAGGAATAGAACTCCCCAAAACAATGAACTCATAAAGCCAGGTGAGAATTTTAAGAAAAGTTCCTAACCAAAGTACATTGGCATTTGGAATTGTTTTTCTTTTGAAGAAATTTCATTCCATCTCTTAATTAGTGGCAATAAAGATAAAAGATAATCATAAAGACATCATACACCCTGTCCCTTCAAACTTTAAATCCAGAAGTGTTTTTTATCTTCTACTGTAATAAGCAAAGTGAATAATAATGACATTCTTAGTTACGCTGAAGGAAATGAAGGCAAGTCCATCAATTAGCTCTAGATTGGTAGCTTTATCTACTTTAGAGTTGATGAAATAACTCATAAAATAATCTAAAGCATCTTTAAAGAACTTTAGAAATACATGTCTGGCACAGGAAGAAAGACATTTACTGAATGGCCAGTACAGAGCAGCTTTGCTCTGGACCTCCGTGTGCAGCTGGAGTTGAAGGTCCTGATCTGTTACTGGTAAGAGCACTCCATGGAGTAATCTAAGAAAGTGCAGAGCAAACAGTTCTAGGGACAAGCAAAAAGGAAAGAAAACACCATGTCTTAGCAAATCTTATGATATTTACCAAGGGAGATCTTTCATTTTATTGGTATTCTATGACCATCTGATCCATTAAGTCTCCACTGCATCTACTAACTCCAGAGAAGGCAAAATCCCATCTGGGACAGAAAAAACAATAAAGGCAAGACATGGTCTCTGTCCTTAGAAACCCCTCTCCCCTGGAGGGGCAGACAGCTGCTTGTCAATGTACTTGCCAATGTAACAAGAGGTGGTTGTTTGCTAAGGAGGGTCAAGAATCTCTCATTTAAGGAGATTATATGTTAGAAATTATAACCCATGGATCCCAGCTGTGTCCAAGGCTCCAGATCACTTACACAAATTGCTCATGGTATAAACTGTTATCAGTGAATCCTTTGATAGCCACCAGCACCAACAGACAAAAATAGATATGATCACCATGAGATACATTAGAATTTTTACTGCAACATGTTTTGAAATAGGCAAAAACTGGAAACTATGAAATGCCCATCAGAAGCATAAAGGAACATAAATTGTGAATGCAAAGTGAGCAACAAGGCAGCAGTTAGCATATGAAGAATCCGCCGACATGACATTGTGTGAGAAAAGTCCACGACAAACGAGTACGTGCTTCACAATGCCACTTTTAAAAGACAAGAATGAAAAAGCAAGCTATGTACTGCTCAAGGACAAAGGACAATCATAGGAGGAGCCAAGAACTTGCACAGATTCTGTTCCAAAGAAGACTTACAGATGGCAACAAGCACACAGAAAGAGCTTCCACATCATTATTCATTAGGGAAGTACAGATCAAAACCACAACGAGATACCACTTCACACCCACTAGGATGGCTATAATCAAAACAATGGGAAGTCACAACTGTTGGCAAAGATGCCGAGAAATCAACACCATCACCCATTGTTGGTGGGAATGTGAAAATGTGGTGTGGAAAACAGCTTGGCGGTTCCTCAAAAATTTGCATGTAGAATTACTGCAGTTCTATTCCTAAGGCACCTACCCCAAATGGCTGAACACAAGTATGTAAATAAAAACTTTCATATGGAGATAATGGCAATGCTATTTACAATAGCCAAAAGGCAGAAGCAACCCCCCCACCAAAAGAGGTTGGAAGTACTATTCTTAATATCAGTCAAAAGAAAACACCTGTTAGATTTGGAATTCTGCTTTACTCCCAGTATCCTGGGGTCAGCAAACTGTACTTCCCACACACACTAAAAATCTGTGCAGATGGTGCTTATCCCCTTAACACATACTGAAATTAGAACATCAAGCAAACTTGTAATTTTCCTATTTCAAACATCTAAATCTCACAACCTAAGTGAGCCTGACAACGTATTTTAGGCTTCTGGTTATACTGACTTCATAAAAGGGATACTTTTCCATCTTCGGAGGTAGCTTCTCCAACCTCCTCCTCTACTGGCTTGATGCTGATGCATCATGTGCGTACATTAGCTTCTTTAGGGGGTTCCCAGAACATGCAAATCCCGGGAAAGAACATCTGCTTCTAGATCCTTCCTAAATCTCCACCATTGACACCTTTACCTCAACCCCAATGGTTAAACTACATAAAGTGTATGACGCCTAAGGGGCTGTGGGCAGTCTCTACATTACACGTCACTCACAGTCCTCCCTTCTTCAAATCAGAGGTCTGTTTTGTCTCTTTAAAAAACATAATAGTGAATCTGAGAAGGCCTGATGGGATGTTGTTGAGCACAGCAAGACAGTGTCTAGAACCTGAGAGTCCTGCTGACTCTCCCCCTGTTGTTTTGCTGTGCCTCTGCTCACTCTCAGAGCTGAACTCAGGCAATGTGTCCCCACATCTCCCCTGCAGTTCTTCCGGTCCATGCCACTGTCTTAGCAGGAGCAGGGGTGGTCAGCTTCCCAAAGTCTCCTGTTCGGATAAAGACAGAAAGGACACTAATGAGTCCTAAGGCCAACAAGTCTACTTAGCACAGAGCAGGAAACACTTGCCTTCGTAAGAAGAAGCCTACTTGTAACATGGGTATCCCTTTTAAATGTATGCAGGAGTTGAGGGTTTTAAAGGTGCCTTCCATTTCCCTGTTTCCAAAATGCTGATGAAGGTGTGAAGTACTTACAGTCACTTTACCGTCTCCCATGCAGAGTTCTGAGTTAGGAACACAGTGAGGGTGATAGATTCACACAGCAATTTCTTGGCACCCACAAAAGTAAAATCATTTATTTTTATATATAGCTTTCCTCTATTTTCCCTGACGGAGATTAGAGAAATAAGCAAAAGGCATCAGTCTCCCCAGGCAAGTATTGATTAGCTGCCACCAACCAGGCAGTATCTGGATCCTGGAGTCAGAGAATGAGTTACCTGCCAACACAGACCATCAGCTCTGGCACGAGCACAACATAGATGTGCCCAGTCAATCAATAATCACCCAGTGAACAAGCTACTTGTGGGAAGCCCTGCGCTGAGAACTGGAGATTCAGAGACCAACAAATGACAGACACTTAAGACTTTCAGCCTACAAAGGGAGGGAGCCAGACTGGAGAAGGAGGTGCCATTACACAGGGAAGTGATGAGAGCCCAATAGCAGTGTGGGCTTCGATAAAAATGCCTTAAGAATCACCCATGGTAGGTCGGTAATTCTGAGCTTTCATAACTACTCAATTTCTTGATCAAAAGCTGAAAACAAGTTAAGTAGAACTTTTAAGAGAAAAAAAAAACCCACAAAATCTTAAATTCTCTGTCCTTTTACTCAAGATCAGGCTGCACACTGGCATTTTGAATAACCACCTAAGGAAGTACCCTAAAACTGGGTGGCCCAAGACAGCATTTATATTTACTCATGATTCTGTTCAGGCCAGGCTCACCTGAGAAGTTCTTCTGCTTATCTCATTGTGATTACCTTCGTGGCTGTTAAACCAGGGGTTGGTTCCTCTGGGGTACCTCAGCTGGGAGATCCTGTCAGTCCATGGGTCTCATGCTTAGGAGACTAATTCCAAGGTTCCTCATACAAAGACACACCTTTTAAGCAGGGAGAGGAAGGTGCAATGACTCTCTCCTGTGGCCTCGGATCAGAAGTCACAAATGGTACTCAGTCCACATTCTTTAGGTCAAAGCCAGTCACGAGGCCATACCAGGCACACAACAGTGGGGGAGGGGAGGACCTGGTTCTTGATGAGGGCCAGCATATATTGCACAGAGGTGTGTGTGTAGGAAATGAGGAATGATTGTAGCATCTGCCAGTCTAACAACATCTTTACCCACAGCACTCCAAATATCTAGTTTTCACAACATCTGAGTATCCCTTCCTTCTGCTTTCACTTGACATGATCTAAATATTCCTGACTTCCTGCAGAGATCTCCCAACTCTGAACATGCTAGTTTTATCAATAAATGTGTTTATAACTCCACAGAACTTATTAATATTATTAATAACTTAACCTTTTTCACCTCACAGGCTCAGTACAAAACCCTTCACGTGTGGATTGTTAAAATACATAATGACAAGGATAATGAGAAGCGTATTCCTCATTCCCAAATTACTCCCTGCCCCGAGGACCAGCTTTTGAGGACTTCTGAGGAAAGTAACACTTCTTATATTTGATATCATTTTCAAAGTCATCAGTTAAAATTATGAGTCCTATGTAATCAAGTTTGATCAACTCCCCGAAACATGTGAGACCACGTGGAGAACTTCTTCATCAGATACTTGAAGGTAAGTGACCAATGGGAAAATCAGTCATTTTGATTGCACAACAGAATGTGCAGTTTGGGTTCCCTCAACAGGAGAGATGGAAGAAAAGTCATTGGAATAAGGTAGTTTAAAAAAAAAAAATCTCCTGCTTGAAGAAAATCTGTTTTGCATTTCTTTATAACTCAAACTGCCTATAGTGTTTCAAGCATAATGACATCCTCTTACTATTGAACAAGAGATGTTAGCTTAAAACAAACAAACCAACAAAAGAACTTCAAGTGCTCTTCCAAGACCATTTTATCACACTTGTTTCTGCTGGAAAAGAGGGAAAGTCTAGGTGACACACTCAAACTTTCCATTAGGAGACCCAGCCTGGATAGTATCCTATCACCCCATGGTGGCCATGAACAGATCCCTTTGCCATTCTGCCCACCACAAGGTCAATGGACAGGTTCTGAGACAGCCCTCCCTGATTCCCCTTGGCAGACTGGGGCAGTTTTTCTACTCTGTGACTGATTGCAGCATTATCTGGATAATCTTAACCCAAACTTTTGGGTAAAAGTCTTGAATAATTTGCAGCTCCTGCCATGAGCTCACGCCTGATTAATCATATGCCATCATCACAACTGTCTGTCTGTGGACCCAGGCAACAGGTAGCAAGAACACACAGAGCGCAGGGAGGAACTAAGCCCCCATCCCCACACAAATTCCTCGACAAGATGGACAGTGCAATTAGATTCTGTCATCAAGACTCCAAACTAAGCATAGCAGCTTTGCTGTTAGCAACTTAGTGCTGACCCAGCCAAGCCTCCACTCTTCTTTCCCCATGCTCCTCCCTTTCTTTTATAACCTCTCTCTCACCTCTCTTCTACCAAATGCTCAAGTAAAATTATCCCCCTCTTTGTTCCATTGCATATAACCCCACTTGGAAATTAGCTGAAGACAAGAAACCACCCAAACAATAGAAGGATGGAAATGGGCAAGACCTGTATTCAAGCCAGTGAGGAACAATGGCCAACATTCATTCAGAATTATCTACGAAGTGTTTCCCCGCAAATAACCTGGACATCTAGCTCATGGAGTAAGAGTTGCTGTGTTTGAGCTGGTGGTGTCACAGCCACTAATCAGCTCCCATTATGTGTGAAAGATTACCATATATTCTCTTTCATCACAGTTCTGTTTCATTTAAGAGTAGCTTTCCCAAAAAATTGTGAAGGGATTCTTCCACTGAATTGTACACTTGAAATGGATTAATTGTGTGATATGTGAATTATATCTCAAAAAAGGAGAAAAAAGAGAGACTCACCTGTCTCCAGGTGACAGGATGCAGATTTTTAGAGGGAGGTGATCAAGGCTTTCCCCAGTGTGCAGGAAGACGCATGCCTGGGGAAGAGGACTCTGTCATTATGCACAACTCCAGTGGAAAATGTGGAAGCTCACCTGTTATATACTGAATGTTTGTGTATTCCCTAGATTCATATCTTGAGCCCTAATCTCCAGGGTGATGCCCTTCAGTGGGCTGGTCTTCAGGATGTAATTAAGTTTAGATGAGGTCATAAGGGTGGAGCTCCCATGATGGAATTAGTGGCCTTATAAGAAGAGAGCAAAGCTCTCTCTATATCATGTGAGGACACAGCAAGAAGGTGACCAACTGAAAGATAGTTCCTCATCAGGACCTGAATCCACCAGCACCTTGATCTTGGACTTCCCAGGCTCTGAAATGATTAGAAATAAACGTTTGTTCTCATTGCCATCCAGTCTAAGGTATTCTGTTAAAGCAGCCCGAGTGGACTGGTACATCGTTACTAGACATTCTCAAAGTATGTAACCTTCCTTGTGCTTTGGCATCTTTACCAAAGTCGTCAGGCATCAGGTTGTTCGTGAGGATCTTAGTACTTGAAAATCTTTTGCCCAAAGAGCAAACAGAAGATGCCTCCATCTTAAAAGTCTGCACTGTTTCAGGATTCTCTTAGACAGGTTTTGTAGGGAGAAGATGACACAGGCTTTTAAGATGTCCTGAGAAGAGCCTTTAAAAAGTGGTTTAAGGTCAAGTTAATGAAGAAAATTTCTTGGGGAGATTTTAACTCAATTTCACTAAACACTGCAGTCATGAGGTGTTTAATTAGCTCCTGTGTCTTGATACGCCTGCCTTCCCCACTAACACCAATCACAGCCTACTCAAAATATTTTCTGAGGTGATCCTGAAGAAAGCAGATAAATTTGAGACTGGCTTAGAGCCTGACTCCAGTTCTGGTCTGTAAGTAATGGGTTACAATCCTATCCATAGTTGTTTAATGAATGTAAAGTTATCTTAAATTCTGTGTCTCTTTTTTTACTCTTTTGTCTATGGAATAAGACTGTTTTGAACTTTATGACAGGAAGCTGTCACATCGACACCAAAACCAGTCAGAACTCTTGCTGTTCTTTGAAGAGGACATTCACTGTGCAAGACCCATTACCACCCTCATATTAATTTTATTTTAAGAAAATTTAAATGACTACTAGTTACAACTGACACCTGTTTGAAGAATAAAATACTCCACATATTTTAAATCGTGAGCTATAGAGGATGCTGCACTTAAAAGGCCACAGTGATTACCAAGGAAATAAAATATAACCATGTGTCTGTTTCTCCCCATTGTTCATTTTAACAGTGAAAGGCATGACAGCACTTCCTTAGTGAGGTGCTGAGCCCTGCGGAGGTCTGTAACCAATAGAAGGAGGAGGGAATAAGAGAATGACCGGATGCCTAAAGCACTGTCAGAAGGAATACAGGCATCTAAAGTGATCACTATGACAGGAAAAATTTCCCTAGAAAATGCTTATCGCAAGGAGCTTGTATGGGGGGAGAAAAGGAGTTTTGGCTTGAAGCCCCAAGGAAAGGTTTGTAGCTGTAATTCTCAGACAGAAGGGAGATAGAATTAAAGGTGAGCCCAACACCGAGGCAAGAATGTGCCGGGTAGTACAGGGGTGGGCAAGTGCCTGCATCAGCAAGAAATGGGGGATTTACTGGCAGTAGAGGCTGAGCAGTTGGTTGGGGTAGGATGTGAGGGCCCTTGAATGCCATGCTCAGGACAGCAGCTGCCTCCAGCATTGTGGACAAACACTTTGGAGGCCAGAAGCTTGAATAGTGCATCAGCACATTTGGTAGCTTGCCCGTGTAAACAGCACACAAGCAAAGGGTCTCAGAGGAAAAAATAATGTGATCAGATACATGCTTTAGAAGGACAACACTCCAAACAAAGCATAGCATGGTGGAGCACAGAAAGCACAGGAAACTATAGCAGCTGTAACAGTTTGGGGGCCCCCAGGGCAGCTTTGGAACCTCCATAGAGTGAAAATGTCAAGGCAATCATTAAAAATCATCATCTTCAAAAAAAAATGTAATGTGGGGCACCTGGGTGGCTCAGTGGGTTAAAGTCTCTGCCTTCGGCTCAGGTCGTGATCCCAGGGCCCTGGGATCGAGCCCCACATCGGGCTCTCTGCTCAGCGGGGAGCCTGCTCCCCCCCTCTCTCTGCCTGCCTCTCTGCCTACTTGTGATCTCTGTCTGTCAAATAAATAAATAAATAAATCTTTTAAAAAAATGTAATGTGACTTGGGAAAAGAACATGTATACAATATTAAAAAAAAAAAAAGCAGAATACTGAACTCTATTAGGATCTTCACAATTTTTTTTAAATCATTCAAGATAAACATAAGAAAGAGGTTAGTAATAAATATACCATATGGAGTTCCACTTCCAGGATGACTGTGAGAAGCTCCAAGGACCCACTCCCCAGTGAAGCCAGAAAAGCTGGTGGGAAAAGGGTTTTAAAAGTAAAGGTATCTAGGGGCACCTGGGTGGCTCACTGGGTTGGCCTCTGCCTTCAGCTCAGGTCATGATCTCAGGGCCCTGGGATTGAGCCCTACATGGGGCTCTCTGCTCAGCGGGGAGCCTGCTTCCCCCACCATCCCCCGCTTGCCTGTCTGCCTGCTTGTGATCTCTCTTTCTCTGCCAAATAAATAAGTAAAATATGTTTTTTTAAAAAAGTAAAGGTATCTAGAAATTGTCCTCAGGGCAGGTAGCAAATGAAGAAACCTTGATTCAAAAAAACTTTCTCAAACTGCATATGAATATTACGGCATTTGAGCCACAAACTATCCTTTCCCTCATCACCAGAATTGCCAGATGGCTTTAGCAGAAGGTCTTCTGCAGATGGACATGGCCAAGGAGATGGGGGCTCTTTTTCCTCTGCTCTCAATCAAGGCTTAGTGTATGTCACCAAGAGGGATAGACCACCCGCATTTCTCATTTTCTTCAACCTCAAGTTAAAAAGGTCATATTACTGCCAAGTGTAGCCAAGAGGTCATGACCTCCCTCCTCTGACACAAATGGAGGCTCCATTGAAAGCATGGCAGACTGAGAATCCTGGGGCCCTAGCCACCCTCACTGCAGCTCACCAGCGGACCAGTTCTCACCCTGCTGAGAAGCAAACTGAAATGACCAGAGTCTACTATCTGGTGCCCAGTGTGGTTCAGAGAGTTTGTCCAGGATGAGCAGGAGTCCATAAGAAAAGGGAGCTCCAGAACTCTCCACAAAGGATGTGGGCAAGTTCAAGTGAAAGGAGCTCAAGACAACAATAGTCTCTTAGTTAAGACTGAGAAGCTGAGCCATTGACCAGCTTGTTCACCAGAGACCCAGGGAAAGAGGCCATTGAGAGCCCTCCAAGGGTTCAAACAGATGCTAAAGACTAGCCTAAAAATCTACCTCTGCCCAAATGTAATTAGATCAGACTGTTGAAGAGGTGATGCCCAGCACCCTGGGGGAAACAGTAGAGAAATCACAAGGCAATTAACGGGACCAAATGGGTTTGAGTGGGAGGAGGAGTAATACCAAAATGCAGCAGACAGCTTAACAGAGAGATGATGGGGAGACAAAACTACACCATCCCAGGGTGACTGTCTACATGTCCCAGCTGCACCGTCTGAGGACACCTGCTGCTTCACACTGTGGAAGAAAGAGACTTCACAAGAACAGCCAACCAAGTCACACAACAAAAAGACGAGTTAATAACAACAAGCCTGGAAACAGGGAGGGGAATCAGTACCTACAGTTGCTACAATATATTATCCAAAATGTCCAGTTTTCAACAATAACAACAAAATATAAGAAGTGCAAAGAAATAGGGATAGGAACACATATTTGGGGAAAAAAAAAAAACACAAAAAAAAACAAAAAACAGGCAACAGAAATTGCCTTTGAGTAGGACCAGACGCCAGATTTTCAAAGTAGCCATGAAAAAATACATTCAAAAACGGATGTAAATCATACTTAAGGAAGTAAATCACAGTATGAAGACCACATTTTACCAATAGAGAATGCCAATCCAGAGGCAAAAATTATTTAGGAAAAAAAAAAAAAAAAAAAGAAAATTCTGGTGCTGAAAAGTACCATAAATAATATTATAAATTCATTGGTTGGGCTCAACAGTAGATTTGAACTGGTAGAAGAAATAATCAGAAATATTGAAGATAGATAGGATAGAGTTTCTATAATCTGAGAAATAGAGCAGAATTTGAAAGCAGAAAAATGAACAGCACCTCAGAGAAACTTGGGACACCATTAAGTACACCGACATGACCTGAGCTGAAACCGGACTCAGCCTCTCAGTTGACGGTGTCACCTGGGTTGCCCAGCACCTGTGATTTCTGTCCACAGTCTCCATTGGGTTTATCCCATGATGCTGCTTCAGTGCTGCAGCTGCACTCCATTTCTCCATGGAAACTCTCGGGGTGAGGTACCCCAAGCAGCATCTCCATGAGTCCTTGTGTTTAGGCTGTGCAGGTCTCACTGGTGTTGTTGTTATTACCCTTATTACACAGATGGTTGCCTCATAAAATAGTTTCAAATATTATTCTCGCAGGCTCTTCTAAGTGTTGACATAAATCTTCTGAAGTATTGTTGCATATGTTCCAATGTTTCCATTGCAAACAGAAAGTATAATTTCAAGAGCATAAGAGAAAATCAGGCAGACACACACGCATCAGTAATTTTTTTGCTCTGAGTTCTGCCTCCCAAGATGTGTGGTCCTTTTTAGGGATTCCAAGACAAGCTTGTGGATCAGATTCAAGAGGATGGGAAACTTGGTGAATTTTGTGTGTAATCATAGGTGAGTGTGTGCAGAGAAGTGAAATTCATTTTTATGTGATACATTCTGTGACTTTCATCTGATTCTCAAAAAGATTCATAATCTGGAAAGGCCGAGAATTACAGCTCTATAATGACCCCAATTCTTCGTTATTTCTTTTCTTAGGCTCAAATTGCTTTAATAATTCCTGAAGATACACAAAATGGCAGAATGAAAAGTGTTGAGAATTTCTCAGAGATTCAAGAGTATGGATCAATTAAATATAAAAGAATCCACTAAAATGATCCAATATATAGGCCATATTCAAATAATTAAGAATTCAAGAAATTTATTTCACTAGGATCAATTAGGAATATATAAATTAAAAAAGTGGAACACAGTTTCTTTCTAAAATCTTCTTTTATATTAGAGAAAATCTTATTAATTAAGATGTGGTCAGGGCCAGTCTCTACAAAGTGGGAAAGAAGGTGCCAGGTGAAATAGGATGGTTTTAAGAAAGGCCGTATGAAATAAGATCTAAAAACCCTCTGGTGCTAAGAAGGTTCATGGTAGGGGAGGGGGTGCATTCAGCACATGGGACAAGAAAAGACTAGGAAAAGGATTGCATTCTCTTAGTCTGTCTGGGCTGCTATAACAGAATGCCACAGATTAGGTGGCTTATAAACAACAGAAGTTTATTTTCATAATTCTAGAGGTCAGGAAACCTAAGATCGAGGTGCAGATTCTGTGTCTGGTAAGATCCTACTTCCCGGTTCAGAGGGTCATCTTGTGGTTGTCCTCCCATGGCAAAAAGGGTGACAGTGTTCTCTCTCAGTCTCTTATAAGGACAATAATCCCATTCACAAGGACTCCATCCTCATGACCAAATCATTTCTGAGAGGGCCCACCTCAAAATACCATCACATTGGGGATTAAGTTTCAACATATGAATTCTGGGGAGACACAAATGTTCAGTATATCACACTCACAAAGGAGAAGAAAAGTATACCATGCAAGGAGAGGGTTAATATTCCCGATTTTCTCTGCATGTCTAGGACTAATCTTGGTCTTTATGACAATTCTTTAGGTTCCTCATCTTTCTCCTCAGCTTGATCAACTTCTGTTTATAAACATGTCAAGTTAATTAGAAATAGAGAATGGTTGAATTTCTTATTTAAAAGAGTCTTAGAGGGGCACCTGGGTGGATCAGTGGGTTAAGCCTCTGCCTTCAGCTCGGGTCATGACCCCAGGGTCCTGGGCTTGAGCCCTGCATTGGGCTCTCTGCTCAGTGGGGATCCTGCTTCTCCCTCTCTCTCTGCCTGCCTCTCTGCCTATTTCTGCCTACCTGTGGACTTCTCTCTCTGTCAAATAAATAAATAAATAATCTTAAAAAAATAAAAAAAAGTAAAAGAGTCTTAGAAAACAGTTTGACTATCTTTGACAGTTTTATGGAAGAAATCCAATTTTCTTTGTTGAGTGTTCCAATACCAAGCATAAAGCTTTTTCCACAGACAGTTTAAGGACCTGAGAGCACTCAGGTAATAAAAAAAAATGTTCTACCTTGAGAGCAACAGAAGGCTGTAGGTGTGGTCTTAGTTCCTTGGTGGTAACTAAGACCAAATCATCAGAAGCACAGCTCCATGATCTATAGCCACATGAATACTTTAATATCTTCCCTAAAATGGTTCAGAACTGGTACTTTGCAGGCAGTAAATGATTGTCATTGTGTTTTATGACATTTCCTCTTTTGATTTGCTCATTATGAACTTGGTTTTATTTTTGGTCTTTGCAGATGTCTTATTTCTTTCCATTTTCTCTGATCATTTGTCCTGAATGTAGGCCATTCTATTTTTCTCTTTGTACATCTGCCACCTGTGATTCTTCCTTTTCTCATTTCCAAGTCTCATTTCCCTAATCAGTATGTCTCCTGCCTTGATCATGAGAACTGTTATTCACAAGAGACTTTAGGCATCTCCTCTTTTGTTCTGTCCAAAGGCTGGAAGAGGCTCTTGGTTGTTGTTTTTAGGGGTGTGTGTGTGTGTGTGTGTGTGTGTGTGTGTGTGTTTTCCAAACTGCACAGTCATAGAAAGAGAGACTAGAAAGAGATCTGTGAAACTCTGTGCTTGTTTTCTTTTTGTAAGGATTACCTTCTCTGTTGTTTTTTGAGAATTTTTTTTCCCACTTTAGAAATATCGAAAGAAGAGCCCATCCTGCCCAACATGCTTCCCAAGCCTGCAGGAGTTCATTAAGTGCTTGTTGGCTGGCTCACTGATTCTTTAAGAGCACCCTTAGTAACAGAAAATTAATCCTGACATCTAACCTAGAATTGTTTCTACTTCAATTCTTTTCCCTCTAATTACTTTGAGTACTTTCCTTCTCAACAATCTAGTACATGAAGCTCTATTCCCCCACTGTCTCATTCTCCTTTATTTTAGTTCAGTTAAATATTCAAGAACCTCATAAGCCCATCTTGTGATTTATGTGCTTTGCTTTTTATTTTTATTCTGTTCTCTGTTCTGAAGACTTGTCTTTACAAACCATAATATCTCTGGTTCCCTGAGGATCAGCTGACATACTGACATGGTATTAGGGCTGAAATCTCAAGGAAGCAGAAGAGAGGGAGAAGAGAAAGCATGGAAGGTGAGAGATCATGTAGGGAAGGGAGTACTGCTCATCACACCAACCCACGGCAGCAAGTGCAGCCAGTGCTCAGTCATAGAGGGTCATTTCAGAGATGCCAGTCATACCACCACTTCTTGGGGCACTATGGGGGTGCATGTGGGAAAAGAAGGATTTATCACTTTCTTCTTACTCTCCCATTGGTGTTGACTCACCCACAATTTTCCAGTTACAGCACCCAGTGGTTACTGCAGCCACAGGAGCTCAGAGCCCCCGTGGCTCTGGATCCAGCCCTACTGGTACTCAGTGAAGTGATCTCTCTTGCCCAGCTGGCGCCACAGTGCAGAGCCTCTCCACCTCTGCTGACTGATGATGGTGACAACATCCACAACCTGGACCATCACTCTGGGGACTGTGGAAGCCATGACAAGTCAATTTCCTCAGCAAACAGAACCAGTGCCCATTAACTGGGCCCCACATAACACCCTTTTAGAGAAAAATAGCTTATTAGATCCTGGCATGCTGCTCCTATCATCTTCCATGAGGAGCCAAACACATTCTTCAGTATCAATAGTGTGTGTGTGTTTTAACCTCACCCACACACCTCTCTCCAGAGAGGACCCTCTTCCCTCTCACAGCTCTGGCTCCATCCCTACCTCTCAAAATCGTCTCCTCTGAAGTCCATGGTATTCACCTACACTTTCCTTTCTCCTTTAATCTGTGCTGGCTTTCTTAGATCAAATGCCAAAGGGTATTGTGGTGTTTCTTATCTATCTGCTCCACATTCCCTCTCCCCTGTGCCCTGCTCTGCTCCTGAGGGATCAGACTATCCACCTTGACTGCCTGCCCAACACGCCATAAATTGGCTGAAACTGTTGGACACTTGGGGTCACTTGACATATTTCACTCTTATAAATAATGCTTAAAATTTGTATCTCTCTATGGTTGTTTCCTTAGGTATGTTCCTAACAAAGAAAGTACTATGCAACTGGAAGGTTTAATTGATACTGAATTTTCTCTCAAAGAGTACTAAAGTACATGTTTATAGACACTCTTAACAATATGAATGACCTTGCCCAAGGAATTATTAAAATAGAAAGATAATATGTGATGTGATGTGATGTGTAGCCAATGCTATAATGCAAAAATATAAGGGATTTTATTTATTTGTTCATTCATTGGCAGGCCTTTATTTTTCAGACTTTTCTGTAATAAACATAACTAAGAGGAGACCTATTTTGTAAATGACATTTAGATGCACAGCAAGCAACCTATATGTTTAAAATTTAATATCATGTGTACACTTCACAAGAACACTAAATGTTTGCAACATAGACAAGAAAAACAGTGAATTTCACATTACTGAATGGGATTCAGAGCATTATCAACTCTCTTTGTATTAGGAGAGAAAAGTTTTATGGCCTGATTTTCTTTTTTGGTGCTTAAGAAAAGTCCATAAAGATTCTCCTTCCTGAAGATTTACTCTTTTGGGGTCATGAAGCTACCTTCTGTGTAATTTCAGAATTCTCTTAATAAACTATGTTTACTCCATTCATCATCCAACAGATGTGCTTGTACTTAGAAGCTGGCAATGAATATGGATCCTGTGGATTTAAATTCTTAAGTTTTTAAATATGGGATTTTTAGTTTATGTTTACCTTTCAGCACAAAGGTATATACCAGATGTTTACCATAGTTCCATTTTATTTTGCTTTCTGTAATATCTACTGATATTTTAACACAAAATAACCTCCAAGTAATTTGGAAATATTTTAATCGTATCAGACCTATGTGTTAAGAAAAACCTAAGTCATAAAAAACAAAAGTGTTGGGGCACCTGGGTGGCTCAGTCATTAAACATCTGCCTTTAGGTCATGATCCCAAGGTCCAGGGATCGAGCCCCACATTGGGCTCCCTGCACAGCAGGAAGTCTGCTTCCCCCTCTCCCACTCCCCTGCTTGTGTTCTCTCTCTCTCTCTCTCTCAAATAAATAAATAAAATATTTTTAAAAAGTGTCCCCTAGGATTTTTGTAATGAATGCAGAAGCATAAATATGACAAATCGGAAGGCTTCAGTATCAAACAGGTCATAATACAATCAGATAAGTTCTAGGACAAGAACCTGGAAGACATTCCATCATAAATTATTTTTAAAATTTACTAATGAGGGAAACCTGGGTGGCTCAGTCAGTTAAGCATTTGCCTTCAGCTCAGGTTATGATCTCAGGGTCCTGGGATATACCCCTACAATGGGCTCCTTTCTTGTCCTTTCTCTCCCTTTCTCTCTCTCTCTCTCTCTCACTCATTCTGAGTAGCTACACTTGCAATAAACATAAAACAATGTAAGCATAGCATAACATATAGACTTGTTGAATCTCTATGTTGCACATTTGATACTAATGTACTGTTGTGTCTCAACTATACTGCAATTTTTAGAAAGGGAATAAGAAGCAGATATACATATCTATCTTCCAAAAAATAGAACCATCTCAACTGAAGCATAAAACATGAGGATTAGCTAGCACACATGGTGAAAATCAAACAAGAGAATGAAAAGAACATTCACCTCAGAGATGTAGAGTTAGACAGCTATTGTTCCATTCTTAAAAGACAAAACCTGAACAAACTCTGTATCAGTGACTTTTCTTGACCACATCAGGAATGGTATTTTCACAGCAAGCAAGCAAGCAACTCAAAAGCTGGAAAAGACAAATGACTGAAGGAGACTCATGCCTAAGGACTCATTAGTCTTCTCTGAGACATATAATGCAGAACTCCATATACTCCAGAGGAAAAGCCTTGAAATCATAAGTCTCAGATGTTAGTAGGTACACACTGGAAACTAAGGAACAAAGTGGGGAAAGTAAAAGATGCTCTACACATGTGGGAGGACCAAGAATATTTGTGAAGACAATGACTACTGCCAAGGACAGAGGTCTAAAGCAGCAAGAGATGCAAAAATACCACCTCTCTAGGAAGTATAACACAGCAAGGACCCACTGTCAAGCACAGAGACAAAAACAAGGTTATTCAAGGCATTTTTTCTCTGGTGTGAATAAGAACAACCACCATCAACTCTGGCAACCATAACAACAACAAACATCAAACCAAATCCAATTCCTGAGATTAACAAAATTCCCCATACTAAAGGATTAAGAAGGGAAAAAACCCTCAATATCTACTGGTTAAAACAAAACAAAACAAAGAGGAGGCATAAGGAAAGTCACACTCTGAAGAAATAAAGCAAACATCAGAACCAGACTAACACAAGACACAAATGCTGAAACTATCAGACAGGCAATTTAAAAAACTATGATAAATATGGAAAAGTCTATAATGAAAAATAAAGATAATATGTAAAATGAGCTTGGGAATTTTATCGGACAGATATGAGATATAAGAACGAATCCATTCCGTGGGTTGCCTCTGTTTTCTTGACTGTTTCCTTTGATGTGCAGAAGCTTTTGATTTTGATGAAGTCCCAAAAGTTTATCTTCACTTTTGTTTCCTTTGCCTTTGGAGATATATCTTGAAAGAAGTTGCTGTGGCTGATATCGAAGAGATTACTGCCTATGTTCTCCTCTAGGAGTCTGATGGATTCCTGTCGCACATTGAGGTCTTTTATCCATTTTGAGTTTATCTTTGTGTACGGTGTAAGAGAATGGTCGAGTTTCATTCTTCTACATATAGCTGTCCAGTTTTCCCAGCACCATTTATTGAAGAGACTGTCTTTTTTCCACTGTATATTTTTTCCTGTTTTGTCGAAGATTATATGACCATAGAGTTGAGGGTCCATATCTGGACTCTCTACTCTGTTCCACTGGTCTATGTATCTGTTTTTATGCCAGTACCATGCTGTCTTGGTGATCACAGCTTTGTAGAAAAGCTTGAAATCAGGTAACGTGATGCTCCCCGTTTTATTTTTGTTTTTCAACATTTCCTTAGTGATTCAGGGTCTCTTCTGATTTCATACAAATTTTAGGATTATTTGCTCCAGCTCTTTGAAGAATACCGGTGGAATTTTGATCATAATAGAATTAAAAGTATAGATTGCTCTAGGCAGTATAGACATTTTAACAATGTTTATTCTTCCGATCCAAGAGCATGGAATGCTTCCACCTTTTTGTGTCTTCTTCAATTTCTTTCATGAGTGTTCTGTAGTTCCTCGAGTACAGATCCTTTACCTCTTTGGTTAGGTTTATTCCAAGGTATCTTATGGTTCTTGGTGCTATAGTAAATGGAACTGATTCTCTAATTTCCCTTTCTTTATTTTCATTATTAGTGTATAAGAAATCCACTGAATTCTGTACATTGACTTTGTATCCTGTCACGTTGCTGAATTGTTGTATGAGTTCTAATAATTTGGGGGTGGAGTCTTTTGGGTTTTCCATATAAAGAATCATGTCATCTGCGAATAGAGAGAGTTTGACTTCTTCATTGACAGTTTGGATACCTTTTATTTCTCTTTGTTGTCTAATTGCTGTTGCTAGAACTTCTAATACTATGTTGAACAAGAGTGGTGAGAGTTGGCATCCTTGTCGTGTTCCTAATCTCAACGGGAAGGCTGCAAGCTTTTTCCCATTGAGGATGATATTTGCTGTGTGTCTTTCATAGATAGATTTTATGAAGTTCAGGAATGTTCCCTTTATCCCTATACTTTGAAGTGTTTTAATCAGGAACAGATGCTGGATTTTGTCAAATGCTTTTTCTGCATCAATTGAGAGGACCATTTGGTTCTTCTCTCTTCTATTAATTTGTTCTATCACATTGATTGATTTGCAAATGTTGAACCATCTTTGTAGCCCAGGGATGAATTCCACCTGGCCATGGTGAATAATCTTTTTAATGTGCTGTTGGATCCTGTTTGCAAGGATCTTAAGCTTCTGCACAGCAAAAGAAATAGTCAAGAAAACAAAGAGGCAACCCACAGAATGGGAGAAGATATTTGCAAATGACACTACAAATAAAAGGTTGATATCCAGGATCTATAATGAACTCCTCAAACTCAACACACACAAAACATACAATCATATCAAAAAATGGGCAGAAGATATGGACAGACACTTCTCCAATAAAGACATACAAATGGCTATCAGACACATGAAAAAATATTCATCATCACTACCCCTCAGGGAGATTCAAATTAAAACTACATTGAGATATCACCTTACACCAGTTAGAATGGACAAAATTAGCATGACAGGAAACATGTGTTGGAAAGGATGTGGAGAAAGGGGAAACCTCTTATACTGTTGGTGGGAATGCAAGTTGGTGCAGGCTCTTTGGAGAACAGTGTGGAGATTCCTCAAGAAATTAAAAATAGAGCTTCCCTATGACCCTGCAATGGCACTACTGGGTATTTACCCCAAAGATACAGATGTAGTGAAAAGAAGGGCAATCTCTACCCCAATGTTTATAGCAGCAATGGCCACGGTAGCCAAACTGTGGAAAGAACCAAGATGCCCTTCAATGGATGAATGGATAAGGAAGATGTGGTCCATATACACTATGGAGTATGATGCCTCCATCAGAAAGGATGAATACCCAATTTTTGTAGCAACATGGACGGGACTGGAAGAGATTATGCTGAGTGAAATAAGTCAAGCAGAGAGAGTAAACTATCATATGGTTTTACTTATTTGTGGAGCATAACAAATATCATGGAGGACATGGGGAGTTAGAGTGGAGAAGGGAGTTGGGGTAAATTGGAAGGGGAGGTGAACCATGAGAGACTATGGACTCTGAAAAACAATCTGAGGGTTTTGAAGGGATGGAGGGTGGGAGGTCGGGGTACCAGGTGGTGGGTATTATAGAGGGCACGGATTGCATGAAACACTGGGTGTGGTGCAAAAATAATGAATACTGTTATGCTGAAAATAAAAAACAAATTAAAAAATAAAAATTAAAAAAATACTTCTAAAAATGAAATAAAAAAGAAAGAATCCAATACAAAAAAAGAAAAAAAGATCCAAAAGAAACGTTAGAAATCAAAAACACTTAACCTACCTAAAGAGTATATTCAACATACCCATGGGAAGAAACAAGGTTAATAGAAATTCCCCACATTTAAATGCACAGATAACAGAAAAGAGTGGGAGAAAATAGGGGGAAATACTAAACAAAAAATTCCATATCTGGTAAAATTAATCCATCAAAAATGAAGGAGATGTTAAAATATTTCACCATTAGCAAACAGTGATGGAGTTGTTGCTGGATTATGTACCCTACAAGAAATGCTAAATGGAGTCCCTCAAACTGAAGGCCATACATAGCTCTGGTAATGGTAATAACGTAGGCCAATATAAAAGTTAACAGTATTGTACTTTTAGCTTACAATTCCTCCTTTTAATTCCTACATATTTAAAAGATGAATGCATGAAACAATTATTATAAATCTATCTTAATCAGTGTGCAATGTATAAAAATGTAATTTTAGACAGCAACAACATAAAGAAGAAGACAGCGATAGAGGATCAGAGATTTTTTAACCTGATGAAACTAAAGTGGCATCAATTCAAATTAGATCATTTCATGTCTTTAGTGCTAATTATAATTCCAGTGGTAACCACTAAAAATTATCTAAAAATAAATAGAAGATGGAATGAGAAGGAAATCAATATGATGCACTTCTAAAAGAAAAATCAATTAACCTCCCAAAAAACAACAGTCATAGAAAATGAGGTACAGAAAAGGAAAAATACATAGATAAAGTAAATAACTAAATTGCAGGAGTAAGTCCTTTATTAATATAAATATAAATGGATTAAATTCACTAATCAAAAGTTAAGGATTGGCTGAGTATATTTTTAAATTATTAAATATGCGCTTCTTACAACAGATTCACTTGATATTCAAAGATACAAATATATTGAAAGTGAAAGTATGCAAAATATACTTCATGCAAATAGTCACCACCAGCAGGAGTTAATGAAATACAGGATGGAAAACAGAAAGGATTAATGAAACCAGAACTTGATTTTTGAAAGGATCAACAAAATTGACAAACCTTTTAGCTAGACTAAGAAAAAGAGATAAAAGTCAAATAACTAAAATGAGAAATAAAGATGGGGTCATTATATCTGCACTTTAAAAAATATATATCATTATAAGAGAATACTATGAACAACCGTACACCAACATATTGGATAACTTAGATGAAATAGAAAAAAATTGCTAGAAATACACACTACTAAGACTGACTCAAGAAGAAATAGAAAATCAGAATAAATATGTAACAAGCAAAGATTGATCAGTAATAAAGTGCTGATACATGCTACAATGAACCTTGAAATCAAGCTAAGTGAAAGAAATGAGTCATAAAAGTTACATATTGTGTACTTCCATTTATGTGAACTATCTAGAATAAGTAAAGACAGACACAGAAAACATAACGATGGTCTTTCGGGGCTGAGGAGCAGGGAGATGGGAGAATGCTTAATAGGTATGAGATTTATTTTTGGGATGATAGAAATGTTTTTGAACTAGACAGAGATACTAGTTGTACAACATTGTGAATGAACGATATTCCTCTGAATTTTTCACTTTAAAAGCATTTTACTTTGTATGAATTAATTTATTATCCATTAAAAAATACATATGCAAAACTCATAAATCTCAAAGAAAAGGTATAAAAACATAATTTTAGGTAGAGATTTAAGTATTCCTCACTCAGGAATTGTTAGAAAAAAAAAGTCAGAAAATCAAATATGATATAGGTGAACTGAACAGCACTTAGAACCAGCTTCAACAATGGATGCTCACAGAACATGCCCTTTAAGAATGGAACACAAGTTATCTCAAAAGCACATGAAAGACCATGTTTTGGACTTCAACTCATAACAAGTCTGAAGTAATAAAATTTAAATCATGTAAAGTACTTTCTTGGATGATAGTATAATTAATAATAATAGTACAGTAGCTGATATACAGGAAGAAAGTTTCTGTCAATCCTCTTAGGGTCTCCAGGTAGGTCTAAAAATTAAACAAACAAGGACAGATTAAGAGGAGAAGAGCATGCAAGTTTATTTAATAAAAAGTTTTGCATGACACAGAAGATTTCATAAGGAAATGAAGACCCAAAAAAGAGTTAGGTCTCAGCATCTTTGCTTAGATGAGGAAGCAACCCAAGTGAAAAAGATTTGAGATATCTATCTATCTATATATCTATCTATATAAAATTAATATTACTCAGCCATAAAGAAGAATGGAATCCTTCCATTTACAACAACATGGATAGATCTAGAGGGTATAATACTAAGAGAAATAAGTCAGAGAAAGACAAATACATATGATTTCATTTATGTGTGGCATTTAAGAAACAAAATAAACGAATAAAGGAAAAATGAAACAAACAGAAAGACTCAAATACTGAAAACAAACTAGTGGTTGTCAGAGAGGAAGTGCATGGGGAATGAGTAATATAAAGGGAATTAAGAGCACACTTAACCTGACGGGCACTGAGAAATGTATAGAATTATTGAATCATATTGTACACCTGAAATGGATATAAATTATATGTTAATTATACTTCAATTTAAATAATAGACATAAAAATGAAAACATAAAAATAATAATAAAAGCAAAATTACAAAATTTGCTTTCAGACAGAGACACCAGAGAAAAATAATTCCTGTGAGTCTCTGCAACTATTGACCAGAAAACCATCCATGTGCCACGTTGGATCCCTTCTCCTGACTGTCCCCCAGCTTCCCCGGCTCTGCCCTGAATCAGCTGGGCTCAAGGACACAGTAGCCACAGTGAACACCACTCAGATTCCTATCAGGCAGCACACATGCCCACACACAACCCCATGTGCAGTCAAATCCGAAACCACACAGTGGTTGAATCCAGAGTGGCAGGCAATCATCCTCTGAGATGACTCGCAAGCATTGGACAAGCAGATCAACCAGTGACAGTAAGTCTGAGAACAGCTGTCCTCCTGTGATTTCAGAATTATTTTTAAATACTAATGTAATAAAAACAATAATAAAAAATGAAAAAGTAACTCTCATAACTATTGTTAAATGACCAACGGGATCTTCTGTGACAGAACCCAAGGTATGACCTCGTGTTGTGTTGATGATATTTCTTGTCACCACTCTCCCCATCGAAGAACAGGGGCCATTGGCACCCAACAGATACACTCGTTCTACAGCCTGAAGAAGACAAACCAGGCAAAAGAAAAGGCTGTCCTAAGACTGTCTTTGTCAACCCCTAATCGGTGCATTTCCATTCTCCCCGGTGACTAGACAGATGACTTTATAGAACCAGATAACATGGGAAATGATCACTCTGTCATATTTTACCAAAACTGAGGCTGTGGCTGATGCACGAAATAGACACAACCCACTACCTTTTAGCACATGATGTTTCATCTGGTGACACATGGTAACTCCTGCTCAGTGCTTCTGGTAGAACATGGCTCCCAGGAGGACATTGAGGATGGCTAGTCCAAACTTCACGTCCTCTGGAATCATGCCATGTCTCCACTCCTGGGGTCTTCCAGCTCCAAATACAAAACAGGTCAGCTGGTCTCCCCAGGAACCAGTCCCTAAACGTCCATGGAGCTTTAGACTCTATTGGATTCCCTAAAAGTGAGAGGTCCAACACTATCCTCTGTCAGCCTTCCAGGTGGAAGCTAGTCTTTGGAACATAAACAGATTATGAAAAGAGAAGTCTCCGTGAAGTAGACGTCACACATCATAGAACACTTTGAATGTTCGGGGCAGACATGAAAGGCTCAGCTCAGGAGCAGACAGCAATTGTGCTCACTGTGTTTTCACTCAGGACAAGTTAGTTGAGAGTATGAGATAGCAACAAGGAATGAGGAAAACTTATATAAGTAATTTTTTTTTTCTTCACATAAAGAACCAGATTCCATGAGTCACCCCTTGGAAAAGAGGTTCCAGGAGGATCATGTCACTTGGTCATCTAACTTGTTACAATCTGACATACAGGCAGAAAATACACTTTTGTTGTGGTGAAGAGTTTACTCCAGAGATTTGGGAACGGCTTGTTCAGACAGTAGCGGTGTGCACGACCATCTGTGTGATGTTCGGAGCCCAACACACGTGAGGGCTCATGGCATAGCCTCGCACCTCTACTGTTGGCCAGGCACAGTGTCAGTTTCCCTGACTCATCTGCTCTGTGCTGTGGGCTGCCATCCACTGTGAAATGCGAGCGTGCCGACATCCTCCCTATCAGAGATATCAGAACAACTGAAACACAAATCAACTGAAAAATGTTCAAGTATAATTGGATTTTTTCCAAATACTGGAAGATATTTTAAATGATCTCTCACTGTAGCCTTCTCTAATACTTTATAAACACAGACATGATGGTCGCAGTGCAGGGGCTCTGGGATCAGGCAGGACTTCATGGTCAGGACATACGTACAAACTGGGTGCGTGGGTCAAATGAAGTTAGTAGGCTGATGAGGTGGCCTTGGACTTTAACCTAAAGATTAGAGAACACCAGTTAGTGTCTAGGATAAAGCAACTCTAAGTAAATATTTGTAAGTCTTACTGTGGAGAATATTCTCTTAATTACAGTGTATTCTAGCTAGCTATCTCTGGTCTGAAATGGGCTAATTAAAACAAAATTTTTGTAAAGCCTGTAAAATAAGGTAAAATCTGTAAAAATAAGGTTCTCAAGTTTGCTTTTACAAGGTAAGGAGAACCCCAAGAATTATGTACCATTTTGCAGAATCATTGTAACTTTCCAAAGAGGAGCTACACAGACATAGACGGCAGCCCAGTTTCATAGTGGCCACACCTCCCAAGTAGAATTTCCATCTTGTCGGTGCCGAACACAACTTTGCTGAGGAGCGACATATTTTCTGTGATTTTTCGAGATCCTCCCACCTCCTTCCTCCCTTCCCACAATAGTCTCCAGGATAACCCCGACTCAGTCTCCCTAGATCTCTCCACTGCTGATTGCCTTCTTCATTTGATGCATCCTCTCAAACCCCAGGCAAAATTCAAACCCCCAGAGAATGTAGAGAAAGCACAAACCCCAGGCAAAATTCAACCCCCAGAGAATGTAGAGAAAGCTCTGTTCATTACACATATGCCTGCTTCCCGGAGCAGCTGACCTCATGTCCGTAAAGTGGGAATTGATTGATTAAATAAATGTGATATACCAGACCACGGAGTATCTTGTAGGCATCGGTAAAATAGCTGAATTATGTTAATCCATAAAACAGGCATGTGGTGTTAAGTACCGAAAGTAGGCTGCAAGTAGTCTGATACAGTGTGTACATATGTGTTTGGAAAGTGAGGTAACTGTGACAGGCAGTTCATAGCCATGGGGGGGTGCTGAAAATGAACATGCATTTACTGATTATGTATCATCTATCATTTATTGTTATTTCTTTTTTATTAATTATTTTTATTAACTTATAATGCATTATTTGCCCTAGAAGTACAGCTCTGTGAATCGTCAGGCTTTCACATTATTTCTTTTTGAATTTTGTACAAGTGTATTTTCTAGTCCCAAATAGTAGAAAATGAACAAATCTATTTTATAAGAAAGATAACGTGCTTTAATTTGGTAATACAAAGAAGGGATATATCAAAACTAAAAATTAGATTATGAGATTATTTCCTCCAAAATTGGATACTTCTTTTTTAGACAATTTAGTCATCATAATTTATTTTTTAAATGGTGCTTTAGGTGCCTGCCTGTTTAGGTGAGCCCCAGATATAAACTCTTCGCTTGGGATCCTAGGAACAAAAATAATAATACAACAATGCAAAATCAGAATGTTAAAAGATACTCAGTCCAAACTCTAACAATAATTAACGAAAACTTTCTCCAAAGCTATTATCTGTCTGTGAACATACCCCACCTATAAGAAAACCCCACTTCAGCAGAAGTTGTATAAAATTGCATTTGTGTTGTTTTAATGGAAGATTTGCCTGCATTCCTGCTTGTTTGGAGGGCACACCTCTCTTTCCTGCATGGCCGTCCTCTTTCCTAGGCCGGCAGGCCCTTCAGCCTCCTCCAGGCAACGACCCTGTCTTCCAGCACTTAGTACCCGCACAGAAGGGCCGGTGGGAGGCCTCGCTCTGGGCTTCTGCGCCCTTCTACACTGTTACACTGTTCAGTGATTTTTTTGCATCTTTTGAGGTTTGGGCTCCTTTGTCTGGACAACCTGCTTCACATCGCCAGTTTGCTTCCCTGAAAGCAGAGCGCGTAGATGACGGAGCGTTCTGGACAAAATGAAATCAAAACACAATTTCTGACAGTTTGGGGTAATCCTATTTCTAACAACTGAGGTAAGTTGTTTCCTGAGTTCCCACAGGCGTCAGGCAAGAGCTTGTGGGCTTCAGCAACAAGAGCATCTGAAATTACGGGACACCCCTTCGGCCCAGACCTAAATCCCAACCTAAATCCCATCTGCTCCAGGCTCTGCGGCTAAGCATCCCGCTGAGAGGAGCACCAAGAGAGGGCAAAGAGGCTGACAGGGAGTAAACGCAGCTACTCCTGAGGGATGTGAGGTCTGGTGATGGAAACAGGCTGGTAAGGTCCAAATTCAGAGCACTCAGGACTGTCTGCAGCCCTTACACACATACCCAGTTATTTTACAACCACACAGGGGCTTCTCAGTAAGCCCAAAGACAGGCATCATTTCTGAAATGCCAGGGTAATGGGCTTTGGAGAGATGTTTGGGGAGGTAGGGGTGCACACTGGTTATTGCTGTTAGAGCTCTGGTCCCCAGGCAGGAGGGCTTGATTCCCTTTTAGACTCTGCCACCAACAGGCTCTGGTGGATCTACACTTCACCTGTAACCTAAGAGAACCGGTCAAGAGTGGAATCTTTGGCTGCCGTTGGCTCCTGCTGTCCATAGGCTGCTCAGGCAGATGACTGAGATAAAACACCCTCCTCTGTCTGAAAAGCTGGGCTGTACCAAACGTCTGTCCCTTTTTCACATGGCTCCCAGGGACTGGATTCATCTGTAGGAACGAGTTGAAGCAACATAGGCAAACACAGGACATCTCCCACATAATGAAAACTGTTCACCACCAAACTCTTAGTTTAAACGTTTGGTTTAAATATGGTGTTGGAAGAGCAGGTCTTGTTAACAGGGTGAGGAGGAGGCTGGTACTAAACTTCAGCTCTTCTGATTTTGGCAGATGTTGCAGACATCAGAAGTCCAGTGGGGATGTCGTAATGCCAGCACCACAGCGTTGCTAACGGCCTCATTAGAAGCAGTCTCATTATACACTCTAGTTCCATCCATGTTGTCGCAAATGGCAAGATTTCATTTCTTTTGATGGCTGCATAGTATTCCATTGTGTATATATACCACATCTTCTTGATGGGATTGGGAGGGAGACAAACCATAAGTGACTCTTAATCTCACAAAACAAACTGAGGGTTGCTGGGGGGAGGGGGTTTGGGAGAAGGGGGTGGTATTATGGACATTGGGGAGGGTATGTGCTTTGGTGAGTGCTGTGAAGTGTGTAAACCTGGTGATTCACAGACCTGTACCACTGGGGATAAAAATACATGTTTATAAAAAATAAAAAAATTATATTAAAAAAAAACTAAAAAAAAAAAGTTTTGAAAAAAGTCTTGAAATAAAATTATTTAATCATTTATTAAAAAAAAAAAAAAGAAGCAGTCTCATTGCTCTGGTCAATGGGTGATGGCACTCCTGTGGGTGTCAAGTGAATCTCATTACAGTTCTGACTTGATCTTCCTAATAGCTAGTGATACCCAGCAACTTTTCAACTTTTCACGTACTTGCTGGTGATTTACTGATACTCTTTGGGAAAAATGTGTATTCAGGTCCTTTGCCAACTTTTTAGTTTGATTATTTGGTATTTTTTACTATGCATTGTATGAGTTCTTTATATATTTTGGACATTAATCCCTTATCAGATATATAATCTGCACATTTTTCCCATTCCATAGGTTTCATCTTGTTGTCTGTTTTGATGCTAATATCATATTCTTTTGATTGATAAAGCTTTGTAATATAGCTTGAAATCAGAAAGTACAATGCCTCCCACTCTTTTTTTTTCTCAGGATTGCTGTTTATTCAGGGTTGATTCATGGTTCCATGTACATTTTAAGATTTTTTTTTTTTTTACTTCTGTAAGAAATGCTATTGGAGTCTTGATAGTGATTGTATTGAGTCCATACATGGATTTTGGTAGTATTGACGTTTGAACAATATTAATTCTTCCAATCTATGAACACAGAATAACTTTCCCTTTATTTGTATCTTCTCTCTCTCTCTCTCTCTTTTTTTTTCCATCAACATCTTATAGTTTGAAGTGTAGAGATCTTTCACCTCCTTAACTAAACTTGTTCCTGAGTATTTTACTGGTTTGGATGCTATTATAAAGGAGATCTTTTTAAAATTTCTTTTTCAGATAATTTGTTGTTAGTGTATAGAAATGCTACAAATTTTTGTATGTTAGTTCTGTATCCTACAACTTTACTGAATTTGTTGATTAGATTTAGTGATATTTTGGTAGAGTTTTCAGGATTTTCTGTACATAAAACCATGTCATCTGCAAATAGAATTTTACTCTTCCTTTCCATAATTGGCTATATTTTATTTTGTTTTCTTTTCTGATTGCTCTGGCTATGTCTTCATAAGAAAAGACATAGCCAGAGCTATGTCTAATAGGAGTGTTGCACATGGGCACCCTTGTCTTGTTCCTAATCTTAGAGGGAAAGCCTTAAAATTTTGGTGTCAGGTGTACTCTTAACTATGGACTTGTCAAATACAGCCTTCATTATGTCAAGCTATATGCCCTTTATACCCACATTACTGAGAGTTTTATCATGAATGACTGTTGAATTTTGTCAAATAAATTTTTTTGTGTGTTGGAAATACCTTATGATTTTTTCCTTTCTATTCATGTGGTATAGGATATTGATTGATTTATGTGTGTTGAATCATCCTTGCATTCCAGATTTAAATCCCACTTGGTCATGGTGAATGATCCTTTAATGTGCTGCTGAGTTTGGTTTGCTAGTATTTCAGGCAGGACTTTTGTATCTGTATTTATGAGGGATGTTGACCTATGGTTTGTTTTGTGGTGATATCCTTTTCTGGCTTTGTTATCAAAGTAATGCTTATCTCAGAAAATGAGTCTGAGAGTTTTCCTACACTTAATTATTTTTTTGAGAATATGAGAAAGATTAATATTAAACCTTCTTTAAATATTTGGTAAAATACACCAGTGAGGCTATTTGGTCCTGAGTTTTTCTTTTTGGAGAGATTATTTATTACCAATTCAATCTCCTTAATAGCAATTGTTCATTCAGATTTTCTATTGCTTCCTGATTCATCTTGGTAGGTTGCATGTTTTTTTTTTTAATTTTTTTTTAATTTTTTATAAACATATATTTTTAGTCCCCAGGGGTACAGGTCTATGAATCACCAGGTTTACACACTTCACAGCACTCACCAAAGCACATACCCTCCCCAATGTCCATAGTCCCACCCCCTTCTCCCAAACCCCCTCCCCCCAGCAACCCTCAGTTTGTTTTGTGAGATTAAGAGTCACTTACGGTTTGTCTCCTTCCCATTCCCATCTTGTTTCATTTATTCTTCTCGTACCCACTTAAGCCCCCATGTTGCATCACCACTTCCTCATATCAGGGAGATCATAGGATAGTTGTCTTTCTCTGCTTGACTTATTTCGCTAAGCATGATACGCTCTAGTTCCATCCATGTTGTCGCAAATGGCAAGATTTCATTTCTTTTGATGGCTGCATAGTATTCCATTGTGTATATATACCACATCTTCTTGATCCATTCATCTGTTGATGGACATCTAGGTTCTTTCCATAGTTTGGCTATTGTGGACATTGCTGCTATAAACATTCGGGTGCACGTGCCCCTTTGGATCACTACATTTGTATCTTTAGGGTAAATACCCAATAGTGCAATTGCTGGGTCATAGGGCAGTTCTATTTTCAACATTTTGAGGAACCTCCATGCTGTTTTCCAGAGTGGCTGCACCAGCTTGCATTCCCACCAACAGTGTAGGAGGGTTCCCCTTTCTCCGCATCCTCGCCAGCATCTGTCATTTCCTGACTTGTTGATTTTAGCCATTCTTACTGGTGTGAGGTGATATCTCATTGTGGTTTTGATTTGTATTTCCCTGATGCCAAGTGATATGGAGCACTTTTTCATGTGTCTGTTGGCCATCTGGATGTCTTCTTTGCAGAAATGTCTGTTCATGTCCTCTGCCCATTTCTTGATTGGATTATTTGTTCTTTGGGTGTTGAGTTTGCTAAGTTCTTTATAGATTCTGGATACTAGTCCTTTATCTGATATGTCGTTTGCAAATATCTTCTCCCAGTCTGTCAGTTGTCTTTTGATTTTGTTAACTGTTTCCTTTGCTGTGCAAAAGCTTTTGATCTTGATGAAATCCCAATAGTTCATTTTGCCCTTGCTTCCCTTGCCTTTGGCGTTGTTCCTAGGAAGATGTTGCTGCGGCTGATGTCAAAGAGGTTGCTGCCCGTGTTCTCCTCAAGGATTTTGATGGATTCCTTTCGCACATTGAGGTCCTTCATCCATTTTGAGTCTATTTTTGTGTGTGGTGTAAGGAAATGGTCCAATTTCATTTTTCTGCATGTGGCTGTCCAATTTTCCCAGCACCATTTATTGAAGAGGCTGTCTTTTTTCCATTGGACATTCTTTCCTGCTTTGTCGAAGATTAGTTGACCATAGAGTTGAGGGTCTATTTCTGGGCTCTCTATTCTGTTCCATTGATCTATGGGTCTGTTTTTGTGCCAGTACCATGCTGTCTTGATGATGACAGCTTTGTAATAGAGCTTGAAGACCGGAATTGTGATGCCACCAACGTTGGCTTTCTTTTTCAATATCCCTTTGGCTATTCGAGGTCTTTTATGGTTCCATATAAATTTTAGAATGATTTGTTCCATTTATTTGAAAAAGATGGATGGTACTTTGAGAGGAATTGCATTAAATGTGTAGATTGCTTTAGGTAGCATAGACATTTTCACAATATTTATTCTTCCAATCCAGGAGCATGGAACATTTTTCCATTTTTTCGTGTCTTCCTCAATTTCTTTCATGAGTACTTTATAGTTTTCTGAGTATAGATTCTGTGCCACTTTGGTTAGGTTTATTCCTAGGCATCTTATGGTTTTGGGTGCAATTGTAAATGGGATTGACTCCTTAATTTCTCTTTCTTCTGTCTTGCTGTTGGCGTAGAGAAGTGCAACTGATTTCTGTGCATTGATTTTATACCCTGACACTTTACTGAATTCCTGTATAAGTTCTAGCAGTTTTGGAGTGGAGTCTTTTGGATTTTCCACATATAGTATCATATCATCTGCAAAGAGTGATAATTGGACTTCTTCTTTGCCAATTTGGATGCCTTTAATTTCCTTTTGTTGTCTGATTGCTGAGGCTAGGACCTCTAGTACTATGTTGAATAGCAGTGGTGATAATGGACATCCCTGCCGTGTTCCTGACCTTAGAGGAAAAGCTTTCAGTTTTTCTCCATTGAGAATGATATTTGCGGTGGGTTTTTCATAGATGGCTTTGATGATATTGAGGTATGTGCCCTCTATCCCTACACTTTGAAGAGTTTTGATCAGGAAGGGATGCTGTACTTTGTCAAATGCTTTTTCAGCATCTATTGAGAGTATCATATGGTTCTTGTTCTTTCTTTTATTGATGTGTTGTACCACATTGACTGATTTGCGGATGTTGAACCAACCTTGTAGCCCTGGAATAAATCCCACTTGGTCGTGGTGAATAATCCTTTTAATGTACTGTTGAATCCTATTGGCTAGTATTTTGTTGAGTATTTTCGCATCTGTGTTCATCAAGGATATCGGTCTATAGCTCTCTTTTTTGGTGGGATCCTTGTCTGGTTTTGGGATCAAGGTGATGCTGGCCTCATAAAATGAGTTTGGAAGTTTTCCTTCCATTTCTATTTTTTGGAACAGTTTCAGGAGAATAGGAATTAGTTCTTCTTTAAATGTTTGGTAGAATTCCCCCGGGAAGCCGTCTGGCCCTGGGCTTTTGTTTGTTTGGAGATTTTTAATGACTGTTTCAATCTCCTTACTGGTTATGGGTCTGTTCAGGCTTTCTATTTCTTCCTGGCTCAGTTGTGGTAGTTTATATGTTTCTAGGAATGCATCCATTTCTTCCAGATTGTCAAATTTATTGCCGTAGAGTTGCTCATAGTATGTTCTTATAATAGTTTGTATTTCTTTGGTGTTAGTTGTGATCTCTCCTCTTTCATTCATGATTTTATTTATTTGGGTCCTTTCTCTTTTGTTATTGATAAGTCTGGCCAGGGGTTTATCAATTTTATTAATTCTTTCAAAGAACCAGCTCCTAGTTTCGTTGATTTGTTCTATTGTTTTTTTGGTTTCTATTTCATTGATTTCTTCTCTGATCTTTATGATTTCTCTTCTCCTGCTGGGCTTAGGGTTTCTTTCTTGTTCTTTCTCCAGCTCCTTTAGGTGTAGGGTTAGGTTGTGTACCTGAGACCTTTCTTGTTTCTTGAGAAAGGCTTGTACCGCTATATATTTTCCTCTCAGGACTGCCTTTGTTGTGTCCCACAGATTTTGAACTGTTGTATTTTCATTATCATTTGTTTCCATGATTTTTTTCAATTCTTCTTTAATTTCCCGGTTGACCCATTCATTCTTTAGAAGGATGCTGTTTAGTCTCCATGTATTTGGGTTCTTTTCAAACTTCCTTTTGTGGTTGAGTTCTAGCTTTAGAGCATTGTGGTCTGAAAATATGCAGGGAATGATCCCAATCTTTTGATACCGGTTGAGTCCTGATTTAGGACCGAGGATGTGATCTATTCTGGAGAATGTTCCATGTGCACTAGAGAAGAATGTGTATTCTGTTGCTTTGGGATGAAATGTTCTGAATATATCTGTGATGTCCATCTGGTCCAGTGTGTCGTTTAAGGCCTTTATTTCCTTGCTGATCTTTTGCTTGGATGATCTGTCCATTTCAGTGAGGGGAGTGTTAAAGTCCCCTACTATTATTGTATTATTGTTTATGTGTTTCTTTGATTTTGTTATTAATTGGTTTATAAAGTTGGCTGCTCCCACGTTGGGGGCATAGATATTTAAAATTGTTAAATCTTGTTGGACAGACCCTTTGAGTATGATATAGTGTCCTTCCTCATCTCTTATTATAGTCTTTGGCTTAAAATCTAATTGATTTGATATAAGGATTGCCACTCCTGCTTTCTTCTGATGTCCATTAGCATGGTAAATTGTTTTCCACCCCCTCACTTTAAATCTGGAGGTGTCTTCGGGCTTAAAATGAGTTTCTTGGAGGCAACATATAGATGGTTTTTGTTTTTTTATCCATTCTGATACCCTGTGTCTTTTGACAGGGGCATTTAGCCCATTAACATTCAGGGTAATTATTGAGAGATATGAATTTAGTGCCATTGTATTGCCTGTAAGGTGACTGCTACTGTATATGGTCTCTGTTCCTTTCTGATCTACCACTTGTAGGCTCTCTCTTTGCTTAGAGGACCCCTTTCAATATTTCCTATAGAGCTGGTTTGGTGTTTGCAAATTCTTTCAGTTGTTGTTTGTCCTGGAAGCTTTTAATCTCTCCTTCTATTTTCAATGATAGCTTAGCTGGATATAGTATTCTTGGCTGCATGTTTTTCTCGTTTAGTGCTCTGAAAATATCATGCCAGCTCTTTCTGGCCTGCCGGGTCTCTGTGGATAAGTCAGCTGCCAATCTAATATTTTTACCATTGTATGTTACAGACTTCTTTTCCCGGGCTGCTTTCAGGATTTTCTCTTTGTCACTGAGACTTGTAAATTTTACTATTAGGTGACAGGGTGTGGGCCTATTCTTATTGATTTTGCGGGGCGTTCTCTGAACCTCCTGAATTTTGATGCTCGTTCCCTTTGCCATATTGGGGAAATTCTCCCCAATAATTCTCTCCAGTATACCTTCTGCTCCCCTCTCTCTCTCTTCTTCTTCTGTAATCCCAATTATTCTGATGTTGTTTCGTCTTATGGTGTCACTTATCTCTCAAATTTTCCCCTCGTGGTCCAGTAGCTGTTTGTCCCTCTTTTGCTCAGCTTCTTTATTCTCTGTCATTTTATCTTCTATATCACTAATTCTTTCTTCTGCCTCATTTATCCTAGCAGTGAGAGCCTCCATTTTTGATTGCACCTCATTAATAGCTTTTTTGATTTCAACTTGGTTAGATTTTAGTTCTTTTATTTCTCCAGAAAGGGCTTTTATATCTCTTGAGAGGGTTTCTCTAATATCTTCCATGTCTTTTTGAGCCCAGCTAGAACCTTGAGAATTGTCATTCTGAGCTCTATATCTGACATATTACCAATGTCTGTATTGATTAGGTCCCTAGCCTTCGGTACTGCCTCTTGTTCTTCTTTTTTTTTTGTGTGTGTTGAATTTTTCCGTCTTTTCATTTTGTCCAGATAAGAGTATATGAAGGAGCAAGTAAAATACTAAAAGGGTGGCAACAACCCCAGGAAAAATGCTTTGACCAAATTAGAAGAGATCTCAAATCGTGAGGGGGGAGAAAGGGGATAAAAAGAGGTTCAAAAAGGAAGAAAGAAAAAAAAAAGGAAATAGAAAAAAAAGAAAAGAAAAGAATTTAAAAAAAGAAAACAAATAAAGAAAAATATAAAAAAGAAAATATATATATTAAACTAGTTAAAAAACGTTAAAAAAAAAAGGTAAAAATTAAAAAAAAAATTTACCAGAAGGCGAGAAAAAAAAAATGAAAAAGAATAAAATTAAATTAACTGCAAGACTAAAAAAAATCACAGGGAAAAAGCCATGAGTTCCGTGCTTGGCTTTCTCCTCCTCTGGAATTCTGCTGCTCTCCTTGGTATTGAAACCGCACTCCTTGGTAGGTGAACTTGGTCTCAGCTGGATTTCTTGTCGATCTTCTGGGGGAGGGGCCTGGTGTAGTGATTCTCAAGTGTCTTTGCTCCAGGCGGAATTGTATCGCCATTATCAGGGGCCGGGGTGAGTAATCCGCTCGGGTGTGCTTTCAGGAGCTTTTGTTCCCTGAGCGCTTTCCGTAGAGTTCCGGAGGACGGGAATACAAATGGCGGCCTCCTGGTCTCCAGCCCGGAGGAGCCGAGAGCCCGGGCCCCCACTCCTCAGTGCGCCCTCAGAGAACAGCGCCCAGTCACTCCCGTCTGCCTGACCTCCAGCCGCGCTCCAAGTTCACCGAGCCTGCGACCGGTTCAAGGTAAGCCCGAGCTGCGAGCTCACCTTCGGCTCTGTCTCTGCAGCCGGCTTTCCCATTCCAATACCTGCAAGCTCTGCGACACTCAGACACCCCCGGTCCTTCTGTGACCCTGCGGGACCTGAGGCCACGCTGACCCCGCGTGGGCTTTGCCCCGGTTTAGCCTCTGGAGCGATGTCCCTCAGCGGAACAGACTTTTAAAAGTCCTGATTTTGTGCGCCGTTGCTCCGCCACTTGCCGGGAGCCGGCCCCTCCCCCCGGGGTCTATCTTCCCGTCGCTTTGGATTCACTTCTCCGCCGGTCCTACCTTTCAGAAAGTGGTTGTTTTTCTGTCTCCAGAATTGCTGTTCTTCTTCTCTTTGATCTGCCGATGGATTTGCAGGTGTTTGCAATCTTTAGATAAGCTATCTAGCTGATCTCTGGCTAGCTGAAGTAGTCTCAGCCTGCTACTTCTCCGCCGTCTTAGGTTGTATGTTTCTAAGAATTTTTCTATTCCTAGATTTTCCATTTTGTTGAGGTACAGTACTTCCTAGCAGACTCATATAGACCCTTTGTATTTCTGTGATATCTATTGTATGTCAGCTTCTCATTTACAATTTTATTGATTTGATTCCTCTTTTTTTCCCTAGGTTATTTTAGATAAAGGTTTATCAATTTTGGTAATCTTTTCAAACAACTAACTCTTGGTTCTCTGATTCATTGGTCATTCAGAAGACTTCCATTTCCTTGCATTTGTGAATTTTCCAGTTTTCCTCTTGTAATGGACTTCTAGTGTAATGCCACTGTGGTCACAAAGGTTATTTGCTAGATCTTAATTTTCTTGGATTTGTTAAAACTTGTTTCATGGCCTAACCTAAGGTTTATCCTAGGAAATGTTTCATGCATACTTGACAAGAATGTGTATTCCACTATTCTCAGAGTATTTTGTACGTCTCTTGGGTCCGTTTACTCCACAGTGTTGTTCCAATCTGCTGTTTCTTTATTGATTCTGTCTTGATGATGGATCCATTATTGAGTGGGGTATTAAAGTCCCCAACTATTATTGTATTGTTGTTTATGTTTCCTTTTTAGTTCTGTTATGATTTGCTTTATATATTTAGATGATCCAATTTGGGGTAGATAAATATTTACAATTGTCACATCTTCTTGATGTATTGAACCTTTTATAATTATATAGTAACCTTCTGCACCTCTTTATTATTTTATTTTAAAGTCTATTTTGTCTTATATAAGTATACCTACCTATACTTTCTTTTTTTCTTTTCTTTTTCTTTTTTTTTTTTTTTTGGTTGTTGCCATTTGCTAGAAATCCATTTTTTCCATCCCTTCACTCTCAGCCTGTGTGTGTTTTTAAAGCTATAATTGGTCTCTTTTAGGCGGCATGTCATCAGATATTTTTTTAAATGTCAGCTGTTCTATGTATTTGAATGGAGAATTATTTGTTTATATTTAAGATAATTAATAGGTAAGGACTTATTATTGCTATTTTAATAATTTATTTTCTGGTTGTTTTGTAGATCCATTGTTTTTTTGTTTCTTAACCTACTATCTTTTTGTGTTCTGTTTTGTTTTGATGTGTTTAAGTATCACTGTACTTGACATCTTTATCATGGATGTGTGGGTGTGTGTATGTGTGTGTAATTACTGCAGGTTTTTCTTTTGTGCTTACCCTGAGTCTTACATAAAATATCCGGAAATTATGCACTCTATTTTAAACTGATAACAACTTGTCATTCTGGGACACATTTATTTTCATGTCCTTTGTTCTCTTCAAAATATTGCAAGTTAAGGAGTGAATCCGAGATATATTGATTACATCAGAATACTTGTTCTTGGAGTAGGGAAGCCAGAGAAGTAGTACTCATTCAAAAGCCTGTCAGTTACAACTTACTTCTCTTGAGGAGGGCACAACATTACCCTTTCAGATATATTAGTTTGTTAGGTCAATCTGACCAGATGATATTGCCCTTTTTAAAAAATTTATTTTTTATTTATTTTTGGCATAACAGTCTTCATTATTTTTTCACCACACCCAGTGCTCCATGCAATCCGTGCCCTCTATAATACCCACCACCTGGTACCCCAAACTCCCACACCCCGCCCCTTCAAACCCCTCAGATTGATTTTTAGAGTCCATAGTCTCTCATGGTTCACCTCCCCTTCCAATTTACCCCAACTCCCTTCTCCTCTCTAACTCCCCATCAGAAAGGATGAATCCCCAACTTTTGTAGCAACATGGATGGGTCTGGAAGAGATTATGCTGAGTGAAATAAGTCAAGCAGAGAGAGTCAATTATCATATGATATTGCCCTTCTTTTATGAGAAGAGATATTTAAGCTTACACATACTAATAAATGATTTATTATTCAGGATTTATCAGATTGAAATGTCACTGGAACATGGGTCATCTACTCCTAATTCAGTGGATACAAACAGTGTCTGGAACAGTGTGTTATGATACTCTGAAAACATTTGTTAAATGTATTAAAATTAATAAAATGGACAATTGCTGCTTAATATTAAAAACTAAATAAAATATCAAAAAATAAAATAATAAAGTAATAATGACTAAATTTTAATAGAATCCCTAAGCTTTACACTTCTACTTCTCTTTCCCCTCACATTTTAGATTATTGATGATACAATTTATGTGTCTCTTATGTTGTATAGCAAATAATAGATTATTGTTTTTATGGCTTTTTTTGCTATTTTTTTCTAAGTTTTAAACTGGAGTTATAAGTGAATTATACAACATTATTTTCATGTTGTAGATTTAAACTTTGACTACATGTTTACCATTACCAATGAGTTCTACACTATCTCCTGATGTTTTTATGAAGTTAATTAACATCATTTTCTTCCACTCAAAGAACTCCCTTAACATTTCTCATAAGACAGGTATCACAGTGTTGAATTCCCTCACTTTGGTTTGTTTGAGAAAGTTTTTATCCCTTTTCATTTTTGAAGGACTGCTTCACTGAGTGTAGAGTTCTTGATTGACAGGTGTTTGTTTCCACATTTTGAATATGTCACCCCTTTCTCTCCTAATATGAAAAGCTTATGTTGGAAAATTTCATCTATCATTTCATGGGGATTTCCTTAATGTAATTTCTCTCTCCCTTTTCCTCTTCCTTCAAAATTCTTTGTATTTGGCTTTTGAAAATCTAGTTCTAATGTGTATCTGGGTAGCCGTATTCAGGTTCCACCTATTTGGGCCTCATGGATTTTTTTTTTTTTAAAGATTTTATTTATTTATTTGACAGACAGAGATCACAAGTAGGCAGAGAGGCAGGCAGAGAGAGAGAGAGAGAGAGAGGGAAGCAGGCCTCCTGCGGAGCAGAGAGCCCAATGCGGGGCTCGATCCCAGGACCCCGAGATCATGACCCGAGCCGAAGGCAGCAGCCCAAACCACTAAGCCACCCAGGCGCCCCGGGCCTCATGGATTTTGATGCCCGTTTCACTCCCCGGGTTTGGGAAGTTCAATTTTTTTAAATATACTTTCTATCCCCTTATCATTCTCTTATCTTTCTGGAGTTTCCATACTGCAGATATTGTTGGGTGTTTGTTTTGTTTTGTTTTGTTTGTTTGTATGTTTGTTTGTTGTTATTGTGTCTTATAAATCCCATAGGCTTTCTTCACTCTTGTTCATTCTTTTTCCCTGTCTGGATGCTTTCAAATGTTTAACTTCCAGGACATGGTTTCAGTCTGATTTTGAAGCTCTCTGTTGAGTTCTTCAGCTTAGTTATATTTTTCAGCTCTAGAATTTCAGGGATTTTTTTTTAATTGGTTCTATTTCTTTGTTGAACTTTTTGTTTTGTTCATGTATTATTTCCTTCATTTCATTTGGTTATCTCTGTGTGTTCTTGTAGTTCACAAAATTTACTGTAACTTTTTGTCTGATAGATAATAGATCTCCATTGCTGTGGGGTCAATTATTAGACTTTAATTAGTTCCATTTGGTAGTGTCCTGTTTCCCTGTTTTTTTGTGATCCTTGGTTCCTTATTTGGCATCTGGGAATTGAGAAAGTGGGCTCCTATTTCAGAATTGACAGGTTTGCTTCTGCAGAGTTAGGGTTAGGGGTTAGGGTTAGGGTTAGGGTTGGGGTTGGGGTTAGGGTTAGGGTTAGGGTTGGGGTTGGGGTTAGGGTTAGGGTTAGGGGGTTAGGGTTAGGGTTAGGGTTAGAGGGTTAGGGTTAGGGTTAGGGGTTAGGGTTAGGGTTAGGGTTAGGGGTTAGGGTTAGGGTTAGAGGTTAGGGTTAGGGTTAGGGTTAGGTCCATGTTCACTGTTAGTGCCAGGATTAGGTTTTGGGTCAGTGTCAGGTTTAAGTCCAGGTAGGGTCAAGGCCATCGTCAGGTTGAGGGTTAGGGTCAGGCTTTTGTTTAGGGTCCAGTTTCAGGTCAGGGACAGGGTCAGTTTTGGGTCAGTGTTAAGGTCAGATTTAGGTTTACGGTCATGTTCAGTGTGATGGTCAGGTCCATGATCAGATATAGGGTCAGATTCAGTCTTTGGTTCAGGGTGAAGTTTTATTGCAGCGTCAGGGTTAATTTCAGGGGAAAGGTTTGAGTTTGGTTTTAGGATTAGGGTTAAAATTAGGTTTATGTTTAGCTTTAGCGTTAGACAGCTTTATGGTCAGGTTTAGGGTTGGGTTAGGGTCGGGTTAGTCTTAGGGTTCGGGTCAGCGTTAGGTTTAGGTTCAGGTTCGTCTTAGGGTCAGGGTTCAGGTTATCTTTAGGGTTAGCTTTAGAGTCAGGATCACAGTCACGGTCAGGGTTAAGTTTAGGGTTAGGGTTAGGTCACAGTCAGGGTTCGGAGTAGGGTTAGAGTCAGGGTCACGTTTAGGGATGAGTCACAATTAGGGTAAGGTCAGGATCAGGTTTATGTTCAGGTTCTGGATCAGGTTCTAATTAGAGTCAGGTTTAGTGTGAGGGTTCAGATCAGGCTCACGGTCAGGGTCATGGTTAGGGCTGAGATTAGGGTTTGGGTCAGGCTCACAGTCAGGGTCCAGATCAGTGTTAGGGGTTAGTGTTAAGGTTTGGGTTAAGTTTATGGTTAGAGTTAGGGTCCGGGTTAGGGTTAGACATCGATAGGGTCAGGGTTAGCATTAGGGTTAAGCTAGGGGTCAGGGTTAGGGTTAGGTTCAGGGTTAGGTTTTATGTCAGGCTCACAGTCAGTCAGGGATAGGTTAGTGTCAGAGTAAGGGTCAGGGTCAGGGTTAGTATAGGGTCCGGTTCAGTGTTAGGGTCAGGGTCAGGGTCCGGGTTAGGGTCATGGTTAGGGTAAGGTCAGCTTTACGTTTAGGTTCTGGGTTAGCATTAGGGTCCGGATCAGGGTTAGCTTTAGGTTTAGGGTTCTGGTCAGGCTCACGGTCTGGGTCAGAGTTAGGTTTACGGTCAGGGTTAGGGTCAGTGTTAGGGCCAGGGTTAGAGTCAGGGCCAGGGTTCGTTTTAGGGTCAGGGTCAGGGTTCTGTTTAGGGCAAGGTTAATGTCAGGGTCAGGTTTAAGCAAAGTTCAGGGTCATGGTTATGGTCAGGGTCAGGGATAGGGTCAGGGTTAGGGTTAAAGTTTGGGGTTAGGGTTAGGGTTAGAGTTAGGTTAAGGGTTAACGTTAGACCTTGTTAGGGTCAGAGTCAGGGTTACGGTTACGATTAGGGTCAGGGTCAGGGTTAGTGTTAGGGTTAGCATCAGTGTAGGTTCCATGTCAGGGCCCGTGTTAGGGTTTGGGTCAGGGTTACGTTTAGGGATAGAGTTAGGGTCAGGCTCACAGTCAGGGTTAGTGTTAATGTCAGGGTCAGGGTCACTTTAGCGTTCGGGTTAGGGTCAGGCTCATAGTCATGGCCTCGGTTAGGGTTAGGGTCAGGATATGGGTCATTGTTAGTGTCCGGGATCGGTTTTGGGTGAGCGTCACGGTCAGGGTGAGGGTGATAGTCAAGACCAGGGTCAGGTTGAGGTTCAAGGTCAGGCTTTTGTTTAGTGTCCTTGTTCGGGTCAGGGACAGGGTTAGGTCTGGGTCAGTCTTAGGGTCAGAGTTCGGTATAGGTTCAGGGTCAGGGTCATGGTGAAGTTCAGGGCCAGGGACAGGTTTAGGGTCAGGGTCAGGCTTTGGTTTAGGGTCAAGTTTCATTTCCGGGTCAGGTTTAATTTCAGGGGAAAGGTTTGGGTTTGGGGATGGGGTTAAGGTTAGAATTAGGGTTATGTTTAGGGTGAGGGTCAGGGTCAGGGTACTGTTAGTGTCAGGGTTAAGTTTTGGGTCAGCATCAGGGTCCGGGTCAGGGTAAGTGTCAAGTCCAGGTTCAGGTTGAGGGTCAGGGTCAGGCTTTTGTTTAAGGTCCAGGTTCGGGTCAGGGACAGGGTTAGGTTTGGGTCAGAGTGAGGGTCAGAGTTAGGTTTAGGGTCAGGGTCAGGGTCAGGGTGAAGGTCAGGGCCAGGGTCAAGTTTAAGGTCAAGGTCAGGCTTTAGTTTAGGATCAAGTTTCATTTCAGGGTCAAGGTTAATTTCAGGGGAAAGGTTTACGTGTGGGGTTAGGGTTAGGGTAAGAATTAGGGTTATGTTTAAGGTTAGGGTTATACAGAGTTAGGGTCAGTGTTAGGGTTTGGGTTAGGGTAGGGGTTAGTTTTAGGTTTAGGGTCAGCATTAAGTTTAGGTTCAGGGTCCGATTCAGGGTCAGCGTCAGGCTTAGATTTAGTGTTGGGTTCGGGTCAGCATTACGGTCAAAGTCAGTGTCAGGGCTAGGGTTAGGGTTTGAGTCAGGCTCATAGTCAGGGTCAGGTTCAGGGTTAGGGGTTAGTGAAAGGGTTAGCCCCGTACCTGGGTCATTGACACGTCCGTGCAGGGTCTCAGGATAAACCCTGGGCAGAAGGGTGTAGCCCCCACACCCGATTCCACCGAGCCCGCCTTAACCTGGGGTGTGAACATGACCTGCCCACCAGGCATCTGACCTCTCATCAGCCTGCTCCTGCTCGGGGCTTTTCCACCCTCAATGAGCTCTCTTTACACACACACACACACACACACACAAACACACACATACACACGAGGAGGAGACCTAGGGCTACACGGGTTGATCAGAAGGTGTGGGACTCTCTGACTCTGAGCCCCCCGTGTCACCTTTTGATTTTATTTGCCAAAGGGCCTGAGGCATTGGGGAAGCCTGATATGACCTGCCCAGTGAGGGGACGTGTCTGGCAGGCGAGCTCTCTTCTCCCTGCATCCTCTGGGCTTCGGTAGACAGCACAAGAACATGTCGCTTCCTTTAGGCCGTGCCTAGACATGAGTTGGACAGGGGTGTTTTTTCTGTAATGGGGGTTCCTGGATACGTGGGTTCCAATTTCCCTGGGCTCTGTCATCAGGGAAGTGAGGTCACCACTGCCTGGGGGCTCCTTACTGGACTTCCTGCTCCCACCAGAGCTCCCTGAGCGCACCTGTCCCCAAGCTGCTCAAGACTCACCCTCCACGCCATGCCCTGTCCATCCAGTGATCCCCACACAGCTTCCCCCCAGCCCCTGGGCGGCCTGGGTGCAGCTGTTGTCTCCGCTGGCAGGGCACAGAGCTGGGTTCAGAATGGGTTCCTGCTCCTGCCCAGGACTGTGAGCCCGCACACACCCTGTGGCTCTCAGGGTCTCCCCAGGCTCCCCGTTGGCACACTGGGGGTGTCCTGGCTTCTACTTCTAGGCATGCCATCCGGTGTAGGAGCTCTCCACACGTTCCATCCCCGCTCTCCCAGGAGGCTGGTGCACACACTTGGCAAAGGCACGGGTCAGCCTGGGGCTGGGTGGGGGAATGGAACACGGCCCAGAGAGGCCTGGATCTGCTCTGGGATGCAGGCAAAGCCACCCTCCTCCTGCCTGTGTACCATCCCCCGTGGCAAGGTTGCAGTGCATGGCTTCTGACCTTGGTGACACAGACTTCTCAGGGCTTCCATTAGTTTGAGGTCCAAGGGCCTCATCTGCGCCCATGTGCTGGCCAGCCCCCACGGGGGACCCCGGGCATTCCCGAATCCGTCCTCCCAGGGTGGATGGCCCGTGGGACTGAGAAGGGGACAAAATGTTTGGCTGCCATTTCCCAGCCCATGGAGGAAAGTCTGGGACTTCTGCTGGTTTATTCTCTCCTGTGTTCAGTGTCTGTCTCTGTCTTTGTCTTTGTCTCTGTGATTGCATCTGCGTATGTCTCTGTTTCTGTGTGTCTCCCAGGAGCAGGGTCTGTGGGCTGCAGGGCTGAGGGGAGAAACCTCCAAAGTCTCCCTTGTCCCTGTTTCCCTCTCCTGGGCTGGTGCTCGGTTCCTTGCTAAGTAAGGCCTTCTCACCCCGAGCAGAGCTCTGACTCTGGAACCTCTTCCCAGTGGGGGTCCTGAGGCTGCAACAAGGAGTGTCCTGACCTTGGTCTCCAGGCCAGGGGTCCAGTGCTCTGCCACATTCTGCAAGCCCACAATGTCAGTCCCCCGAGTCTCCAGGCTGTCTTCTGCTCAGAAGGACATCAAGGGAGTCCAAAGCATTTTCCCAAGCCTGGGAGCACAGTGGGTCAGGGAGAGAGATTCAAGGCCAACAGGCTCTTCTGCAAGCCTTTGGGAGCCTAGGGACACCCTGTCTCTATGGCCCCACTGATAGAAGAGTAAGGGGAGGCCTTCGGTGTTGTAGCCCTGTCCACACTGGGGGTCACCTCTTCCTACTTCCAGTAGTCCAGGGTGGTGATGGACACCAGGCCCCAGACACTGTACCCACTCAGTGTCCTGGCAAAGCCCCTTGGCCCCTGGGGATTCCCTACCATCAGCCCGTCCTGTCTCCCCTTCCTATGCTTTGGATCCCGGTTCTGGCCAGGAGTGCTGATGCCCCCGACCCCATGGCCCAGCTGTCTCCAACCTCTTTCTTCTTTCCCCTTGTTACCCACCATTTTCCCAGGGTGTCTCCACCTCTGACCCCTAGCTGGGCAGAGCGGCTTGTGTGTGTGTGTGTCTGTGCATGCATGCGCTCAACACATATGCCTCTATCTGTCTGGAGATGCCCGAGGTCATGTCCCCACATGGGATGGGGTGGGTAGCTCTCCCCAAGGATCTGAGGAGCTCTCACCCTCCAAGCAAACCTCATGGGAGGGTCAGGGATAACCTAGGACTGTAGTGATGCTCTGCTCCTTGGACCTTGTACCCGTGTTTTGTCCTGGGCCAGTCGTTGCCTCTCTTGACCGTAGGTTCCCAACTGTCCCTGAGAGATGGACATGGAAATGCTTGAATCTGGCCATTCCTCCAGGGGTAGGTGGAGTCGGAGGAAAGGTGCACCAGGCACACAGACCTCCATTCCAAGAGGGCCAGGTGTGCACAGGAGACCTGCACTCAGCACCTGTACCATGACCCACCATTTGGTGGATGTGTACGTGACCATGGTGCTTTCCCTGACACGTCCCCCATGTTCCTTCACCACTGCCAGGTGCTCTGTGGCCCCAAAGTCTGCTGAGCACCGGATCCGGGCCTATCCTGGGAAGCAAGGCTCAGGGTGCATGGCCAGGCGGCTTGCACATCTGGGGAAGCAGAGGTCATCGAGTACCACCCACCCAGCTGGCCTGGAATTCCAAAACACTCCCAGGGTCCCACTCAAGGTGGGGAGTAACCAGAGGACTTGGAGACATCAGTGGAGGCCAAGTCAGGGCAGGGAGATCAGTGGGCCCCTTCAACTTCTCTCTCCCTCTGCTTGGTCTTCCTAGTTGTTCCCTGGGACAGAGGTCCAGCCCGTCCTTGGATTTAGCTGTGGCTTGAGTCAGTGGGTGGGAAGGAGGACAGGGAAGGTTAGGGTTTGTCTTAGGGGTTTGGGTTAGGGTGAGTGTTACAGTTAGGGTTAGGGTCAGGGTCAGGGTCAGTGTCAGGGTCAGGGTAAGGGTTAGAGTCATACAGGTTTATCTCACTCTGAGGGTTGTCCGAAGCAACAGGAGGCGCCGATGGAGACTGCGTGGTTGGGAGATGCATGGCTGCGGGACTAAGGGTTTCCGATATGGAGGCAATGAGGAACAGGACCCCGGAAGCTGAAGGTTGGGGAAGCAGGCGAGCATTCCAGACCAGACTTCGTGATGGGCCTGACCCCATGGTAGAGCGCCAGGGATGGGACCTCTGCAGGTCGAGGATCCAAGGGCGTTGTCCTCGCTGCATTTTATCTTGTGGAGTGCCACTTGATGGCATCGGGTGCAGGCACTCACCATGCCCTTCAAGGCCCCGAGGTGGGGGCGGCCCAGCAGACGTGCGGCGCCCGAATGACTTCGCCGGGCTTTTTCCGGCCAATTCTCACGAGCGTTCTGCCCAAACCAGGATTGGTTTGGGCAGAACGCTCGTGAGAATTGGCCGGCGTAGGACAGCCCTACGGACCGCCGTGCTCTCCGTGGCCCAGGGCCCTTTCTCGCCCAGGGCATGTTGCTGCCACGAAGAAAAGGCACGGAAAAGACGCGACCCCCAGGGCACGCCGGCGTAGTGGAGCATTCCCGGAGCAGAGTTGAAGGACGGGTGGTGGCCTGGTGTTGGCCACCGTCTTTCGGGAAGATGGGGAGGCCAAGGATAGGGATGACCTCATTTTGGTCATAGGGTTTATCTCACTCTGAGGGTTGTCTGAAGCACCAGGAGGCGTCGATGAAGACTGCGTGGTTGGGAGATGCGTGACTGCGGGACTAAGGGTTTCCGGTACAGAGGCAATGAGGGACAGGACCCCGGAAGCAGAAGGTTGGGGAAGCAGGCGAGCGTTGCAGAACGGACTTCGTGATGGGCCTGGACCAATGGTAGAGCGCCAGGGATGGGACCCCCGCAGGTCGAGGATCCACGGGTGTTGTCCTCGCTGCATTCCATCTTGTGGAGTGCCTTTTGACGGCGATCGGGTGCGGGCACTCACAATGCCCTTCAAGGCCCGGAGGTGGGGGCGGCCCAGCAGACGTGTGGCGCCCGAATGACTTCGCCGGGCGTTTTCCAGCCAATCCTGGTTTGGGAAGAACGCTCGTGAGAATTGGCCTGCATAGGGCAGTCCTGCGGACCGCCCTGCTCTCCATGGCTCAGGGCGCTTTCTGGCAAAGGGCATGTTGCTGCCGCCAAGTAATGGCACGGAAAAGACGCGGCCCACCAGGGCACGCCGGCGCAGTGGAGCGTTCCCGGAGCAGAGTTGAAGGACGGCTGGTGGGCTGGTGTGCGCCTCAGTTTCGGATAGGTTGGGCGGCCAAGGATGGGGATGACCTCATTTGGTCATACAGGTTTATCTCACTCTGAGGGTTGTCCGAAGCACCAGGAGGCGCCGATGGAGACTGCGTGGTTGGGAGATGTGTGGCTGCGGGACTAAGGGTTTCCGATATGGAGGCCATGAGAGACAGGACCCCGGAAGCAGAAGGTTGGGGAAGCAGGCGAGTGTTCCAGCCCGGAATTCGTGATGGGCCTGGCCCCATGGTGGAGCGCAGGGATGGGACCCCTGCAAGTCGAGGATCCACGGGCATTGTCCTCGCTGCATTCCATCTTGTGGAGTGCCTCTTGGCGGCGATCGGGTGCGGGCACTCACAATGCCCTTCATGGCCCGGAGGGGGGGCGGCCCAGCAGACGTGCGGCGCCCGAATGACTTCGCCGGGCTTTTTCCGGCCAATTCTCACGAGCGTTCTGCCCAAACCAGTATTGGTTTGGCAGAACGCTCGTGAGAATTGGCCGGCGTAGGGCAGCCCTGCGGACCGCCGTGCTCTCCATGGCCCAGGACCCTTTCTCGCCCAGGGCATATAGCTGCTGCCAAGAAATGGCACGGAAACAACGCGGCCCACCCCGGCACGCCGGCGCAGTGGAGCGTTCCCGGAGGAGAGTTGAACAACTGGTGGTGGCCTGGTGTGCGCCTCCGACTTTCGGGTAGATGGGTCGGCCAAGGATGGAGATGACCTCATTTTGGTCATACAGGTTTATCTCACTCTGAGGGTTGTCCGAAGCACCAGGAGGCGCCGATGGAGACTGCATGGTTGGGAGATGCGTGGCTGCGGGACTAAGGGTTTCCGATATGGAGGCCATGAGAGACAGGACCCCAAAAGCAGAAGGTTGGGGAAGCAGGCGTGTGTTCCAGACAGGACTTCGTGATGGACCTGGCCCCATGGTAGAGTGCAGGGATGGCACCCCTGCAAGTTGAGGATCCACGGGCGTTGTCCTCGCTACATTCCTTCTTGTGGAGTCCCTCTTGGCGGAGATCGGGCGCGGGAACTCACAATGCCTTTCAAGGCCCCGGGGGAGGGCGGCCCAGAAGACGTGTGGCGCCCGAATGACTTCGCCGGGCGTTTTCCGGCCAATTCTCACGAGCGTTCTGCCAAAGCAGGATTGGTTTGGGCAGAACGCTCGTGAGAATAGGCCGGCGTAGTGCAGCCCTGCGGACCGCCGTGCTCTCCATGGCCCAGGGCCCTTACTCGCCCAGTGCATGTTCCTGCCGCCAAGAAATGGCAAGGAAAAGATGCGGCCCACCCGGGCACGCCGGCACAGTGGAGCGTTCCCTGAGCAGAGTTGAAGGACAGGTGGTGGCCTGGTGTGCGCCGCCGTCTTTCGGGTAGATGGGGCGGCCAAGAATGGGGATGACCTCATTTAGGTCATACAGGTTGATCTCACTCTGAGGGTTGTCCGAAGCACCAGGAGGCGCCGATGGAGACTGCGTGGTTGGGAGATGCGTGGCTGCGGGAAAAGGGTTTCCGATATGGAGGCCATGAGAGACAGGACCCCGGAAGCAGAAGGTTGGGGAAGCAGGCGAGTGTTCCAGCCCGGACTTCGTGATGGGCCTGGCCCCATGGTAGAGCGCAGGGATTGGACCCTTGCAAGTCGAAGATCCACGGGCATTGTCCTCGCTGCATTCCTTCTTGTGCAGTACCTCTTGGCGGCGATCGGGTGCGGGCACTCACAATGCCTTTCAAGGCCCCGGGGGGTGCGGCCCAGCAGACGTGCTTCGCCCGAATGACTTCGCCGGGCGTTTTCCGGCCAATTCTCACGAGCGTTCTGCCAAAGCAGGATTGCTTTGGGCAGAACGCTCGTGAGAATTGGCCGGCGTAGGACAGCCCTGCGGACCGCCGTGCTCTCCATGGCCAGGGCCCTTTCTCGCCCAGGGCATGTTGCTGCCGCCAAGAAATGGCTTGGAAAAGACGCGGCCAACCCCGGCACGACGGCGCATTGGAGTGTTCCCGGAGAAGAGTTGAAGAACGGGTGGTGGCCTAGTGTGCGCCTCTGTCTTTCGGGTCGATGGGCCGGCCAAGGATGGGGATGACCTCATCTTGGTCATACAGGTTTCTCTCACTCTGAGGGTTGTCCGAAGCACCAGAGGGGCCGATGGAGACTGCCTGGCTGGGAGATGCGTGGCTGCGGGTCTAAGGGTTTCCGATATGGAGGCCATGAGGGACAGGACCCCGGAAGCAGGTTGGGGAAGCAGGCGAGTGTCCCAGACCGGACTTTGTGATGGGCCTGGCCCCATGGTAGAGCGCAGGGATGGGACCCCTGCAAGTCGAGGATCCACGGGCGTTGTCCTCGCTGCATTCCATCTTGTGGCGTGCCCCTTGGCGGCGATCGGGTGCGGGCACTCACCATGCCCTTCAAGGCCCCGAGGTGGGGGCGGCCCAGCAGACGTGCGGCGCCCGAATGACTTCGCCGGGCTTTTTCCGCCCAATTCTCACGAGCGTTCTGCCCAAACCAGGATTGGTTTGGGCAGAACGCTCGTGAGAATTGGCCGGCGTAGGGCAGCCCTGCGGACCGCCGTGCTCTCCACGGCCCAGGGCCCTTTCTCACCCAGGGCATGTTGCTGCCGCCAAGAAATGGCTCGGAAAAGACGCGGCCAACCCCAGCACGACGGCGCATTGGAGCGTTCCCGGAGCAGAGTTGAAGAACGGGTGGTGGCCTGGTGTGCGCCTCTGTCTTTCGGGTCGATGGGCCGGCCAAGGATGGGGATGACCTCATCTTGGTCATACAGGTTTATCTCACTCTGAGGGTTGTCCGAAGCACCAGGGGGGCCGATGGAGACTGCGTGGTTGGGAGATGCGTGGCTGCGGGTCTAAGGGTTTCTGATATGGAGGCCATGAGTGACAGGACCCCGGAAGCAGGTTGGGGAAACAGGCGAGTGTCCCAGACCGGACTTCGTGATGGGCCTGGCCCCATGGTAGAGCACAGGGATGGGACCCCTGCAAGTCGGGGATCCACGGGCGTTATCCTCGCAGCATTCTATCTTGTGGAGTGCCCCTTGGCGGCGATCGGGTGCGGGCACTCACCATGCCCTTCAGGCCCCGAGGTGGGGACGGCCCAGCAGACGTGCGGCGCCCGAATGACTTCGCCGCGCTTTTTCCGGCCAATTCTCACGAGCGTTCTGCCTAGAACGCTCGTGAGAATTGGCCGGCGTAGGACAGCTCTGCGGACCGCCGTGCTCTCCATGGCCTAGGGCCCTTTCTCGCCCAGGGCATGTTGCTGCCGCCAAGAAATGGCTCGGAAAAGACGCGGCCAACCCCGGCACGACGGCGCTTTGGAGCGTTCCCGGAGCAGAGTTGAAGAACGGGTGGTGGCCTGGTGTGCGCCTCTGTCTTTCGGGTCGATGGGCCGGCCAAGGATGGGGATGACCTCATCTTGGTCATACAGGTTTATCTCACTCTGAGGGTCGTCCGAAGCACCAGAGGGGCCGATGGAGACTGCCTGGCTGGGAGATGCATGGCTGCGGGTCTAAGGATTTCCGATATGGAGGCCATGAGGGACAGGACCCCGGAAGCAGGTTGGGGAAGCAGGCGAGTGTCCCAGACCGGACTTCGTGATGGGCCTGGCCCCATGGTAGAGCACAGGGATGGGACCCCTGCAAGTCGAGGATCCACGGGCGTTGTCCTCGCTGCATTCCATCTTGTGGAGTGCCCCTTGGAGGCGATCGGGTGCGGGTACTCACCATGCCCTTCAAGGCCCCGAGGTGGGGGCGGCCCAGCAGACGTGGGCGCCCGAATGACTTCGCCGCGCTTTTTCCGGCCAATTCTCACGAGCGTTCTGCCCAAACCAGGATTGGTTTGGGCAGAACGCTCGTGAAAATTGGCCGGCGTAGGGCAGCCCTGCTGACCGCCGTGCTCTCCACGGCCCAGGGCCCTTTCTCGCCCAAGGAATGTTGCTGCCGCCAAGAAATGGCTCGGAAAAGACGCGGCCAACCCCGGCGCGACGGCGCATTGGAGCGTTCCCGGAGCAGAGTTGAAGAACGGGTGGTGGCCTTGTGTGCGTCTCTGTCTTTCGGGTCGATGGGCCGGCCAAGGATGGGGATGACCTCATCTTGGTCATACAGGTTTCTCTCACTCTGAGGGTTGTCCGAAGCACCAGAGGGGCCGATGGAGACTGTGGTTGGGAGATGCGTGATTGCGGGTCTAAGGGTTTCCGATATGGAGGCCATGAGTGACAGGACCCCGTAAGCGGGTTGGGGAAGCAGGCGAGTGTCCCAGATCGGACTTCGTGATGGGCCTGGCCCCATGGTAGAGCGCAGGGATGGGACCCCTGCAAGTCGAGGGTCCACGAGCGTTGTCCTCGCTGCATTCCATCTTGTGGAGTGCCCCTTGGCGGCGATCGGGTGCGGGCACTCACCATGCCCTTCAAGGCCCCGAGGTGGGGGCGGCCCAGCAGACGTGCGGCGCCCGAATGACTTCAGCGGGCTTTTTCCGGCCAATGCTCATGAGCGTTCTGCCCAAACCAGGACGCTCGTGAGAATTGGCCGGCGTAAGGCAGCCCTGCGGACCGCCGTGCTCTCCACGGCCCAGGGCCCTTTCTCGCCCAGGGCATGTTGCTGCCGCCAAGAAATGGCTCGGAAAAGACGCGGCCAACCCCGGCACGACGGCGCATTGGAGCGTTCCCGGAGAACTGTTGAAGAACGGGTGGTGGCCTGGTGTGCGCCTCTGTCTTTCGGGTCGATCGGCCGGCCAAGGATGGGGATGACCTCATCTTCGTCATACAGGTTTCTCTCACTCTGAGGGTTGTCCGAAGCACCAGAGGGGCCGATGGAGACTGCGTGGTTGGGAGAGGCGTGGCTGCGGGTCTAAGGGTTTCCGATATGGAGGCCATGAGGGATAGGACACCGGAAGCAGGTTGGGGAAGCAGGCGAGTGTCCCAGACTTGACATCGTGATGGGCCTGGCCCCATGGTAGAGCGCAGGGATGGGACCCCTGCAAGTCGAGGATCCACGGGCGTTGTCCTCGCTGCATTCCATCTTGTGGAGTGCCCCTTGGCGGCGAATGGGTGCGGGCACTCACCATGCCCTTCAAGGCCCCGAGGTGGGGGCGGCCCAGCAGACGTGCGTCGCCCGAATGACTTCGCCGGGCTTTTTCCGGCCAATTCTCACGAGCGTTCTGCCCAACCAGGATTGGTTTGGGCAGAATGCTCGTGAGAATTGGCCGGCGTAGGGCAGCCCTGCGGACCGCCGTGCTCTCCACGGCCCAGGGCCCTTTCTCGCCCAGGGCATGTTGCTGCCGCCAAGAAATGGCTCGGAAAAGACGCGGCCAACCCCGGCACGACGGCGCATTGGAGCGTTCCCGGAGAACTGTTGAAGACCGGGTGGTGGCCTGGTGTGCGCCTCTGTCTTTCGGGTCGATCGGCCGGCCAAGGATGGGGATGACCTCATCTTGGTCATACAGGTTTCTCTCACTCTGAGGGTTGTCCGAAGCACCAGAGGGGCCGATGGAGACTGCGTGGTTGGGAGAGGCGTGGCTGCGGGTCTAAGGGTTTCCGATATGGAGGCCATGAGGGACAGGACACCGGAAGCAGGTTGGGGAAGCAGGCGAGTGTCCCAGACCGGACTTCGTGATGGGCCTGGCCCCATGGTAGAACGCAGGGATGGGACCCCTGCAAGTCGAGGATCCACGGGCGTTGTCCTCGCTGCATTCCATCTTGTGGAGTGCCCCTTGGCGGCGATCGGGTGCGGGCACTCACCATGCCCTTCAAGGCCCCGAGGTGGGGGCGGCCCAGCAGACGTGCGGCGCCCGAATGACTTCGCCGGGCTTTTTCCGGCCAATTCTCACGAGCGTTCTGCCCAACCAGGATTGGTTTGGGCAGAACGCTCGTGAGAATTGCCCGGCGTAGGGCAGCCCTGCGGACCGCCGTGCTCTCCATGGCCCAGGGCCCTTTCTCGCCCAGGGCATGTTGCTGCCTCCAAGAAATGGCTCGGAAAAGACGTGGCCAACCCCGGCACGACGGCGCATTGGAGCGTTCCCCGAGCAGAGTTGAAGAACGGGTGGTGGCCTGGTGTGCGCCTCTGTCTTTCGGGTCGATGGGCCGGCCAAGGATGGGGATGACCTCATCTTGGTCATACAGGTTTCTCTCACTCTGAGGGTTGTCCGAAGCACCAGAGGGGCCGATGGAGACTGCGTGGGTGGGAGATGCGTGGCTGCGGGTCTAAGGGTTTCCGATATGGAGGCCATGAAGGACAGGACCCCGGAAGCGGGTTGGGGAAACAGGCGAGTGTCCCAGACCGGACTTCGTGATGGGTCTGGCCCCATGGTAGAGCGCAGGGATGGGACCCCTGCAAGTCGAGGATCCACGGGCTTTGTCCTCGCTGCATTCCATCTTGTGGAGTGCCCCTTGGCGGCGATCGGGTGCGGGCACTCACCATGCCCTTCAAGGCCCTGAGGTGGGGGCGGCCCATGAGAAGTGCGGCGCCCGAATGACTTCGGCGGGCTTTTTCCGGCCAATGCTCACGAGCGTTCTGCCCAAACCAATCCTGGTTTGGGCAGAACGCTCGTGAGAATTGGCCGGCGTAAGGCAGCCCTGCTGACCGCCGTGCTCTCCACGGCCCAGGGCCCTTTCTCGCCCAGGGCATGTTGCTGCCGCCAAGAAATGGCTCGGAAAAGACGCGGCCAACCCCGGCACGACGGCGCATTGGAGCGTTCCCGGAGCAGAGTTGAAGAACGGGTGGTGGCCTGGTGTGCGCCTCTGTCTTTCGGGTCGATGGGCCGGCCAAGGATGGGGATGACCTCATCTTGGTCATACAGGTTTCTCTCACTCTGAGGGTTGTCCGAAGCACCAGAGGGGCCGATGGAGACTGCGTGGGTGGGAGATGCGTGGCTGCGGGTCTAAGGGTTTCCGATATGGAGGCCATGAGGGACAGGACCCCGGAAGCAGGTTGGGGAAGCAGGCGAGTGTCCCAGACTTGACTTCGTGATGGGCCTGGCCCCATGGTAGAGCGCAGGGATGGAACCCCTGCAAGTCGAGGATCCACGGGCGTTGTCCTCGCTGCATTCCATCTTGTGGAGTGCCCCTTGGCGGCGATCGGGTGCGGGCACTCACCATGCCCTTCAAGGCCCCGTGGTGGGGGCGGCCCAGCAGACGTGGGTGCCCGAATGACTTCGGCGGCCTTTTTCCGGCCAATTCTCACGAGCGTTCTGCCCAAACCAATCCTGGTTTGGGCAGAACGCTCGTGAGAATTGGCCGGCGTAGGGCAACCCTGCGGACCGCCGTGCTCTCCATGGCCCAGGGCCCTTTCTAGCCCAGGGCATGTTGCTGCCGCCAAGAAATGGCACGGAAAAGACGCGGCCTACCCCGGCACGACGGCGCATTGGAGCGTTCCCGGAGCATAGTTGAAGAACGGGTGGTGGCCTGGTGTGCGCCACTGTCTTTTGGGTCGATGGGCCGGCCAAAGATGGGGATGACCTCATCTTGGTCATACAGGTTTATCTCACTCTGAGGGTTGTCCGAAGCACCAGAGGGGCCGATGGAGACTGCGTGGTTGGGAGATGCGTGGCTGCGGGTCTAAGGGTTTCCGATATGGAGGCCATGAGGGACAGGACCCCGGAAGCTGGTTGAGGAAGCAGGCGTGTGTCCCAGACCGGACTTCGTGACGGGCCTGGCCCCATGGTAGAGCGCAGGGATGGGACCCCCGCAAGTCGAGGATCCACGGGCGTTGTCCTCGCTGCATTCCATCTTGTGGAGTGCCCCTTGGCGGCGATCGGGTGCGGGCACTCACCATGCCCTTCAAGGCCCCGAGGTGGGGGCGGACCAGCAGACGTGCGGCGCCCGAATGACTTCGCCGGGCTTTTTCCGGCCAATTCTCACGAGCGTTCTGCCCAACCAGGATTGGTTTGGGCAGAATGCTCGTGAGAATTGGCCGGCGTAAGGTAGCCCTGCGGACCGCCGTGCTCTCCACGGCCCAGTGCCCTTATTCGCCCAGGGCATGTTGCTGCCGCCAAGAAATGGCTCGGAAAAGACGCGGCCAACCCCGGCACGACGGCGCATTGGAGCGTTCCCGGAGCAGAGTTGAAGAACGGGTGGTGGCCTGGTGTGCGCCTCTGTATTTCGGGTCGATGGGCCGGCCAAGGATGGGGATGACCTCATCTTGGTCATACAGGTTTATTTCACTCTGAGGGTTGTCCGAAGCACCAGAGGGGCCGATGGAGACTGCGTGGTTGGGAGATGCGTGGCTGCGGGTCTAAGGGTTTCCGATATGGAGGCCATGAGAGACAGGACCCCGGAAGCGGGTTGGGGAAGCAGGCGAGTGTCCCAGACCGGACTTCGTGACGGGCCTGGCCCCATGGTAGAGCGCAGGGATGGAACCCCCGCAAATCGAGGATCCACGGGCGTTGTCCTCGCTGCATTCCATCTTGTGGTGTGCCCCTTGGCGGCGATCGGGTGCGGGCACTCACCATGCCCTTCAAGGCCCCGAGGTGGGGGCGGCCCAGCAGACGTGCGGCGCCCGAATGACTTCGCCGGGCTTTTTCCGGCCAATTCTCACGAGCGTTCTGCCCAAACCAGAATTGGCCGGCGTAGGACAGCCCTGCGGACCGCCGTGCTCTCCATGGCCCAGGGCCCTTTCTCGCCCAGGGCATGTTGCTGCCGCCAAGAAATGGCTCGGAAAAGACGCGGCCAACCCCGGCACGACGGCGCATTGGAGCATTCCCGGAGCAGAGTTGAAGAACGGGTCGTGGCCTGGTGTGCGCCTCTGTCTTTCGGGTCGATGGGCCGGCCAAGGATGGGTATGACCTCATCTTGGTCATACAGGTTTATCTCACTCTGAGGGTCGTCCGAAGCACCAGAGGGGCCGATGGAGACTGCGTGTTTGGGAGATGCGTGGCTGCGGGTCTAAGGGTTTCCGATATGGAGGCCATGAGGGACAGGACCACGGAAGCGGGTTGGGGAAACAGGCGAGTGTCCCAGATCGGACTTCGTGATGGGCCTGGCCCCATGGTAGAGCGCAGGGATGGGACCCCTGCATGTCGAGGATCCACGGGCGTTGTCCTCGCAGCATTCCATCTTGTACAGTGCCCCTTGGCGGCGATCGGGTGCGGGCACTCACCATGCCTTTCAAGGCCCCGTGGTGGGGGCGGCCCAGCAGACGTGCGGCGCCCGAATGACTTCGCCGGGCTTTTTCCGGCCAATTCTCACGAGCGTTCTGACAAAACCAGGATTGGTTTGGGCAGAACGCTCGTGAGAATTGGCCGGCGTAAGGCAGCCCTGCTGACCGCCGTGCTCTCCACGGCCCAGGGCCCTTTCTCGCCCAGGGCATGTTGCTGCCGCCAAGAAATGGCTCGGAAAAGACGCGGCCAACCCCGGCACGACGGCGCATTGGAGCGTTCCCGGAGAACTGTTGAAGACCGGGTGGTGGCCTGGTGTGCGCCTCTGTCTTTCGGGTCGATCGGCCGGCCAAGGATGGGGATGACCTCATCTTCGTCATACAGGTTTCTCTCACTCTGAGGGTTGTCCGAAGCACCAGAGGGGCCGATGGAGACTGCGTGGTTGGGAGAGGCGTGGCTGCGGGTCTAAGGGTTTCCGATATGGAGGCCATGAGGGACAGGACACCGGAAGCAGGTTGGGGAAGCAGGCGAGTGTCCCAGACTTGACATCGTGATGGGCCTGGCCCCATGGTAGAGCGCAGGGATGGGACCCCTGCAAGTCGAGGATCCACGGGCGTTGTCCTCGCTGCATTCCATCTTGTGGAGTGCCCCTTGGCGGCGAATGGGTGCGGGCACTCACCATGCCCTTCAAGGCCCCGAGGTGGGGGCGGCCCAGCAGACGTGCGTCGCCCGAATGACTTCGCCGGGCTTTTTCCGGCCAATTCTCACGAGCGTTCTGCCCAACCAGGATTGGTTTGGGCAGAACGCTCGTGAGAATTGCCCGGCGTAGGGCAGCCCTGCTGATCGCCGTGCTCTCCATGGCCCAGGGCCCTTTCTGGCCCAGGGCATGTTGCTGCCGCCAAGAAATGGCTCGGAAAAGACGGGGCCAACCCCGGCACGACGGCGCATTGGAGCGTTCCCGGAGCAGAGTTGAAGAACGGGTGGTGGCCTGGTGTGCGCCTCTGTCTTTCGGGTCGATGGGCCCGCCAAGGATGGGGATGACCTCATCTTGGTCATACAGGTTTATATCACTCTGAGGGTTGTCCGAAGCACCAGAGGGGCCGATGGAGACTGCGTGGTTGGGAGATGCATGGCTGCGGGTCTAAGGGTTTCCGATATGGAGGCCATGAGGGACAGGACCCCGGAAGCTGGTTGGGGAAGCAGGCGAGTGTCCCAGACCGGACTTCGTGATGGGCCTGGCCCCATGGTAGAACGCAGGGATGGGACCCCTGCAAGTCGAGGATCCACGGGCGTTGTCCTCGCTGCATTCCATCTTGTGGTGTGCCCCTTGGCGGCGATCGGGTGCGGGCACTCACCATGCCCTTCAAGGCCCCGTGGTGGGGGCGGCCCAGCAGACGTGCGGCGCCCGAATGACTTCGGCGGGCTTTTTCCGGCGAATTCTCACGAGCGTTCTGCCCAAACCAATCCTGGTTTGGGCAGAACGCTCGTGAGAATTGGCCGGCGTAGGGCAGCCCTGCGGACCGCCGTGCTCTCCATGGCCCAGGGCCCTTTCTAGCCCAGGGCATGTTGCTGACGCCAAGAAATGGCTCGAAAAAGACGCGGCTAAACCCGGCACGACGGCGCATTGGAGCGTTCCCGGAGCAGAGTTGAAGAACGGGTGGTGGCCTGGTGTGCGCCTCTGTCTTTCGGGTCGATGGGCCGGCCAAGGATGGGGATGACCTCATCTTGGTCATACAGGTTTATCTCACTCTGAGGGTTGTCCGAAGCACCAGAGGGGCCGATGGAGACTGCGTGTTTGGGAGATGCGTGGCTGCGGGTCTAAGGGTTTCCGATATGGAGGCCATGAGGGACAAGACCCCGGAAGCGGGTTGGGGAAGCAGGCGAGTGTCCCAGACCGGACTTCGTGACGGGCCTGGCCCCATGGTAGAGCGCAGGGATGGGACCCCTGCAAGTCAAGGATCCACGGGCGTTGTCCTCGCTGCATTCCATCTTGTGGAGTGCCCCTTGGCTGCGATCGGGTGCGGGCACTCACCATGCCCTTCAAGGCCCCGAGGTGGGGGCGGCCCATTGGACGTGCAGAGCCCGAATGACTTCGCTGGGCTTTTTCCGGCCAATTCTCACGAGCGTTCTGCCCAAACCAGGATTGGTTTGGACAGAACGCTCGTGAATATTGGCCGGCGTAAGGCAGCCCTGCGTACCGCCGTGCTCTCCACGGCCCAGGGCCCTTTCTCGCCCAGGGCATGTTGCTGCCGCCAAGAAATGGCTCGGAAAAGACGCGGCCAACCCCGGCACGACGGCGCATTGGAGCGTTCCCGGAGCAGAGTTGAAGAACGGGTGGTGGCCTGCTGTGCGCCTCTGTCTTTCGGGTCGATGGGCCGGCCAAGGATCGGGATGACCTCATCTTGGTCATACAGGTTTATCTCACTCTGAGGGTGGTCCGAAGCACCAGAGGGGCCGATGGAGACTGCGTGGTTGGGAGAGGCGTGGCTGCGGGTCTAAGGGTTTCCGATATGGAGGCCATGAGGGATAGGACACCGGAAGCAGGTTGGGGAAGCAGGCGAGTGTCCCAGACTTGACATCGTGATGGGCCTGGCCCCATGGTAGAGCGCAGGGATGGGACCCCTGCAAGTCGAGGATCCACGGGCGTTGTCCTCGCTGCATTCCATCTTGTGGAGTGCCCCTTGGCGGCGAATGGGTGCGGGCACTCACCATGCCCTTCAAGGCCCCGAGGTGGGGGCGGCCCAGCAGACGTGCGTCGCCCGAATGACTTCGCCGGGCTTTTTCCGGCCAATTCTCACGAGCGTTCTGCCCAACCAGGATTGGTTTGGGCAGAATGCTCGTGAGAATTGGCCGGCGTAGGGCAGCCCTGCGGACCGCCGTGCTCTCCACGGCCCAGGGCCCTTTCTCGCCCAGGGCATGTTGCTGCCGCCAAGAAATGGCTCGGAAAAGACGCGGCCAACCCCGGCACGACGGCGCATTGGAGCGTTCCCGGAGAACTGTTGAAGACCGGGTGGTGGCCTGGTGTGCGCCTCTGTCTTTCGGGTCGATCGGCCGGCCAAGGATGGGGATGACCTCATCTTCGTCATACAGGTTTCTCTCATTCTGAGGGTTGTCCGAAGCACCAGAGGGGCCGATGGAGACTGCGTGGTTGGGAGAGGCGTGGCTGCGGGTCTAAGGGTTTCCGATATGGAGGCCATGAGGGACAGGACACCGGAAGCAGGTTGGGGAAGCAGGCGAGTGTCCCAGACCGGACTTCGTGATGGGCCTGGCCCAATGGTAGAACGCAGGGATGGGACCCCTGCAAGTCGAGGATCCACGGGCGTTGTCCTCGCTGCATTCCATCTTGTGGAGTGCCCCTTGGCGGCGATCGGGTGCGGGCACTCACCATGCCCTTCAAGGCCCCGAGGTGGGGGCGGCCCAGCAGACGTGCGGCGCCCGAATGACTTCAACGGGCTTTTTCCGGCCAATTCTCACGAGCGTTCTGCCCAACCAGGATTGGTTTGGGCAGAACGCTCGTGAGAATTGCCCGGCGTAAGGCAGCCCTGCGGACCGCCGTGCTCTCCATGGCCCAGGGCCCTTTCTCGCCCAGGGCATGTTGCTGCCGCCAAGAAATGGCTCGGAAAAGACGCGGCTAACCCCGGCACGACGGCGCATTGGAGCGTTCCCGGAGCAGAGTTGAAGAACGGGTGGTGGCCTGGTGTGCGCCTCTGTCTTTCGGGTCGATGGGCCCGCCAAGGATGGGGATGACCTCATCTTGGTCATACAGGTTTATCTCACTCTGAGGGTTGTCCGAAGCACCAGAGGGGCCGATGGAGACTGCGTGGTTGGGAGATGCGTGGCTGCGGGTCTAAGGGTTTCCGATATGGAGGCCATGAGGGACAAGACCCCGGAAGCGGGTTGGGGAAGCAGGCGAGTGTCCCAGACCGGACTTCGTGACGGGCCTGGCCCCATGGTAGAACGCAGGGATGGGACCCCTGCAAGTCGAGGATCCACGGGCGTTGTCCTCGCTGCATTCCATCTTGTGGAGTGCCCCTTGGCGGCGATCGGGTGCGGGCACTCACCATGCCCTTCAAGGCCCCGAGGTGGGGGCAGCCCAGCAGACGTGCGGCGCCCGAATGACTTCGCCGGGCTTTTTCCGGCCAATTCTCACGAGCGTTCTGCCCAAACCAGGACAGAACGCTCGTGAGAATTGGCCGGCGTAGGGCAGCTCTGCGGACCGCCGTTCTCTCCATGGCCCAGGGCCCTTTCTCGCCCAGGGCATGTTGCTGCCGCCAAGAAATGGCTCGGAAAAGACGTGGCCAACCCCGGCACGACGGCGCATTGGAGCGTTCCCCGAGCAGAGTTGAAGAACGGGTGGTGGCCTGGTGTGCGCCTCTGTCTTTCGGGTCGATGGGCCGGCCAAGGATGGGGATGACCTCATCTTGGTCATACAGGTTTCTCTCACTCTGAGGGTTGTCCGAAGCACCAGAGGGGCCGATGGAGACTGCGTGGGTGGGAGATGCGTGGCTGCGGGTCTAAGGGTTTCCGATATGGAGGCCATGAGGGACAGGACCCCGGAAGCGGGTTGGGGAAACAGGCGAGTGTCCCAGACCGGACTTCGTGATGGGTCTGGCCCCATGGTAGAGCGCAGGGATAGGACCCCTGCAAGTCGAGGATCCACGGGCTTTGTCCTCGCTGCATTCCATCTTGTGGAGTGCCCCTTGGCGGCGATCGGGTGCGGGCACTCACCATGCCCTTCAAGGCCCTGAGGTGGGGGCGGCCCAAGAGAAGTGCGGCGCCCGAATGACTTCGGCGAGCTTTTTCCTGCCAATGCTCACGAGCGTTCTGCCCAAACCAATCCTGGTTTGGGCAGAACGCTCGTGAGCATTGGCCGGCGTAAGGCAGCCCTGCTGACCGCCGTGCTCTCCACGGCCCAGGGACCTTTCTCGCCCAGGGCATGTTGCTGCCGCCAAGAAATGGCTCGGAAAAGACGCGGCCAACCCCGGCACGACGGCGCATTGGAGCGTTCCCGGAGCAGAGATGAAGAACGGGTGGTGGCCTGGTGTGCGCCTCTGTTTTTCGGGTCGATGGGCCGGCCAAGGATGGGGATGACCTCATCTTGGTCATACAGGTTTATCTCACTCTGAGGGTTGTCCGAAGCACCAGAGGGGCCGATGGAGACTGCGTGGGTGGGCGATGCGTGGCTGCGGGTCTAAGGGTTTCCGATATGGAGGCCATGAGGGACAGGACCCCGGAAGCAGGTTGGGGAAGCAGGCGAGTGTCCCAGACTTGACTTCGTGATGGGCCTGGCCCCATGGTAGAGCGCAGGGATGGGACCCCTGCAAGTCGAGGATCCACGGGCGTTGTCCTCGCTGCATTCCATCTTGTGGAGTCCCCCTTGGCGGCGATCGGGTGCGGGCACTAACCATGCCCTTCAAGGCCCCGAGGTGGGGGCGGCCCAGCAGACGTGCGGCGCCCGAATGACTTCGCCGGGCTTTTTCCGGCCAGTTCTACGAGCGTTCTGCCCAAACCAGGATTGGTTTGGGCAGAACGCTCGTTAGAATTGGCCGGCATAGGGCAGCCCTGCGGACCGCCGTGCTCTCCATGGCCCAGGGCCCTTTCTCGCCCAGGGCATGTTGCTGCCGCCAAGAAATGGCTCGGAAAAGACGCGGCCAACCCCGGCACGACGGCGCATTGGAGCGTTCCCGGAGCAGAGTTGTAGACCGGGTGGTGGCCTGGTGTGCGCCTCTGTCTTTCGGGTCGATGGGCCGGCCAAGGATGGGGATGACCTCATCTTGGTCATACAGGTTTCTCTCACTCTGAGGGTTGTCCGAAGCACCAGAGGGGCCGATGGAGACTGCGTGGGTGGGAGATGCGTGGCTGCGGGTCTAAGGGTTTCCGATATGGAGGCCATGAGGGACAGGACCCCGGAAGCAGGTTGGGGAAGCAGGCGAGTATCCCAGACTTGACTTCGTGATGGGCCTGGCCCCATGGTAGAGCGCAGGGATGGGACCCCTGCAAGTCGAGGATCCACGGGCGTTGTCCTCGCTGCATTCCATCTTGTGGAGTGCCCCTTGGCGGCGATCGGGTGCGGGCACTCACCATGCCCTTCAAGGCCCCGTGGTGGGGGCGGCCCAGCAGACGTGGTGCCCGAATGACTTCGGCGGCCTTTTTCCGGCCAATTCTCACGAGCGTTCTGCCCAAACCAATCCTGGTTTGGGCAGAACGCTCGTGAGAATTGGCCGGCGTAGGGCAGCCCTGCGGACCGCCGTGCTCTCCATGGCCCAGGGCCCTTTCTAGCCCAGGGCATGTTGCTGCCGCCAAGAAATGGCTCGGAAAAGACGCGGCCTACCCCGGCACGACGGCGCATTGGAGCGTTCCCGGAGCATAGTTGAAGAACGGGTGGTGGCCTGGTGTGCGCCTCTGTCTTTTGGGTCGATGGGCCGGCCAAAGATGGGGATGACCTCATCTTGGTCATACAGGTTTATCTCACTCTGAGGGTTGTCCGAAGCACCAGAGGGGCCGATGGAGACTGCGTGGTTGGGAGATGCGTGGCTGCGGGTCTAAGGGTTTCCGATATGGAGGCCATGAGGGACAAGACCCCGGAAGCGGGTTGGGGAAGCAGGCGAGTGTCCCAGACCGGACTTCGTGACGGGCCTGGCCCCATGGTAGAACGCAGGGATGGGACCCCTGCAAGTCGAGGATCCACGGGCGTTGTCCTCGCTGCATTCCATCTTGTGGAGTGCCCCTTGGCGGCGATCGGGTGCGGGCACTCACCATGCCCTTCAAGGCCCCGAGGTGGGGGCAGCCCAGCAGACGTGCGGCGCCCGAATGACTTCGCCGGGCTTTTTCCGGCCAATTCTCACGAGCGTTCTGCCCAAACCAGGACAGAACGCTCGTGAGAATTGGCCGGCGTAGGGCAGCTCTGCGGACCGCCGTTCTCTCCATGGCCCAGGGCCCTTTCTCGCCCAGGGCATGTTGCTGCCGCCAAGAAATGGCTCGGAAAAGACGTGGCCAACCCCGGCACGACGGCGCATTGGAGCGTTCCCCGAGCAGAGTTGAAGAACGGGTGGTGGCCTGGTGTGCGCCTCTGTCTTTCGGGTCGATGGGCCGGCCAAGGATGGGGATGACCTCATCTTGGTCATACAGGTTTCTCTCACTCTGAGGGTTGTCCGAAGCACCAGAGGGGCCGATGGAGACTGCGTGGGTGGGAGATGCGTGGCTGCGGGTCTAAGGGTTTCCGATATGGAGGCCATGAGGGACAGGACCCCGGAAGCGGGTTGGGGAAACAGGCGAGTGTCCCAGACCGGACTTCGTGATGGGTCTGGCCCCATGGTAGAGCGCAGGGATAGGACCCCTGCAAGTCGAGGATCCACGGGCTTTGTCCTCGCTGCATTCCATCTTGTGGAGTGCCCCTTGGCGGCGATCGGGTGCGGGCACTCACCATGCCCTTCAAGGCCCTGAGGTGGGGGCGGCCCAAGAGAAGTGCGGCGCCCGAATGACTTCGGCGAGCTTTTTCCTGCCAATGCTCACGAGCGTTCTGCCCAAACCAATCCTGGTTTGTGCAGAACGCTCGTGAGCATTGGCCGGCGTAAGGCAGCCCTGCTGACCGCCGTGCTCTCCACGGCCGAGGGACCTTTCTCGCCCAGGGCATGTTGCTGCCGCCAAGAAATGGCTCGGAAAAGACGCGGCCAACCCCGGCACGACGGCGCATTGGAGCGTTCCCGGAGCAGAGATGAAGAACGGGTGGTGGCCTGGTGTGCGCCTCTGTTTTTCGGGTCGATGGGCCGGCCAAGGATGGGGATGACCTCATCTTGGTCATACAGGTTTATCTCACTCTGAGGGTTGTCCGAAGCACCAGAGGGGCCGATGGAGACTGCGTGGGTGGGCGATGCGTGGCTGCGGGTCTAAGGGTTTCCGATATGGAGGCCATGAGGGACAGGACCCCGGAAGCAGGTTGGGGAAGCAGGCGAGTGTCCCAGACTTGACTTCGTGATGGGCCTGGCCCCATGGTAGAGCGCAGGGATGGGACCCCTGCAAGTCGAGGATCCACGGGCGTTGTCCTCGCTGCATTCCATCTTGTGGAGTCCCCCTTGGCGGCGATCGGGTGCGGGCACTAACCATGCCCTTCAAGGCCCCGAGGTGGGGGCGGCCCAGCAGACGTGCGGCGCCCGAATGACTTCGCCGGGCTTTTTCCGGCCAGTTCTACGAGCGTTCTGCCCAAACCAGGATTGGTTTGGGCAGAACGCTCGTGAGAATTGGCCGGCATAGGGCAGCCCTGCGGACCGCCGTGCTCTCCATGGCCCAGGGCCCTTTCTCGCCCAGGGCATGTTGCTGCCGCCAAGAAATGGCTCGGAAAAGACGCGGCCAACCCCGGCACGACGGCGCATTGGAGCGTTCCCGGAGCAGAGTTGTAGACCGGGTGGTGGCCTGGTGTGCGCCTCTGTCTTTCGGGTCGATGGGCCGGCCAAGGATGGGGATGACCTCATCTTGGTCATACAGGTTTCTCTCACTCTGAGGGTTGTCCGAAGCACCAGAGGGGCCGATGGAGACTGCGTGGGTGGGAGATGCGTGGCTGCGGGTCTAAGGGTTTCCGATATGGAGGCCATGAGGGACAGGACCCCGGAAGCAGGTTGGGGAAGCAGGCGAGTATCCCAGACTTGACTTCGTGATGGGCCTGGCCCCATGGTAGAGCGCAGGGATGGGACCCCTGCAAGTCGAGGATCCACGGGCGTTGTCCTCGCTGCATTCCATCTTGTGGAGTGCCCCTTGGCGGCGATCGGGTGCGGGCACTCACCATGCCCTTCAAGGCCCCGTGGTGGGGGCGGCCCAGCAGACGTGGTGCCCGAATGACTTCGGCGGCCTTTTTCCGGCCAATTCTCACGAGCGTTCTGCCCAAACCAATCCTGGTTTGGGCAGAACGCTCGTGAGAATTGGCCGGCGTAGGGCAGCCCTGCGGACCGCCGTGCTCTCCATGGCCCAGGGCCCTTTCTAGCCCAGGGCATGTTGCTGCCGCCAAGAAATGGCTCGGAAAAGACGCGGCCTACCCCGGCACGACGGCGCATTGGAGCGTCCCGGAGCATAGTTGAAGAACGGGTGGTGGCCTGGTGTGCGCCTCTGTCTTTTGGGTCGATGGGCCGGCCAAAGATGGGGATGACCTCATCTTGGTCATACAGGTTTATCTCACTCTGAGGGTTGTCCGAAGCACCAGAGGGGCCGATGGAGACTGCGTGGTTGGGAGATGCGTGGCTGCGGGTCTAAGGGTTTCCGATATGGAGGCCATGAGGGACAGGACCCCGGAAGCTGGTTGAGGAAGCAGGCGAGTGTCCCAGACCGGACTTCGTGACGGGCCTGGCCCCATGGTAGAGCGCAGGGATGGGACCCCCGCAAGTCGAGGTTCCACGGGCGTTGTCCTCGCTGCATTCCATCTTGTGGAGTGCCCCTTGGCGGCGATCGGGTGCGGGCACTCACCATGCCCTTCAAGGCCCCGAGGTGGGGGCGGACCAGCAGACGTGCGGCGCCCGAATGACTTCGCCGGGCTTTTTCCGGCCAATTCTCGCGAGCGTTCTGCCCAAACCAGGATTGGTTTGGGCAGAACGCTCGTGAGAATTGGCCGGCGTAAGGTAGCCCTGCGGACCGCCGTGCTCTCCACGGCCCAGTGCCCTTATTCGCCCAGGGCATGTTGCTGCCGCCAAGAAATGGCTCGGAAAAGACGCGGCCAACCCCGGCACGATGGCGCATTGGAGCGTTCCCGGAGCAGAGTTGAAGAACGGGTGGTGGCCTGTTGTGCGCCTCTGTATTTCGGGTCGATGGGCCGGCCAAGGATGGGGATGACCTCATCTTGGTCATACAGGTTTATTTCACTCTGAGGGTTGTCCGAAGCACCAGAGGGGCCGATGGAGACTGCGTGGTTGGGAGATGCGTGGCTGCGGGTCTAAGGGTTTCCGATATGGAGGCCATGAGAGACAGGACCCCGGAAGCAGGTTGGGGAAGCAGGCGAGTGTCCCAGACCGGACTTCGTGACGGGCCTGGCCCCATGGTAGAGCGCAGGGATGGAACCCCCGCAAATCGAGGATCCACGGGCGTTGTCCTCGCTGCATTCCATCTTGTGGTGAGCCCCTTGGCGGCGATCGGGTGCGGGCACTCACCATGCCCTTCAAGGCCCCGTGGTGGGGGCGGCCCAGCAGACGTGCGGCGCCCGAATGACTTCGCCGGGCTTTTTCCGGCCAATTCTCACGAGCGTTCTGCCCAAACCAGAATTGGCCGGCGTAGGACAGCCCTGCGGACCGCCGTGCTCTCCATGGCCCAGGGCCCTTTCTCGCCCAGGGCATGTTGCTGCCACCAAGAAATGGCTCGGAAAAGACGCGGCCAACCCCGGCACGACGGCGCATTGGAGCGTTCCCGGAGCAGAGTTGAAGAACGGGTGGTGGCCTGGTGTGCGCCTCTGTCTTTCGGGTCGATGGGCCGGCCAAGGATGGGGATGACCTCATCTTGGTCATACAGGTTTATCTCACTCTGAGGGTTGTCCGAAGCACCAGAGGGGCCGATGGAGACTGCGTGTTTGGGAGATGCGTGGCTGCGGGTCTAAGGGTTTCCGATATGGAGGCCATGAGGGACAAGACCCCGGAAGCGGGTTGGGGAAGCAGGCGAGTGTCCCAGACCGGACTTCGTGACGGGCCTGGCCCCATGGTAGAGCGCAGGGATGGGACCCCTGCAAGTCAAGGATCCACGGGCGTTGTCCTCGCTGCATTCCATCTTGTGGAGTGCCCCTTGGCTGCGATCGGGTGCGGGCACTCACCATGCCCTTCAAGGCCCCGAGGTGGGGGCGGCCCATTGGACGTGCAGAGCCCGAATGACTTCGCTGGGCTTTTTCCGGCCAATTCTCACGAGCGTTCTGCCCAAACCAGGATTGGTTTGGACAGAACGCTCGTGAATATTGGCCGGCGTAAGGCAGCCCTGCGTACCGCCGTGCTCTCCACGGCCCAGTGCCCTTATTCGCCCAGGGCATGTTGCTGCCGCCAAGAAATGGCTCGGAAAAGACGCGGCCAACCCCGGCACGACGGCGCATTAGAGCGTTCCCGGAGCAGAGTTGAAGAACGGGTGGTGGCCTGCTGTGCGCCTCTGTCTTTCGGGTCGATGGGCCGGCCAAGAATCGGGATGACCTCATCTTGGTCATACAGGTTTATCTCACTCTGAGGGTGGTCCGAAGCACCAGAGGGGCCGATGGAGACTGCGTGGGTGGCAGATGCGTGGCTGCGGCTCTAAGGGTTTCCGATATGGAGGCCATGAGGGACAGGACCCCGGAAGCAGGTTGGGGAAGCAGGCGAGTGTCCCAGACCGGACTTCGTGATGGGCCTGGCCCCATGGTAGAGCGCAGGGATGGGACCCCTGCAAGTCGAGGATCCACGGGCTTTGTCCTCGCTGCATTCCATCTTGTGGAGTGCCCCTTGGCGGCGATCGGGTGCGGGCACTCACCATGCCCTTCAAGGCCCCGAGGTGGGGGCGGCCCAGCAGACGTGCGGCGCCCGAATGACTTCGCCGGGCTTTTTCCGGCCAATTCTCACGAGCGTTCTGCCCAAACCAATCCTGGTTTGGGCAGAACGCTCGTGAGAATTGGCCGGCGTAGGGCAGCCCTGCGGACCGCCGTGCTCTCCATGGCCCAGGGCCCTTTCTCGCCCAGGGCATGTTGCTGCCGCCAAGAAATGGCTCGGAAAAGACGCGGCCAACCCCGGCACGACGGCGCATTGGAGCGTTCCCGGAGCAGAGATGAAGAACGGGTGGTGGCCTGGTGTGCGCCTCTGTTTTTCGGGTCGATGGGCCGGCCAAGGATGGGGATGACCTCATCTTGGTCATACAGGTTTATCTCACTCTGAGGGTTGTACGAAGCACCAGAGGGGCCGATGGAGACTGCGTGGGTGGGAGATGCGTGGCTGCGGGTCTAAGGGTTTCCGATATGGAGGCCATGAGGGACAGGACCCCGGAAGCGGGTTGGGGAAGCAGGCGAGTGTCCCAGACTTGACTTCGTGATGGGCCTGGCCCCATGGTAGAGCGCAGGGATGGGACCCCTGCAAGTCGAGGATCCACGGGCGTTGTCCTCGCTGCATTCCATCTTGTGGAGTCCCCCTTGGCGGCGATCGGGTGCGGGCACTAACCATGCCCTTCAAGGCCCCGAGGTGGGGGCGGCCCAGCAGACGTGCGGCGCCCGAATGACTTCGCCGGGCTTTTTCCGGCCAATTCTCACGAGCGTTCTGCCCAAACCAGGATTGGTTTGGGAAGAACGCTCGTGAGAATTGGCCGGCATAGGGCAGCCCTGCGGACCGCCGTGCTCTCCATGGCCCAGGGCCCTTTCTCGCCCAGGGCATGTTGCTGCCGCCAAGAAATGGTTCGGAAAAGACGCGGCCAACCCCGGCACGACGGCGCATTGGAGCGTTCCCGGAGCAGAGTTGAAGAACGGGTGGTGGCCTGGTGTGCGCCTCTGTCTTTCGGGTCGATGGGCCGGCCAAGGATGGGGATGACCTCATCTTGGTCATACAGGTTTATCTCACTCTGAGGGTTGTCCGAAGCACCAGAGGGGCCGATGGAGACTGCGTGTTTGGGAGATGCGTGGCTGCGGGTCTAAGGGTTTCCGATATGGAGGCCATGAGGGACAAGACCCCGGAAGCGGGTTGGGGAAGCAGGCGAGTGTCCCAGACCGGACTTCGTGACGGGCCTGGCCCCATGGTAGAGCGCAGGGATGGGACCCCTGCAAGTCAAGGATCCACGGGCGTTGTCCTCGCTGCATTCCATCTTGTGGAGTGCCCCTTGGCTGCGATCGGGTGCGGGCACTCACCATGCCCTTCAAGGCCCCGAGGTGGGGGCGGCCCATTGGACGTGCAGAGCCCGAATGACTTCGCTGGGCTTTTTCCGGCCAATTCTCACGAGCGTTCTGCCCAAACCAGGATTGGTTTGGACAGAACGCTCGTGAATATTGGCCGGCGTAAGGCAGCCCTGCGTACCGCCGTGCTCTCCACGGCCCAGTGCCCTTATTCGCCCAGGGCATGTTGCTGCGGCCAAGAAATGGCTCGGAAAAGACGCGGCCAACCCCGGCACGACGGCGCATTGGAGCGTTCCCGGAGCAGAGTTGAAGAACGGGTGGTGGCCTGCTGTGCGCCTCTGTCTTTCGGGTCGATGGGCCGGCCAAGAATCGGGATGACTTCATCTTGGTCATACAGGTTTATCTCACTCTGAGGGTGGTCCGAAGCACCAGAGGGGCCGATGGAGACTGCGTGGGTGGCAGATGCGTGGCTGCGGCTCTAAGGGTTTCCGATATGGAGGCCATGAGGGACAGGACCCCGGAAGCAGGTTGGGGAAGCAGGCGAGTGTCCCAGACCGGACTTCGTGATGGGCCTGGCCCCATGGTAGAGCGCAGGGATGGGACCCCTGCAAATCGAGGATCCACGGGCTTTGTCCTCGCTGCATTCCATCTTGTGGAGTGCCCCTTGGCGGCGATCGGGTGCGGGCACTCACCATGCCCTTCAAGGCCCCGAGGTGGGGGCGGCCCAGCAGACGTGCGGCGCCCGAATGACTTCGCCGGGCTTTTTCCGGCCAATTCTCACGAGCGTTCTGCCCAAACCAATCCTGGTTTGGGCAGAACGCTCGTGAGAATTGGCCGGCGTAGGGCAGCCCTGCGGACCGCCGTGCTCTCCATGGCCCAGGGCCCTTTCTCGCCCAGGGCATGTTGCTGCCGCCAAGAAATGGCTCGGAAAAGACGCGGCCAACCCCGGCACGACGGCGCATTGGAGCGTTCCCGGAGCAGAGATGAATAACGGGTGGTGGCCTGGTGTGCGCCTCTGTTTTTCGGGTCGATGGGCCGGCCAAGGATGGGGATGACCTCATCTTGGTCATACAGGTTTATCTCACTCTGAGGGTTGTACGAAGCACCAGAGGGGCCGATGGAGACTGCGTGGGTGGGAGATGCGTGGCTGCGGGTCTAAGGGTTTCCGATATGGAGGCCATGAGGGACAGGACCCCGGAAGCGGGTTGGGGAAGCAGGCGAGTGTCCCAGACTTGACTTCGTGATGGGCCTGGCCCCATGGTAGAGCGCAGGGATGGGACCCCTGCAAGTCGAGGATCCACGGGCGTTGTCCTCGCTGCATTCCATCTTGTGGAGTCCCCCTTGGCGGCGATCGGGTGCGGGCACTAACCATGCCCTTCAAGGCCCCGAGGTGGGGGCGGCCCAGCAGACGTGCGGCGCCCGAATGACTTCGCCGGGCTTTTTCCGGCCAATTCTCACGAGCGTTCTGCCCAAACCAGGATTGGTTTGGGAAGAACGCTCGTGAGAATTGGCCGGCATAGGGCAGCCCTGCGGACCGCCGTGCTCTCCATGGCCCAGGGCCCTTTCTCGCCCAGGGCATGTTGCTGCCGCCAAGAAATGGCTCGGAAAAGACGCGGCCAACCCCGGCACGACGGCGCATTGGAGCGTTCCCGGAGCAGAGTTGTAGACCGGGTGGTGGCCTGGTGTGCGCCTCTGTCTTTCGGGTCGATGGGCCGGCCAAGGATGGGGATGACCTCGTCTTGGTCATACAGGTTTCTCTCACTCTGAGGGTTGTCCGAAGCACCAGAGGGGCCGATGGAGACTGCGTGGGTGGGAGATGCGTGGCTGCGGGTCTAAGGGTTTCCGATATGGAGGCCATGAGGGACAGGACCCCGGAAGCAGGTTGGGGAAGCAGGCGAGTATCCCAGACTTGACTTCGTGATGGGCCTGGCCCCATGGTAGAGCGCAGGGATGGGACCCCTGCAAGTCGAGGATCCACGGGCGTTGTCCTCGCTGCATTCCATCTTGTGGTGTGCCCCTTGGCGGCGATCGGGTGCGGGCACTCACCATGCCCTTCAAGGCCCCGTGGTGGGGGCGGCCCAGCAGACGTGGGTGCCCGAATGACTACGTAGGCCTTTTTCCGGCCAATTCTCCCGAGCGTTCTGCCCAAACCAATCCTGGTTTGGGCAGAACGCTCGTGAGAATTGGCCGGCGTAGGGCAGCCCTGCGGACCGCCGTGCTCTCCATGGCCCAGGGCCCTTTCTAGCCCAGGGCATGTTGCTGCCGCCAAGAAATGGCTCGGAAAAGACGCGGCCTACCCCGGCACGACGGCGCATTGGAGCGTTCCCGGAGCATAGTTGAAGAACGGGTGGTGGCATGGTGTGCGCCTCTGTCTTTTGGGTCGATGGGCCGGCCAAAGATGGGGATGACCTCATCTTGGTCATACAGGTTTATCTCACTCTGAGGGTTGTCCGAAGCACCAGAGGGGCCGATGGAGACTGCGTGGTTGGGAGATGCGTGGCTGCGGGTCTAAGGGTTTCCCATATGGAGGCCATGAGGGACAGGACCCCGGAAGCTGGTTGGGGAAGCAGGCGAGTGTCCCAGACCGGACTTCGTGACGGGCCTGGCCCCATGGTAGAGCTCAGGGATGGGACCCCTGCAAGTCGAGGATCCACGGGCGTTGTCCTCGCTGCATTCCATCTTGTGGAGTGCCCCTTGGCGGCGATCGGGTGCGGGCACTCACCATGCCCTTCAAGGCCCCGAGGTGGGGGCGGACCAGCAGACGTGCGGCGCCCGAATGACTTCGCCGGGCTTTTTCCGGCCAATTCTCACGAGCGTTCTGCCCATACCAGGATTGGTTTGGGCAGAACGCTCGTGAGAATTGGCCGGCGTAGGACAGCCCTGCGGACCGCCGTACTCTCCACGGCCCAGGGCCCTTATTCGCCCAGGGCATGTTGCTGCCGCCAAGAAATGGCTCGGAAAAGACGCGGCCAACCCCGGCACGACAGCGCATTGGAGCGTTCCCGGAGCAGAGTTGAAGAACGGGTGGTGGCCTGGTGTGTGCCTCTGTATTTCGGGTCGATGGGCCGGCCAAGGATGGGGATGACCTCATCTTGGTCATACAGGTTTATTTCACTCTGAGGGTTGTCCGAGCTCAGAGGGGCCGATGGAGACTGCGTGGTTGGGAGATGCGTGGCTGCGGGTCTAAGGGTTTCCGATATGGAGGCCATGAGAGACAGGACCCCGGAAGCGGGTTGGGGAAGCAGGCGAGTGTCCCAGACCGGACTTCGTGACGGGCCTGGCCCCATGGTAGAGCGCAGGGATGGGACCCCCGCAAATCGAGGATCCACGGGCGTTGTCCTCGCTGCATTCCATCTTGTGGTGTGCCCCTTGGCGGCGATCGGGTGCGGGCACTCACCATGCCCTTCAAGGCCCCGAGGTGGGGGCGGCCCAGCAGACGTGCGGCGCCCGAATGACTTCGCCGGGCTTTTTCCGGCCAATTCTCACGAGCGTTCTGCCCATACCAGGATTGGTTTGGGCAGAACGCTCGTGAGAATTGGCCGGCGTAGGACAGCCCTGCGGACCGCCGTGCTCTCCATGGCCCAGGGCCCTTTCTTGCCCAGGGCATGTTGCTGCCGCCAAGAAATGGCTCGGAACAGACGCGGCCAACCCGGCACGACGGCGCATTGGAGCGTTCCCGGAGCAGAGTGAAGAACGGGTGGTGGCCTAGTGTGCGCCTCTGTCTTTCGGGTCGATGGGCCGGCCAAGGATGGGGATGACCTCATCTTGGTCATACAGGTTTCTCTCACTCTGAGGGTTGTCCGAAGCACCAGAGGGGCCGATGGAGACTGCGTGGTTGGGAGATGCGTGGCTGTGGGTCTAAGGGTTTCCGATAAGGAGGCCATGAGGGACAGGACCCTGTAAGCGGGTTGGGGAAGCAGGCGAGTATCCCAGACCGGACTTCGTGATGGGCCTGGCCCCATGGTAGAGCGCAGGGATTGGACGCCTGCAAGTCCAGGATCCACGGGCGTTGTCCTCGCTGCATTCCATCTTGTGGAGGGCCCCTTGGCGGCGATCGGGTGCGGGCACTCACCATGCCCTTCAAGGCCCCGAGGTGGGGGCGGCCCAGCAGACGTGCGGCGCACGAATGACTTCGGCGGGCTTTTTCCGGCCAATTCTCACGAGCGTTCTGCCCAAACCAGGTCGCTCGTGTGAATTGGCCAGCATAAGGCAGCCCTACGGACCGCCGTGCTCTCCATGGCCCAGGGCCCTTCCTCGCCCAGGGCATGTTGCTGCCGCCAAGAAATGCCTCGGAAAAGACGCGGCCAACCCCGGCACGACGGCGCATTGGAGCGTTCCCAGAGAAGAGTTGAAGACCGGGTGGTGGCCTGGTGTGCGCCTCTGTCTTTCGGGTCGATCGGCCGGCCAAGGATGGGGATGACCTCATCTTGGTCATACAGGTTTCTCTCACTCTGAGGGTTGTCCGAAGCACCAGAGGGGCCGATGGAGATTGCGAGGTTGGGAGATGCGTGGCTGCGGGTCTAAGGGTTTCCGATATGGAGGCCATGAGGGACAGTACCCCGGAAGCTGGTTGGGGAAACAGGCGAGTGTCCCAGACCGGACTTCGTGATGGGCCTGGCCCCATGGTAGAGCGCAGGGATGGGACCCCTGCAAATCGAGGATCCACGGGCGTTGTCCTCGCTGCATTCCATCTTGTGGAGGGCCCCTTGGCGGCGATCGGGTGCGGGCACTCACCATGCCCTTCACGGCCCCGAGGTGGGGGCGGCCCAGCAGACGTGCGGCGCCCGAATGAATTCGCCGGGACTTTTCCGGCCAATTCTCACGAGCGTTCTGCCCAAACCAGGATTTGTTTGGGCAGAACGCTCGTGAGAATTGGCCAGTGTAGGGCAGCCCTGCGGACCGCCGTGCTCTCCATGGCCCAGGGCCCTTTCTCGCCCAGGGCATGTTGCTGCCGCCAAGAAATGGCTCGGAAAAGACGCGGCCAACCCCGGCACGACGGCGCATTGGAGCGTTCCTGGAGCAGAGTTGAAGAACGGGTGGTGGCCTGGTGTGCGCCACTGTCTTTCGGGTCGATGGGCCGGCCAAGGATGGGGATGACCTCATCTTGGTCATACAGGTTTATCTCACTCTGAGGGTTGTCCGAAGCACCAGAGGGGCCGATGGAGACTGCGTGGTTGGGAGATGCGTGGCTGCGGGTCTAAGGGTTTCCCATATGGAGGCCATGAGGGACAGGACCCCGTAAGCGGGTTGGGGAAGCAGGCGAGTATCCCAGACCGGACTTCGTGATGGGCCTGGGCCCATGATAGAGCGCAGGGATGGGACCCCTGCAAGTCGAGGATCCACGGGCGTTGTCCTCGCTGCATTCCATCTTGTGGAGTGCCCCTTGGCGGCGATCGGGTGCGGGCACTCACCATGCCCTTCAAGGCCCCGAGGTGGGGGCGGCCCAGCAGACGTGCGGCGCCTGAATGACTTCTCCGGGCTTTTTCCGGCCAATTCTCTCGAGCGTTCTGCCCAAACCAGGATTGGCTTGGGCAGAACTCTCGTGAGAATTGGCCGGCGTAGGACAGCCCTGCGGACCGCCGTGCTCTCCATGGCCCAGGGCCCTTTCTCGCCCAGGGCATGTTGCTGCCGCCAAGAAATGGCTCGGAAAAGACGCGGCCAACCCCGGCACGACGGCGCATTGGAGCGTTCCCGGAACAGAGTTGAAGAACGGGTGGTGGCCTGGTGTGCGCCTCTCTCTTTCGGGTAGATGGGCTGGCCAAGGATGGGGATGACCTCATCTTGGTCATACAGGTTTATCTCACTCTGAGGGTCGTCCGAAGCACCAGAGGGGCCGATGGAGATTGCGAGGTTGGGAGATGCGTGGCTGCGGGTCTAAGGGTTTCCGATATGGAGGCCATGAGGGACAGTACCCCGGAAGCTGGTTGGGGAAACAGGCGAGTGTCCCAGACCGGACTTCGTGATGGGACTGGCCCCATGGTAGTGCGCAGGGATGGGACCCCTGCAAATCGAGGATCAACGGGCGTTGTCCTCGCTGCATTCCATCTTGTGGAGGGCCCCTTGGCGGCGATCGGGTGCGGGCACTCACCATGCCCTTCAAGGCCCCGAGGTGGGGGCGGCCCAGCAGACGTGCGGCGCCCTAATGAATTCGCCGGGACTTTTCTGGCCAATTCTCACGAGCGTTCTGCCCAAACCAATCCTGGTTTGGGCAGAACGCTCGTGAGAATTGGCCGGTGTAGGGCAGCCCTGCGGACCTCCGTGCTCTCCATGGCCCAGGGCCCTTTCTCGCCCAGGGCATGTTGCTGCCGCCAAGAAATGGCTCGGAAAAGACGCGGCCAACCCCGGCACGACGGCGCATTGGAGCGTTCCCGGAGCAGAGATGAAGAACGGGTGGTGGCCTGGTGTGCGCCTCTGTTTTTCGGGTCGATGGGCCGGCCAAGGATGGGGATGACCTCATCTTGGTCATACAGGTTTATCTCACTCTGAGGGTTGTACGAAGCACCAGAGGGGCCGATGGAGACTGCGTGGGTGGGAGATGCGTGGCTGCGGGTCTAAGGGTTTCCGATATGGAGGCCATGAGGGACAGGACCCCGGAAGCGGGTTGGGGAAGCAGGCGAGTGTCCCAGACTTGACTTCGTGATGGGCCTGGCCCCATGGTAGAGCGCAGGGATGGGACCCCTGCAAGTCGAGGATCCACGGGCGTTGTCCTCGCTGCATTCCATCTTGTGGAGTCCCCCTTGGCGGCGATCGGGTGCGGGCACTAACCATGCCCTTCAAGGCCCCGAGGTGGGGGCGGCCCAGCAGACGTGCGGCGCCCGAATGACTTCGCCGGGCTTTTTCCGGCCAATTCTCACGAGCGTTCTGCCCAAACCAGGATTGGTTTGGGAAGAACGCTCGTGAGAATTGGCCGGCATAGGGCAGCCCTGCGGACCGCCGTGCTCTCCATGGCCCAGGGCCCTTTCTCGCCCAGGGCATGTTGCTGCCGCCAAGAAATGGTTCGGAAAAGACGCGGCCAACCCCGGCACGACGGCGCATTGGAGCGTTCCCGGAGCAGAGTTGAAGAACGGGTGGTGGCCTGGTGTGCGCCTCTGTCTTTCGGGTCGATGGGCCGGCCAAGGATGGGGATGACCTCATCTTGGTCATACAGGTTTATCTCACTCTGAGGGTTGTCCGAAGCACCAGAGGGGCCGATGGAGACTGCGTGTTTGGGAGATGCGTGGCTGCGGGTCTAAGGGTTTCCGATATGGAGGCCATGAGGGACAAGACCCCGGAAGCGGGTTGGGGAAGCAGGCGAGTGTCCCAGACCGGACTTCGTGACGGGCCTGGCCCCATGGTAGAGCGCAGGGATGGGACCCCTGCAAGTCAAGGATCCACGGGCGTTGTCCTCGCTGCATTCCATCTTGTGGAGTGCCCCTTGGCTGCGATCGGGTGCGGGCACTCACCATGCCCTTCAAGGCCCCGAGGTGGGGGCGGCCCATTGGACGTGCAGAGCCCGAATGACTTCGCTGGGCTTTTTCCGGCCAATTCTCACGAGCGTTCTGCCCAAACCAGGATTGGTTTGGACAGAACGCTCGTGAATATTGGCCGGCGTAAGGCAGCCCTGCGTACCGCCGTGCTCTCCACGGCCCAGTGCCCTTATTCGCCCAGGGCATGTTGCTGCGGCCAAGAAATGGCTCGGAAAAGACGCGGCCAACCCCGGCACGACGGCGCATTGGAGCGTTCCCGGAGCAGAGTTGAAGAACGGGTGGTGGCCTGCTGTGCGCCTCTGTCTTTCGGGTCGATGGGCCGGCCAAGAATCGGGATGACTTCATCTTGGTCATACAGGTTTATCTCACTCTGAGGGTGGTCCGAAGCACCAGAGGGGCCGATGGAGACTGCGTGGGTGGCAGATGCGTGGCTGCGGCTCTAAGGGTTTCCGATATGGAGGCCATGAGGGACAGGACCCCGGAAGCAGGTTGGGGAAGCAGGCGAGTGTCCCAGACCGGACTTCGTGATGGGCCTGGCCCCATGGTAGAGCGCAGGGATGGGACCCCTGCAAGTCGAGGATCCACGGGCTTTGTCCTCGCTGCATTCCATCTTGTGGAGTGCCCCTTGGCGGCGATCGGGTGCGGGCACTCACCATGCCCTTCAAGGCCCCGAGGTGGGGGCGGCCCAGCAGACGTGCGGCGCCCGAATGACTTCGCCGGGCTTTTTCCGGCCAATTCTCACGAGCGTTCTGCCCAAACCAATCCTGGTTTGGGCAGAACGCTCGTGAGAATTGGCCGGCGTAGGGCAGCCCTGCGGACCGCCGTGCTCTCCATGGCCCAGGGCCCTTTCTCGCCCAGGGCATGTTGCTGCCGCCAAGAAATGGCTCGGAAAAGACGCGGCCAACCCCGGCACGACGGCGCATTGGAGCGTTCCCGGAGCAGAGATGAATAACGGGTGGTGGCCTGGTGTGCGCCTCTGTTTTTCGGGTCGATGGGCCGGCCAAGGATGGGGATGACCTCATCTTGGTCATACAGGTTTATCTCACTCTGAGGGTTGTACGAAGCACCAGAGGGGCCGATGGAGACTGCGTGGGTGGGAGATGCGTGGCTGCGGGTCTAAGGGTTTCCGATATGGAGGCCATGAGGGACAGGACCCCGGAAGCGGGTTGGGGAAGCAGGCGAGTGTCCCAGACTTGACTTCGTGATGGGCCTGGCCCCATGGTAGAGCGCAGGGATGGGACCCCTGCAAGTCGAGGATCCACGGGCGTTGTCCTCGCTGCATTCCATCTTGTGGAGTCCCCCTTGGCGGCGATCGGGTGCGGGCACTAACCATGCCCTTCAAGGCCCCGAGGTGGGGGCGGCCCAGCAGACGTGCGGCGCCCGAATGACTTCGCCGGGCTTTTTCCGGCCAATTCTCACGAGCGTTCTGCCCAAACCAGGATTGGTTTGGGAAGAACGCTCGTGAGAATTGGCCGGCATAGGGCAGCCCTGCGGACCGCCGTGCTCTCCATGGCCCAGGGCCCTTTCTCGCCCAGGGCATGTTGCTGCCGCCAAGAAATGGCTCGGAAAAGACGCGGCCAACCCCGGCACGACGGCGCATTGGAGCGTTCCCGGAGCAGAGTTGTAGACCGGGTGGTGGCCTGGTGTGCGCCTCTGTCTTTCGGGTCGATGGGCCGGCCAAGGATGGGGATGACCTCGTCTTGGTCATACAGGTTTCTCTCACTCTGAGGGTTGTCCGAAGCACCAGAGGGGCCGATGGAGACTGCGTGGGTGGGAGATGCGTGGCTGCGGGTCTAAGGGTTTCCGATATGGAGGCCATGAGGGACAGGACCCCGGAAGCAGGTTGGGGAAGCAGGCGAGTATCCCAGACTTGACTTCGTGATGGGCCTGGCCCCATGGTAGAGCGCAGGGATGGGACCCCTGCAAGTCGAGGATCCACGGGCGTTGTCCTCGCTGCATTCCATCTTGTGGTGTGCCCCTTGGCGGCGATCGGGTGCGGGCACTCACCATGCCCTTCAAGGCCCCGTGGTGGGGGCGGCCCAGCAGACGTGGGTGCCCGAATGACTACGTAGGCCTTTTTCCGGCCAATTCTCCCGAGCGTTCTGCCCAAACCAATCCTGGTTTGGGCAGAACGCTCGTGAGAATTGGCCGGCGTAGGGCAGCCCTGCGGACCGCCGTGCTCTCCATGGCCCAGGGCCCTTTCTAGCCCAGGGCATGTTGCTGCCGCCAAGAAATGGCTCGGAAAAGACGCGGCCTACCCCGGCACGACGGCGCATTGGAGCGTTCCCGGAGCATAGTTGAAGAACGGGTGGTGGCATGGTGTGCGCCTCTGTCTTTTGGGTCGATGGGCCGGCCAAAGATGGGGATGACCTCATCTTGGTCATACAGGTTTATCTCACTCTGAGGGTTGTCCGAAGCACCAGAGGGGCCGATGGAGACTGCGTGGTTGGGAGATGCGTGGCTGCGGGTCTAAGGGTTTCCCATATGGAGGCCATGAGGGACAGGACCCCGGAAGCTGGTTGGGGAAGCAGGCGAGTGTCCCAGACCGGACTTCGTGACGGGCCTGGCCCCATGGTAGAGCTCAGGGATGGGACCCCTGCAAGTCGAGGATCCACGGGCGTTGTCCTCGCTGCATTCCATCTTGTGGAGTGCCCCTTGGCGGCGATCGGGTGCGGGCACTCACCATGCCCTTCAAGGCCCCGAGGTGGGGGCGGACCAGCAGACGTGCGGCGCCCGAATGACTTCGCCGGGCTTTTTCCGGCCAATTCTCACGAGCGTTCTGCCCATACCAGGATTGGTTTGGGCAGAACGCTCGTGAGAATTGGCCGGCGTAGGACAGCCCTGCGGACCGCCGTACTCTCCACGGCCCAGGGCCCTTATTCGCCCAGGGCATGTTGCTGCCGCCAAGAAATGGCTCGGAAAAGACGCGGCCAACCCCGGCACGACAGCGCATTGGAGCGTTCCCGGAGCAGAGTTGAAGAACGGGTGGTGGCCTGGTGTGCGCCTCTGTATTTCGGGTCGATGGGCCGGCCAAGGATGGGGATGACCTCATCTTGGTCATACAGGTTTATTTCACTCTGAGGGTTGTCCGAGCTCAGAGGGGCCGATGGAGACTGCGTGGTTGGGAGATGCGTGGCTGCGGGTCTAAGGGTTTCCGATATGGAGGCCATGAGAGACAGGACCCCGGAAGCGGGTTGGGGAAGCAGGCGAGTGTCCCAGACCGGACTTCGTGACGGGCCTGGCCCCATGGTAGAGCGCAGGGATGGGACCCCCGCAAATCGAGGATCCACGGGCGTTGTCCTCGCTGCATTCCATCTTGTGGTGTGCCCCTTGGCGGCGATCGGGTGCGGGCACTCACCATGCCCTTCAAGGCCCCGAGGTGGGGGCGGCCCAGCAGACGTGCGGCGCCCGAATGACTTCGCCGGGCTTTTTCCGGCCAATTCTCACGAGCGTTCTGCCCATACCAGGATTGGTTTGGGCAGAACGCTCGTGAGAATTGGCCGGCGTAGGACAGCCCTGCGGACCGCCGTGCTCTCCATGGCCCAGGGCCCTTTCTTGCCCAGGGCATGTTGCTGCCGCCAAGAAATGGCTCGGAACAGACGCGGCCAACCCGGCACGACGGCGCATTGGAGCGTTCCCGGAGCAGAGTGAAGAACGGGTGGTGGCCTAGTGTGCGCCTCTGTCTTTCGGGTCGATGGGCCGGCCAAGGATGGGGATGACCTCATCTTGGTCATACAGGTTTCTCTCACTCTGAGGGTTGTCCGAAGCACCAGAGGGGCCGATGGAGACTGCGTGGTTGGGAGATGCGTGGCTGTGGGTCTAAGGGTTTCCGATAAGGAGGCCATGAGGGACAGGACCCTGTAAGCGGGTTGGGGAAGCAGGCGAGTATCCCAGACCGGACTTCGTGATGGGCCTGGCCCCATGGTAGAGCGCAGGGATTGGACGCCTGCAAGTCCAGGATCCACGGGCGTTGTCCTCGCTGCATTCCATCTTGTGGAGGGCCCCTTGGCGGCGATCGGGTGCGGGCACTCACCATGCCCTTCAAGGCCCCGAGGTGGGGGCGGCCCAGCAGACGTGCGGCGCACGAATGACTTCGGCGGGCTTTTTCCGGCCAATTCTCACGAGCGTTCTGCCCAAACCAGGTCGCTCGTGTGAATTGGCCAGCATAAGGCAGCCCTACGGACCGCCGTGCTCTCCATGGCCCAGGGCCCTTCCTCGCCCAGGGCATGTTGCTGCCGCCAAGAAATGCCTCGGAAAAGACGCGGCCAACCCCGGCACGACGGCGCATTGGAGCGTTCCCAGAGAAGAGTTGAAGACCGGGTGGTGGCCTGGTGTGCGCCTCTGTCTTTCGGGTCGATCGGCCGGCCAAGGATGGGGATGACCTCATCTTGGTCATACAGGTTTCTCTCACTCTGAGGGTTGTCCGAAGCACCAGAGGGGCCGATGGAGATTGCGAGGTTGGGAGATGCGTGGCTGCGGGTCTAAGGGTTTCCGATATGGAGGCCATGAGGGACAGTACCCCGGAAGCTGGTTGGGGAAACAGGCGAGTGTCCCAGACCGGACTTCGTGATGGGCCTGGCCCCATGGTAGAGCGCAGGGATGGGACCCCTGCAAATCGAGGATCCACGGGCGTTGTCCTCGCTGCATTCCATCTTGTGGAGGGCCCCTTGGCGGCGATCGGGTGCGGGCACTCACCATGCCCTTCACGGCCCCGAGGTGGGGGCGGCCCAGCAGACGTGCGGCGCCCGAATGAATTCGCCGGGACTTTTCCGGCCAATTCTCACGAGCGTTCTGCCCAAACCAGGATTGGTTTGGGCAGAACGCTCGTGAGAATTGGCCAGTGTAGGGCAGCCCTGCGGACCGCCGTGCTCTCCATGGCCCAGGGCCCTTTCTCGCCCAGGGCATGTTGCTGCCGCCAAGAAATGGCTCGGAAAAGACGCGGCCAACCCCGGCACGACGGCGCATTGGAGCGTTCCTGGAGCAGAGTTGAAGAACGGGTGGTGGCCTGGTGTGCGCCACTGTCTTTCGGGTCGATGGGCCGGCCAAGGATGGGGATGACCTCATCTTGGTCATACAGGTTTATCTCACTCTGAGGGTTGTCCGAAGCACCAGAGGGGCCGATGGAGACTGCGTGGTTGGGAGATGCGTGGCTGCGGGTCTAAGGGTTTCCCATATGGAGGCCATGAGGGACAGGACCCCGTAAGCGGGTTGGGGAAGCAGGCGAGTATCCCAGACCGGACTTCGTGATGGGCCTGGGCCCATGATAGAGCGCAGGGATGGGACCCCTGCAAGTCGAGGATCCACGGGCGTTGTCCTCGCTGCATTCCATCTTGTGGAGTGCCCCTTGGCGGCGATCGGGTGCGGGCACTCACCATGCCCTTCAAGGCCCCGAGGTGGGGGCGGCCCAGCAGACGTGCGGCGCCTGAATGACTTCTCCGGGCTTTTTCCGGCCAATTCTCTCGAGCGTTCTGCCCAAACCAGGATTGGCTTGGGCAGAACTCTCGTGAGAATTGGCCGGCGTAGGACAGCCCTGCGGACCGCCGTGCTCTCCATGGCCCAGGGCCCTTTCTCGCCCAGGGCATGTTGCTGCCGCCAAGAAATGGCTCGGAAAAGACGCGGCCAACCCCGGCACGACGGCGCATTGGAGCGTTCCCGGAACAGAGTTGAAGAACGGGTGGTGGCCTGGTGTGCGCCTCTCTCTTTCGGGTAGATGGGCTGGCCAAGGATGGGGATGACCTCATCTTGGTCATACAGGTTTATCTCACTCTGAGGGTCGTCCGAAGCACCAGAGGGGCCGATGGAGATTGCGAGGTTGGGAGATGCGTGGCTGCGGGTCTAAGGGTTTCCGATATGGAGGCCATGAGGGACAGTACCCCGGAAGCTGGTTGGGGAAACAGGCGAGTGTCCCAGACCGGACTTCGTGATGGGACTGGCCCCATGGTAGTGCGCAGGGATGGGACCCCTGCAAATCGAGGATCAACGGGCGTTGTCCTCGCTGCATTCCATCTTGTGGAGGGCCCCTTGGCGGCGATCGGGTGCGGGCACTCACCATGCCCTTCAAGGCCCCGAGGTGGGGGCGGCCCAGCAGACGTGCGGCGCCCTAATGAATTCGCCGGGACTTTTCTGGCCAATTCTCACGAGCGTTCTGCCCAAACCAATCCTGGTTTGGGCAGAACGCTCGTGAGAATTGGCCGGTGTAGGGCAGCCCTGCGGACCTCCGTGCTCTCCATGGCCCAGGGCCCTTTCTCGCCAAGGGCATGTTGCTGCCGCCAAGAAATGGCTCGGAAAAGACGGGGCCAACCCCGGCACGACGGCGCATTGGAGCGTTCCCGGAGCAGAGTTGAAGAACAGGTGGTGGCCTGGGGTGCGCCTCTGTCTTTCGGGTTGATGGGCCGGACAAGGATGGGGATGACCTCATCTTGGTCATACAGGTTTATCTCACTCTGAGTGTTGTCCGAAGCACCAGAGGGGCCGATGGAGACTGCGTGGTTGGGAGATGCGTGGCTGCGGGTCTAAGGGTTTCCGATATGGAGGCCATGAGGGAGAGGACCCAGGAAGCTGGTTGGGGAAACAGGCGAGTGTCCCAGACCGGACTTCGTAATGGGCCTGGCCCCATGGTAGAGCGCAGGGATGGGACCCCTGCAAATCGAGGATCCACGGGCGTTGTCCTCGCTGCATTCCATCTTGTGGAGGGCCCCTTGGCGGCGATCGGGTGCGGGCACTCACCATGCCCTTCAAGGCCCCGATGTGGGGGCGGCCCAGCAGACGTGCGGCGCCCGAATGACTTCGCCGGGCTTTTTCCGGCCAATTCTCACGAGCGTTCTGCCCATACCAGGATTGGTTTGGGCAGAACGCTCGTGAGTATTGGCCGGCGTAGGACAGCCCTGCGGACCGCCGTGCTCTCCATGGCCCAGGGCCCTTTCTTGCCCAGGGCATGTTGCTGCCGCCAAGAAATGGCTCGGAACAGACGCGGCCAACCCGGCACGACGGCGCATTGGAGCGTTCCCGGAGCAGAGTGAAGAACGGGTGGTGGCCTAGTGTGCGCCTCTGTCTTTCGGGTCGATGGGCCGGCCAAGGATGGGGATGACCTCATCTTGGTCATACAGGTTTCTCTCACTCTGAGGGTTGTCCGAAGCACCAGAGGGGCCGAGGAGACTTCGTGGTTGGGAGATGCGTGGCTGCGGGTCTAAGGGTTTCCGATAAGGAGGCCATGAGGGACAGGACCCTGTAAGCGGGTTGGGGAAGCAGGCGAGTATCCCAGACCGGACTTCGTGATGGGCCTGGCCCCATGGTAGAGCGCAGGGATGGGACGCCTGCAAGTCCAGGATCCACGGGCGTTGTCCTCGCTGCATTCCATCTTGTGGAGTGCCCCTTGGCGGCGATCGGGTGCGGGCACTCACCATGCCCTTCAAGGCCCCGAGGTGGGGGCGGCCCAGCAGACGTGCGGCGCATGAATGACTTCGGCGGGCTTTTTCCGGCCAATTCTCACGAGCGTTCTGCCCAAACCAGGTCGCTCGTGTGAATTGGCCAGCATAAGGCAGCCCTGCGGACCGCCGTGCTCTCCATGACCCAGGGCCCTTCCTCGCCCAGGGCATGTTGCTGCCGCCAAGAAATGCCTCGGAAAAGACGCGGCCAACCCCGGCACGACGGCGCATTGGAGCGTTCCCGGAGCAGAGTTGAAGACCGGGTGGTGGCCTGGTGTGCGCCTCTGTCTTTCGGGTCGATGGGCCGGCCAAGGATGGGGATGACCTCATCTTGGTCATACAGGTTTCTCTCACTCTGAGGGTTGTCCGAAGCACCAGAGGGGCCGATGGAGATTGCCTGGCTGGAAGATGCGTGGCTGCGGGTCTAAGGGTTTCCGATATGGAGGCCATGAGGGACAGGAACCCGGAAGCAGGTTGGGGAAACAGGCGAGTGTCCCAGACCGGACTTCGTGATGGGCCTGGCCCCATGGGAGAGTGCAGGAATGGGACCCCTGCAAGTCGAGGATCAATGGGCGTTGTCCATGCTGCATTCCATCTTGTGGAGTGCCCCTTGGCAGCGATCGGGTGCGGGCACTCACCATGCCCTTCAAGGCCCCGAGGTGGGGGCGGCCCAGCAGACGTGCGGCGCCCGAATGACTTCGCCGGGCTTTTTCCGGCCAATTCTCACGAGCGTTCTGCCCAAACCAGGATGGGTTTGGGCAGAACGCTCGTGAGAATTGTCCGGCGTAGGGCCGCCCTGCGGACCGCCGTGCTCTCAACGGCCAAGGGCCCTTTCTCGCCCAGGGCATGTTGCTGCCGCCAAGAAATGCCTCGGAAAAGACGCGGCCAACCCCGGCACGACGGCGCATTGGAGCGTTCCCAGAGAAGAGTTGAAGACCGGGTGGTGGCCTGGTGTGCGCCTCTGTCTTTCGGGTCGATCGGCCGGCCAAGGATGGGGATGACCTCATCTTGGTCATACAGGTTTCTCTCACTCTGAGGGTTGTCCGAAGCACCAGAGGGGCCGATGGAGATTGCCTGGCTGGAAGATGCGTGGCTGCGGGTCTAAGGGTTTCCGATATGGAGGCCATGAGGGACAGGAACCCGGAAGCAGGTTGGGGAAACAGGCGAGTGTCCCAGACCGGACTTCGTGATGGGCCTGGCCCCATGGGAGAGTGCAGGAATGGGACCCCTGCAAGTCGAGGATCAATGGGCGTTGTCCATGCTGCATTCCATCTTGTGGAGTGCCCCTTGGCAGCGATCGGGTGCGGGCACTCACCATGCCCTTCAAGGCCCCGAGGTGGGGGCGGCCCAGCAGACGTGCGGCGCCCGAATGACTTCGCCGGGCTTTTTCCGGCCAATTCTCACGAGCGTTCTGCCCAAACCAGGATGGGTTTGGGCAGAACGCTCGTGAGAATTGTCCGGCGTAGGGCCGCCCTGCGGACCGCCGTGCTCTCAACGGCCAAGGGCCCTTTCTCGCCCAGGGCATGTTGCTGCCGCCAAGAAATGCCTCGGAAAAGACGCGGCCAACCCCGGCACGACGGCGCATTGGAGCGTTCCCAGAGAAGAGTTGAAGACCGGGTGGTGGCCTGGTGTGCGCCTCTGTCTTTCGGGTCGATCGGCCGGCCAAGGATGGGGATGACCTCATCTTGGTCATACAGGTTTCTCTCACTCTGAGGGTTGTCCGAAGCACCAGAGGGGCCGATCGAGATTGCGAGGTTGGGAGATGCGTGGCTGCGGGTCTAAGGGTTTCCGATATGGAGGCCATGAGGGACAGTACCCCGGAAGCTGGTTGGGGATACAGGCGAGTGTCCCAGACCGGACTTCGTGACGGGCCTGGCCCCATGGTAGAGCGCAGGGATGGGACCCCTGCAAATCGAGGATCAACGGGCGTTGTCCTCGCTGCATTCCATCTTGTGGAGGGCCCCTTGGCGGCGATCGGGTGCGGGCACTCACCATGCCCTTCAAGGCCCCGAGGTGGGGGCGGCCCAGCAGACGTGCGGCGCCCGAATGACTTCGCCGGGCTTTTTCCGGCCAATTCTCACGAGCGTTCTGCCAAAGCAGGATTGCTTTGGGCAGAACGCTCGTGAGAATTGGCCGGCGTAGGACAGCCCTGCGGACCGCCGTGCTCTCCATGGCCCAGGGCCCTTTCTCGCCCAGGGCATGTTGCTGCCGCCATGAAATGGCTCGGAAAAGACGCGGCCAACCCCGGCACAACGGCACATTGGAGCGTTCCCGGAGCAGAATTTAAGAACGGGTGGTGGCCTGGTGTGCGCCTCTGTCTTTCGGGTCGATGGGCCGGCCAAGGATGGGGATGACCTCATCTTGGTCATACAGGTTTCTCTCACTCTGAGGGTTGTCCGAAGCACCAGAGGGGCCGATGGAGACTGCGTGGTTGGGAGATGCGTGGCTGCGGGTCTAAGGGTTTCCGATATGGAGGCCATGAGGGACAGGACCCTGTAAGCGGGTTGGGGAAGCAGGCGAGTATCCCAGGCCGGACTTCGTGATGGGCCTGGCCCCATGGTAGAGCGCAGTGATGGGACGCCTGCAAGTCCAGGATCCACGGGCGTTGTCCTCGCTGCATTCCATCTTGTGGAGTGCCCCTTGGCGGCGATCGGGTGCAGGCACTCACCATGCCCTTCAAGGCCCCGAGGTGGGGGCGGCCCAGCAGACGTGCGGCGCACGAATGACTTCGGCGGGCTTTTTCCGGCCAATTCTCACGAGCGTTCTGCCCAAACTAGGTCGCTCGTGTGAATTGGCCAGCATAAGGCAGCCCTGCGGACCGCCGTGCTCTCCATGGCCCAGGGCCCTTCCTCGCCCAGGGCATGTTGCTGCCGCCAAAATGCCTTGGAAAAGACGCGGCCAACCCCGGCACGACGGCGCATTGGAGCGTTCCCGGAGCAGAGTTGAAGACCGGGTGGTGGCCTGGTGTGCGCCTCTGTCTTTCGGGTCGATGGGCCGGCCAAGGATGGGGATGACCTCATCTTGGTCATACAGGTTTATCTCACTCTGAGGGTTGTCCGAAGCACCAGAGGGGCCGATGGAGACTGCGTGGTTGGGAGATGCGTGGCTGCGGGTCTAAGGGTTTCCCATATGGAGGCCATGAGGGACAGGACCCCGTAAGCGTGTTGGGGAAGCAGGCGAGTATCCCAGACCGGACTTCGTGATGGGCCTGGGCCCATGATAGAGCGCAGGGATGGGACCCCTGCAAGTCGAGGATCCACGGGCGTTGTCCTCGCTGCATTCCATCTTGTGGAGTGCCCCTTGGCGGCGATCGGGTGCGGGCACTCACCATGCCCTTCAAGGCCCCGAGGTGGGGGCGGCTCAGCAGACGTGCGGCGCACGAATGACTTCGGCGGGCTTTTTCCGGCCAATTCTCACGAGCGTTCTGCCCAAACCAGGTCGCTCGTGTGAATTGGCCAGCGTAAGGCAGCCCTGCGGCCCGCCGTGCTCTCCATGGCCCAGGGCCCTTTCTCGCCCAGGGCATGTTGCTGCCGCCAAGAAATGCCTCGGAAAAGACGCGGCCAACCCCGGCACGACGGCGCATTGGAGCGTTCCCGGAGCAGAGTTGAAGACCGGGTGGTGGCCTGGTGTGCGCCTCTGTCTTTCGGGTCGATGGGCCGGCCAAGGATGGGGATGACCTCATCTTGGTCATACAGGTTTCTCTCACTCTGAGGCTTGTCCGAAGCACCAGAGGGGCCGATGGAGATTGCGAGGTTGGGAGATGCGTGGCTGCGGGTCTAAGGGTTTCCGATATGGAGGCCATGAGGGACAGTACCCCGGAAGCTGGTTGGGGAAACAGGCGAGTGTCCCAGACCGGACTTCGTGATGGGCCTGGCCCCATGGTAGAGCGCAGGGATGGGACCCCTGCAAATCGAGGATCATCGGGCGTTGTCCTCGCTGCATTCCATCTTGTGGAGGGCCCCTTGGCGGCGATCGGGTGCGGGCACTCACCATGCCCTTCAAGGCCCCAAGGTGGGGGCGGCCCAGCAGACGTGCGGCGCCCGAATGAATTCGCCGGGACTTCTCCGGCCAATTCTCACGAGCGTTCTGCCCAAACCAATCCTGGTTTGGGCAGAACGCTCGTGAGAATTGGCCGGTGTAGGACAGCCCTGCGGACCGCCGTGCTCTCCATGGCCCAGGGCCCTTTCTCGCCCAGGGCATGTTGTTGCCGCCAAGAAATGGCTCGGAAAAGACGGGGCCAACCCCGGCACGACGGCGCATTGGAGCGTTCCCGGAGCAGAGATGAAGAATTGTGGTGGCCTGGTGTGCGCCTCTGTCTTTCGGGTCGATGGGCCAGCCAAGGATGGGGATGACCTCATCTTGGTCATACAGGTTTCTCTCACTCTGAGGGTTGTCCGAAGCACCAGAGGGGCCGATCGAGACTGCCTGGCTGGGAGATGCGTGGCTGCGGGTCTAAGGGTTTCCGATATGGAGGCCATGAGGGACAGGACCCCGGAAGCAGGTTGGGGAAGCAGTCGAGTGTCCCAGACCGGACTTCGTGATGGGCCTGGCCCCATGGTAGAGCGCAGGGATGGGACCCCTGCAAATCGAGGATCCACGGGCGTTGTCCTCGCTGCATTCCATCTTGTGGAGGGCCCCTTGGCGGCGATCGGGTGCGGGCACTCACCATGCCCTTCAAGGCCCCGAGGTGGGGGCGGCCCAGCAGACGTGCGGCGCACGAATGACTTCGGCGGGCTTTTTCTGGCCAATTCTCACGAGCGTTTTGCCCAAACCAGGTCGCTCGTGTGAATTGGCCAGCGTAAGGCAGCCCTGCGGATCGCCGTGCTCTCCAGGGCCCAGGGCCCTTTCCCGCCCAGGGCATGTTGCTGCCGCCAAGAAATGCCTCGGAAAAGACGCGGCCAACCCCGGCACGACGGGGCATTGGAGCGTTCCCGGAGCAGAGTTGAAGAACGGGTGGTGGCCTGGTGTGCGCCTCTGTCTTTCGGGTAGATGGGCCGGCCAAGGAATGGGATGACCTCATCTTGGTCATACAGGTTTATCTCACTCTGAGGGTCGTCCGAAGCACCAAAGGGGCCGATGGAGACTGCGTGGTTGGGAGATGCGTGGCTGCGGGTCTAAGGTTTTCCGATATGGAGGCCTTGAGGGACAGGACCCCGTAAGCGGGTTGGGGAAGCAGGCGAGTATCCCAGACCGGACTTCGTGATGGGCCTAGCCCCATGGTAGAGCGCAGGGATGTGACCACTGCAAGTCGAGGATCCACTGGCGTTGTCCTCGCTGCATTCCATCTTGTGGAGTGCCCCTTGGCGGCGATTGGGTGCGGGCACTCACCATGCCCTTCAAGGCCCCGAGTCGGGGCCGGCCCAGCAGACGTGCGGCGCCCGAATGGCTTCGCCGGGCTTTTTCCGGCCAATTCTCACGAGCGTTCTGCCCAAACCAGGATTGGTTTGGGCAGAACGCTCGTGAGAATTGCCCGGCGTAGGGCAGCCCTGCGGACCGCCGTGCTCTCCATGGCCCAGGGCCCTTTCTCGCCCAGGGCATGTTGCTGCCGCCAGGAAATGGCTCGGAAAAGACGCGGCCATCCCGGGCACGACGGCGCATTGGAGCGTTCCCGGAGCAGAGTTGAAGAACGGGTGGTGGCCTGGGGTGCGCCTCTGTCTTTCGGGTCGATGGGCCGGCCAAGGATGGGGATGACCTCATCTTGGTCATACAGGTTTATCTCACTCTGAGGGTTGTCCGAAGCACCAGAGGGGCCGATGGAGACTGCGTGGTTGGGAGATGCGTGGCTGCGGGTCTAAGGGTTTCCGATATGGAGGCCATGAGGGACAGGACCCCGGAAGCAGGTTGGGCAAACAGGCGAGTGTCCCAGACCGGACTTCGTGATGGGCCTGGCCCCATGGTAGAGCGCAGGGATGGGACCCCTGCAAGTCGAGGATCCACGGGCGTTGTCCTCGCTGCATTCCATCTTGTGGAGTGCCCATTGGCGGCGATTGGGTGCGGGCACTCACCATGCCCTTCAAGGCCCCGAGGTGGGGGCGGCCCAGCAGACGTGCGGGGCCCGAAAGACTTCGCCGGGCTTTTTCCGGCCAATTCTCACGAGCGTTCTGCCCAAACCAGGATTGGATTGGGCAGAACACTCGTGAGAATTGGCCGGCGTAGGACAGCCCTGCGGACCGCCGTGCTCTCCAAGGCCCAGGGCCCTTTCTCGCCCAGGGCATGTTGCTGCCGCCAAGAAATGGCTCGGAAAAGACGCGGCCAACCCCGGCACGACGGAGCATTGGAGCGTTCCCGGAGCAGAGTTGAAGAACGGGTGGTGGCCTGGCGTGCGCCTCTGTCTTTCGGGTCGATGGGCCGGCCAAGGATGGGGATGACCTCATCTTGGTCATACAGGTTTATCTCACTCTGAGGGTTGTCCGAAGCACCAGAGGGGCCGATGGAGACTGCGTGGTTGGGAGATGCGTAGCTGCGGGTCTAAGGGTTTCCGATATGGAGGCCATGAGGGACAGGACCCCGGAAGCTGGTTGGGGAAACAGGCGAGTGTCCCAGAGCGGACTTCGTGATGGGCCTGGCCCCATGGGAGAGCGCAGGGATGGGACCCCTGCAAGTCGAGTATCCACGGGCGTTGTCCTCGCTGCATTCCATCTTGTGGAGTGCCCCTTGGCGGCCATCGGGTGCGGGCACTCACCATGCCCTTCAAGGCCCCGAGGTGGGGGCGGCCCAGCAGACGTGCGGCGCACGAATGACTTCGGCGGGCTTTTTCCGGCAAATTCTCACGAGCGTTTTGCCCAAACCAGGTCGCTCGTGTGAATTGGCCAGCGTAAGGCAGCCCTGCGGACCGCCGTGCTCTCCATGGCCCAGGGCCCTTTCTCGCCCAGGGCATGTTGCTGCCGCCAAGAAATGCCTCGGAAAAGACGCGGCCAACCCCGGCACGACGGCGCATTGGAGCGTTCCCGGAGCAGAGTTGAAGACCGGGTGGTGGCCTGGTGTGCGCCTCTGTCTTTCGGGTCGATGGGCCGGCCAAGGAATGGGATGACCTCATCTTGGTCATACAGGTTTATCTCACTCTGAGGGGTGTCCGTAGCACCAGAGGGGCCGATGGAGACTGCCTGGCTGGGAGATGCGTGGCTGGGGGTCTAAGGGTTTCCGATATGGAGGCCATGAGGGACAGGACCCCGGAAGCAGGTTGGGGAAGCAGGCGAGTGTCCCAGACCGGACTTCGTGATGGGCCTGGCCTCATGGTAGAGCGCAGGGATGGGACCCCTGCAAGTCGAAGATCCACGGGCGTTGTCCTCGCTGCATTCCATCTTGTGGAGAGCCCCTTGGCGGCGATTGGGTGCGGGCACTCACCATGCCCTTCAAGGCCCCGAGTGGGGGCGGCCCAGCAGACGTGCGGCGCCCGAATGACTTCGCTGGGCTTTTTCCGGCCAATTCTCACGAGCGTTCTGCCCAAACCAGGATTGGTTTGGGCAGAACGCTCGTGAGAATTGGCCGGCGTAGGGCAGCACTGCGGACCGCCGTGCTCTCCATGACCCAGGGCCCTTTCTCGCCCAGGGCATGTTGCTGCCGCCAAGAAATGGCTCGGAAAAGACGCGGCCAACCCCGGCACGACGGCGCATTGGAGCGTTCCCGGAGCAGAGTTGAAGAACGGGTGGTGGCCTGGTGTGCGCCTCTGTCTTTCGGGTCGATGGGCCGGCCAAGGATGGGGATGACCTCATCTTGGTCATACAGGTTTCTCTCACTCTGAGGGTTGTCCGAAGCACCAGAGGGGCCGATGGAGACTGCGTGGGTGGGAGATGCGTGGCTGCGGGTCTAAGGGTTTCCGATATGGAGGCCATGAGGGACAGGACCCCGGAAGCAGGTTGGGGAAGCAGGCGAGTGTCCCAGACTTGACTTCGTGATGGGCCTGGCCCCATGGTAGAGCGCAGGGATGGAACCCCTGCAAGTCGAGGATCCACGGGCGTTGTCCTCGCTGCATTCCATCTTGTGGAGTGCCCCTTGGCGGCGATCGGGTGCGGGCACTCACCATGCCCTTCAAGGCCCCGTGGTGGGGGCGGCCCAGCAGACGTGGGTGCCCGAATGACTTCGGCGGCCTTTTTCCGGCCAATTCTCACGAGCGTTCTGCCCAAACCAATCCTGGTTTGGGCAGAACGCTCGTGAGAATTGGCCGGCGTAGGGCAACCCTGCGGACCGCCGTGCTCTCCATGGCCCAGGGCCCTTTCTAGCCCAGGGCATGTTGCTGCCGCCAAGAAATGGCACGGAAAAGACGCGGCCTACCCCGGCACGACGGCGCATTGGAGCGTTCCCGGAGCATAGTTGAAGAACGGGTGGTGGCCTGGTGTGCGCCACTGTCTTTTGGGTCGATGGGCCGGCCAAAGATGGGGATGACCTCATCTTGGTCATACAGGTTTATCTCACTCTGAGGGTTGTCCGAAGCACCAGAGGGGCCGATGGAGACTGCGTGGTTGGGAGATGCGTGGCTGCGGGTCTAAGGGTTTCCGATATGGAGGCCATGAGGGACAGGACCCCGGAAGCTGGTTGAGGAAGCAGGCGTGTGTCCCAGACCGGACTTCGTGACGGGCCTGGCCCCATGGTAGAGCGCAGGGATGGGACCCCCGCAAGTCGAGGATCCACGGGCGTTGTCCTCGCTGCATTCCATCTTGTGGAGTGCCCCTTGGCGGCGATCGGGTGCGGGCACTCACCATGCCCTTCAAGGCCCCGAGGTGGGGGCGGACCAGCAGACGTGCGGCGCCCGAATGACTTCGCCGGGCTTTTTCCGGCCAATTCTCACGAGCGTTCTGCCCAACCAGGATTGGTTTGGGCAGAATGCTCGTGAGAATTGGCCGGCGTAAGGTAGCCCTGCGGTCGCCGTGCTCTCCACGGCCCAGTGCCCTTATTCGCCCAGGGCATGTTGCTGCCGCCAAGAAATGGCTCGGAAAAGACGCGGCCAACCCCGGCACGACGGCGCATTGGAGCGTTCCCGGAGCAGAGTTGAAGAACGGGTGGTGGCCTGGTGTGCGCCTCTGTATTTCGGGTCGATGGGCCGGCCAAGGATGGGGATGACCTCATCTTGGTCATACAGGTTTATTTCACTCTGAGGGTTGTCCGAAGCACCAGAGGGGCCGATGGAGACTGCGTGGTTGGGAGATGCGTGGCTGCGGGTCTAAGGGTTTCCGATATGGAGGCCATGAGAGACAGGACCCCGGAAGCGGGTTGGGGAAGCAGGCGAGTGTCCCAGACCGGACTTCGTGACGGGCCTGGCCCCATGGTAGAGCGCAGGGATGGAACCCCCGCAAATCGAGGATCCACGGGCGTTGTCCTCGCTGCATTCCATCTTGTGGTGTGCCCCTTGGCGGCGATCGGGTGCGGGCACTCACCATGCCCTTCAAGGCCCCGAGGTGGGGGCGGCCCAGCAGACGTGCGGCGCCCGAATGACTTCGCCGGGCTTTTTCCGGCCAATTCTCACGAGCGTTCTGCCCAAACCAGAATTGGCCGGCGTAGGACAGCCCTGCGGACCGCCGTGCTCTCCATGGCCCAGGGCCCTTTCTCGCCCAGGGCATGTTGCTGCCGCCAAGAAATGGCTCGGAAAAGACGCGGCCAACCCCGGCACGACGGCGCATTGGAGCATTCCCGGAGCAGAGTTGAAGAACGGGTCGTGGCCTGGTGTGCGCCTCTGTCTTTCGGGTCGATGGGCCGGCCAAGGATGGGTATGACCTCATCTTGGTCATACAGGTTTATCTCACTCTGAGGGTCGTCCGAAGCACCAGAGGGGCCGATGGAGACTGCGTGTTTGGGAGATGCGTGGCTGCGGGTCTAAGGGTTTCCGATATGGAGGCCATGAGGGACAGGACCACGGAAGCGGGTTGGGGAAACAGGCGAGTGTCCCAGATCGGACTTCGTGATGGGCCTGGCCCCATGGTAGAGCGCAGGGATGGGACCCCTGCATGTCGAGGATCCACGGGCGTTGTCCTCGCAGCATTCCATCTTGTACAGTGCCCCTTGGCGGCGATCGGGTGCGGGCACTCACCATGCCTTTCAAGGCCCCGTGGTGGGGGCGGCCCAGCAGACGTGCGGCGCCCGAATGACTTCGCCGGGCTTTTTCCGGCCAATTCTCACGAGCGTTCTGACAAAACCAGGATTGGTTTGGGCAGAACGCTCGTGAGAATTGGCCGGCGTAAGGCAGCCCTGCTGACCGCCGTGCTCTCCACGGCCCAGGGCCCTTTCTCGCCCAGGGCATGTTGCTGCCGCCAAGAAATGGCTCGGAAAAGACGCGGCCAACCCCGGCACGACGGCGCATTGGAGCGTTCCCGGAGAACTGTTGAAGACCGGGTGGTGGCCTGGTGTGCGCCTCTGTCTTTCGGGTCGATCGGCCGGCCAAGGATGGGGATGACCTCATCTTCGTCATACAGGTTTCTCTCACTCTGAGGGTTGTCCGAAGCACCAGAGGGGCCGATGGAGACTGCGTGGTTGGGAGAGGCGTGGCTGCGGGTCTAAGGGTTTCCGATATGGAGGCCATGAGGGACAGGACACCGGAAGCAGGTTGGGGAAGCAGGCGAGTGTCCCAGACTTGACATCGTGATGGGCCTGGCCCCATGGTAGAGCGCAGGGATGGGACCCCTGCAAGTCGAGGATCCACGGGCGTTGTCCTCGCTGCATTCCATCTTGTGGAGTGCCCCTTGGCGGCGAATGGGTGCGGGCACTCACCATGCCCTTCAAGGCCCCGAGGTGGGGGCGGCCCAGCAGACGTGCGTCGCCCGAATGACTTCGCCGGGCTTTTTCCGGCCAATTCTCACGAGCGTTCTGCCCAACCAGGATTGGTTTGGGCAGAACGCTCGTGAGAATTGCCCGGCGTAGGGCAGCCCTGCTGATCGCCGTGCTCTCCATGGCCCAGGGCCCTTTCTGGCCCAGGGCATGTTGCTGCCGCCAAGAAATGGCTCGGAAAAGACGGGGCCAACCCCGGCACGACGGCGCATTGGAGCGTTCCCGGAGCAGAGTTGAAGAACGGGTGGTGGCCTGGTGTGCGCCTCTGTCTTTCGGGTCGATGGGCCCGCCAAGGATGGGGATGACCTCATCTTGGTCATACAGGTTTATATCACTCTGAGGGTTGTCCGAAGCACCAGAGGGGCCGATGGAGACTGCGTGGTTGGGAGATGCATGGCTGCGGGTCTAAGGGTTTCCGATATGGAGGCCATGAGGGACAGGACCCCGGAAGCTGGTTGGGGAAGCAGGCGAGTGTCCCAGACCGGACTTCGTGATGGGCCTGGCCCCATGGTAGAACGCAGGGATGGGACCCCTGCAAGTCGAGGATCCACGGGCGTTGTCCTCGCTGCATTCCATCTTGTGGTGTGCCCCTTGGCGGCGATCGGGTGCGGGCACTCACCATGCCCTTCAAGGCCCCGTGGTGGGGGCGGCCCAGCAGACGTGCGGCGCCCGAATGACTTCGGCGGGCTTTTTCCGGCGAATTCTCACGAGCGTTCTGCCCAAACCAATCCTGGTTTGGGCAGAACGCTCGTGAGAATTGGCCGGCGTAGGGCAGCCCTGCGGACCGCCGTGCTCTCCATGGCCCAGGGCCCTTTCTAGCCCAGGGCATGTTCCTGACGCCAAGAAATGGCTCGAAAAAGACGCGGCTAAACCCGGCACGACGGCGCATTGGAGCGTTCCCGGAGCAGAGTTGAAGAACGGGTGGTGGCCTGGTGTGCGCCTCTGTCTTTCGGGTCGATGGGCCGGCCAAGGATGGGGATGACCTCATCTTGGTCATACAGGTTTATCTCACTCTGAGGGTTGTCCGAAGCACCAGAGGGGCCGATGGAGACTGCGTGTTTGGGAGATGCGTGGCTGCGGGTCTAAGGGTTTCCGATATGGAGGCCATGAGGGACAAGACCCCGGAAGCGGGTTGGGGAAGCAGGCGAGTGTCCCAGACCGGACTTCGTGACGGGCCTGGCCCCATGGTAGAGCGCAGGGATGGGACCCCTGCAAGTCAAGGATCCACGGGCGTTGTCCTCGCTGCATTCCATCTTGTGGAGTGCCCCTTGGCTGCGATCGGGTGCGGGCACTCACCATGCCCTTCAAGGCCCCGAGGTGGGGGCGGCCCATTGGACGTGCAGAGCCCGAATGACTTCGCTGGGCTTTTTCCGGCCAATTCTCACGAGCGTTCTGCCCAAACCAGGATTGGTTTGGACAGAACGCTCGTGAATATTGGCCGGCGTAAGGCAGCCCTGCGTACCGCCGTGCTCTCCACGGCCCAGGGCCCTTTCTCGCCCAGGGCATGTTGCTGCCGCCAAGAAATGGCTCGGAAAAGACGCGGCCAACCCCGGCACGACGGCGCATTGGAGCGTTCCCGGAGCAGAGTTGAAGAACGGGTGGTGGCCTGCTGTGCGCCTCTGTCTTTCGGGTCGATGGGCCGGCCAAGGATCGGGATGACCTCATCTTGGTCATACAGGTTTATCTCACTCTGAGGGTGGTCCGAAGCACCAGAGGGGCCGATGGAGACTGCGTGGTTGGGAGAGGCGTGGCTGCGGGTCTAAGGGTTTCCGATATGGAGGCCATGAGGGATAGGACACCGGAAGCAGGTTGGGGAAGCAGGCGAGTGTCCCAGACTTGACATCGTGATGGGCCTGGCCCCATGGTAGAGCGCAGGGATGGGACCCCTGCAAGTCGAGGATCCACGGGCGTTGTCCTCGCTGCATTCCATCTTGTGGAGTGCCCCTTGGCGGCGAATGGGTGCGGGCACTCACCATGCCCTTCAAGGCCCCGAGGTGGGGGCGGCCCAGCAGACGTGCGTCGCCCGAATGACTTCGCCGGGCTTTTTCCGGCCAATTCTCACGAGCGTTCTGCCCAACCAGGATTGGTTTGGGCAGAATGCTCGTGAGAATTGGCCGGCGTAGGGCAGCCCTGCGGACCGCCGTGCTCTCCACGGCCCAGGGCCCTTTCTCGCCCAGGGCATGTTGCTGCCGCCAAGAAATGGCTCGGAAAAGACGCGGCCAACCCCGGCACGACGGCGCATTGGAGCGTTCCCGGAGAACTGTTGAAGACCGGGTGGTGGCCTGGTGTGCGCCTCTGTCTTTCGGGTCGATCGGCCGGCCAAGGATGGGGATGACCTCATCTTCGTCATACAGGTTTCTCTCATTCTGAGGGTTGTCCGAAGCACCAGAGGGGCCGATGGAGACTGCGTGGTTGGGAGAGGCGTGGCTGCGGGTCTAAGGGTTTCCGATATGGAGGCCATGAGGGACAGGACACCGGAAGCAGGTTGGGGAAGCAGGCGAGTGTCCCAGACCGGACTTCGTGATGGGCCTGGCCCAATGGTAGAACGCAGGGATGGGACCCCTGCAAGTCGAGGATCCACGGGCGTTGTCCTCGCTGCATTCCATCTTGTGGAGTGCCCCTTGGCGGCGATCGGGTGCGGGCACTCACCATGCCCTTCAAGGCCCCGAGGTGGGGGCGGCCCAGCAGACGTGCGGCGCCCGAATGACTTCAACGGGCTTTTTCCGGCCAATTCTCACGAGCGTTCTGCCCAACCAGGATTGGTTTGGGCAGAACGCTCGTGAGAATTGCCCGGCGTAAGGCAGCCCTGCGGACCGCCGTGCTCTCCATGGCCCAGGGCCCTTTCTCGCCCAGGGCATGTTGCTGCCGCCAAGAAATGGCTCGGAAAAGACGCGGCTAACCCCGGCACGACGGCGCATTGGAGCGTTCCCGGAGCAGAGTTGAAGAACGGGTGGTGGCCTGGTGTGCGCCTCTGTCTTTCGGGTCGATGGGCCCGCCAAGGATGGGGATGACCTCATCTTGGTCATACAGGTTTATCTCACTCTGAGGGTTGTCCGAAGCACCAGAGGGGCCGATGGAGACTGCGTGGTTGGGAGATGCGTGGCTGCGGGTCTAAGGGTTTCCGATATGGAGGCCATGAGGGACAAGACCCCGGAAGCGGGTTGGGGAAGCAGGCGAGTGTCCCAGACCGGACTTCGTGACGGGCCTGGCCCCATGGTAGAACGCAGGGATGGGACCCCTGCAAGTCGAGGATCCACGGGCGTTGTCCTCGCTGCATTCCATCTTGTGGAGTGCCCCTTGGCGGCGATCGGGTGCGGGCACTCACCATGCCCTTCAAGGCCCCGAGGTGGGGGCAGCCCAGCAGACGTGCGGCGCCCGAATGACTTCGCCGGGCTTTTTCCGGCCAATTCTCACGAGCGTTCTGCCCAAACCAGGACAGAACGCTCGTGAGAATTGGCCGGCGTAGGGCAGCTCTGCGGACCGCCGTTCTCTCCATGGCCCAGGGCCCTTTCTCGCCCAGGGCATGTTGCTGCCGCCAAGAAATGGCTCGGAAAAGACGTGGCCAACCCCGGCACGACGGCGCATTGGAGCGTTCCCCGAGCAGAGTTGAAGAACGGGTGGTGGCCTGGTGTGCGCCTCTGTCTTTCGGGTCGATGGGCCGGCCAAGGATGGGGATGACCTCATCTTGGTCATACAGGTTTCTCTCACTCTGAGGGTTGTCCGAAGCACCAGAGGGGCCGATGGAGACTGCGTGGGTGGGAGATGCGTGGCTGCGGGTCTAAGGGTTTCCGATATGGAGGCCATGAGGGACAGGACCCCGGAAGCGGGTTGGGGAAACAGGCGAGTGTCCCAGACCGGACTTCGTGATGGGTCTGGCCCCATGGTAGAGCGCAGGGATAGGACCCCTGCAAGTCGAGGATCCACGGGCTTTGTCCTCGCTGCATTCCATCTTGTGGAGTGCCCCTTGGCGGCGATCGGGTGCGGGCACTCACCATGCCCTTCAAGGCCCTGAGGTGGGGGCGGCCCAAGAGAAGTGCGGCGCCCGAATGACTTCGGCGAGCTTTTTCCTGCCAATGCTCACGAGCGTTCTGCCCAAACCAATCCTGGTTTGGGCAGAACGCTCGTGAGCATTGGCCGGCGTAAGGCAGCCCTGCTGACCGCCGTGCTCTCCACGGCCCAGGGACCTTTCTCGCCCAGGGCATGTTGCTGCCGCCAAGAAATGGCTCGGAAAAGACGCGGCCAACCCCGGCACGACGGCGCATTGGAGCGTTCCCGGAGCAGAGATGAAGAACGGGTGGTGGCCTGGTGTGCGCCTCTGTTTTTCGGGTCGATGGGCCGGCCAAGGATGGGGATGACCTCATCTTGGTCATACAGGTTTATCTCACTCTGAGGGTTGTCCGAAGCACCAGAGGGGCCGATGGAGACTGCGTGGGTGGGCGATGCGTGGCTGCGGGTCTAAGGGTTTCCGATATGGAGGCCATGAGGGACAGGACCCCGGAAGCAGGTTGGGGAAGCAGGCGAGTGTCCCAGACTTGACTTCGTGATGGGCCTGGCCCCATGGTAGAGCGCAGGGATGGGACCCCTGCAAGTCGAGGATCCACGGGCGTTGTCCTCGCTGCATTCCATCTTGTGGAGTCCCCCTTGGCGGCGATCGGGTGCGGGCACTAACCATGCCCTTCAAGGCCCCGAGGTGGGGGCGGCCCAGCAGACGTGCGGCGCCCGAATGACTTCGCCGGGCTTTTTCCGGCCAGTTCTACGAGCGTTCTGCCCAAACCAGGATTGGTTTGGGCAGAACGCTCGTGAGAATTGGCCGGCATAGGGCAGCCCTGCGGACCGCCGTGCTCTCCATGGCCCAGGGCCCTTTCTCGCCCAGGGCATGTTGCTGCCGCCAAGAAATGGCTCGGAAAAGACGCGGCCAACCCCGGCACGACGGCGCATTGGAGCGTTCCCGGAGCAGAGTTGTAGACCGGGTGGTGGCCTGGTGTGCGCCTCTGTCTTTCGGGTCGATGGGCCGGCCAAGGATGGGGATGACCTCATCTTGGTCATACAGGTTTCTCTCACTCTGAGGGTTGTCCGAAGCACCAGAGGGGCCGATGGAGACTGCGTGGGTGGGAGATGCGTGGCTGCGGGTCTAAGGGTTTCCGATATGGAGGCCATGAGGGACAGGACCCCGGAAGCAGGTTGGGGAAGCAGGCGAGTATCCCAGACTTGACTTCGTGATGGGCCTGGCCCCATGGTAGAGCGCAGGGATGGGACCCCTGCAAGTCGAGGATCCACGGGCGTTGTCCTCGCTGCATTCCATCTTGTGGAGTGCCCCTTGGCGGCGATCGGGTGCGGGCACTCACCATGCCCTTCAAGGCCCCGTGGTGGGGGCGGCCCAGCAGACGTGGTGCCCGAATGACTTCGGCGGCCTTTTTCCGGCCAATTCTCACGAGCGTTCTGCCCAAACCAATCCTGGTTTGGGCAGAACGCTCGTGAGAATTGGCCGGCGTAGGGCAGCCCTGCGGACCGCCGTGCTCTCCATGGCCCAGGGCCCTTTCTAGCCCAGGGCATGTTGCTGCCGCCAAGAAATGGCTCGGAAAAGACGCGGCCTACCCCGGCACGACGGCGCATTGGAGCGTTCCCGGAGCATAGTTGAAGAACGGGTGGTGGCCTGGTGTGCGCCTCTGTCTTTTGGGTCGATGGGCCGGCCAAAGATGGGGATGACCTCATCTTGGTCATACAGGTTTATCTCACTCTGAGGGTTGTCCGAAGCACCAGAGGGGCCGATGGAGACTGCGTGGTTGGGAGATGCGTGGCTGCGGGTCTAAGGGTTTCCGATATGGAGGCCATGAGGGACAAGACCCCGGAAGCGGGTTGGGGAAGCAGGCGAGTGTCCCAGACCGGACTTCGTGACGGGCCTGGCCCCATGGTAGAACGCAGGGATGGGACCCCTGCAAGTCGAGGATCCACGGGCGTTGTCCTCGCTGCATTCCATCTTGTGGAGTGCCCCTTGGCGGCGATCGGGTGCGGGCACTCACCATGCCCTTCAAGGCCCCGAGGTGGGGGCAGCCCAGCAGACGTGCGGCGCCCGAATGACTTCGCCGGGCTTTTTCCGGCCAATTCTCACGAGCGTTCTGCCCAAACCAGGACAGAACGCTCGTGAGAATTGGCCGGCGTAGGGCAGCTCTGCGGACCGCCGTTCTCTCCATGGCCCAGGGCCCTTTCTCGCCCAGGGCATGTTGCTGCCGCCAAGAAATGGCTCGGAAAAGACGTGGCCAACCCCGGCACGACGGCGCATTGGAGCGTTCCCCGAGCAGAGTTGAAGAACGGGTGGTGGCCTGGTGTGCGCCTCTGTCTTTTGGGTCGATGGGCCGGCCAAGGATGGGGATGACCTCATCTTGGTCATACAGGTTTCTCTCACTCTGAGGGTTGTCCGAAGCACCAGAGGGGCCGATGGAGACTGCGTGGGTGGGAGATGCGTGGCTGCGGGTCTAAGGGTTTCCGATATGGAGGCCATGAGGGACAGGACCCCGGAAGCGGGTTGGGGAAACAGGCGAGTGTCCCAGACCGGACTTCGTGATGGGTCTGGCCCCATGGTAGAGCGCAGGGATAGGACCCCTGCAAGTCGAGGATCCACGGGCTTTGTCCTCGCTGCATTCCATCTTGTGGAGTGCCCCTTGGCGGCGATCGGGTGCGGGCACTCACCATGCCCTTCAAGGCCCTGAGGTGGGGGCGGCCCAAGAGAAGTGCGGCGCCCGAATGACTTCGGCGAGCTTTTTCCTGCCAATGCTCACGAGCGTTCTGCCCAAACCAATCCTGGTTTGTGCAGAACGCTCGTGAGCATTGGCCGGCGTAAGGCAGCCCTGCTGACCGCCGTGCTCTCCACGGCCCAGGGACCTTTCTCGCCCAGGGCATGTTGCTGCCGCCAAGAAATGGCTCGGAAAAGACGCGGCCAACCCCGGCACGACGGCGCATTGGAGCGTTCCCGGAGCAGAGATGAAGAACGGGTGGTGGCCTGGTGTGCGCCTCTGTTTTTCGGGTCGATGGGCCGGCCAAGGATGGGGATGACCTCATCTTGGTCATACAGGTTTATCTCACTCTGAGGGTTGTCCGAAGCACCAGAGGGGCCGATGGAGACTGCGTGGGTGGGCGATGCGTGGCTGCGGGTCTAAGGGTTTCCGATATGGAGGCCATGAGGGACAGGACCCCGGAAGCAGGTTGGGGAAGCAGGCGAGTGTCCCAGACTTGACTTCGTGATGGGCCTGGCCCCATGGTAGAGCGCAGGGATGGGACCCCTGCAAGTCGAGGATCCACGGGCGTTGTCCTCGCTGCATTCCATCTTGTGGAGTCCCCCTTGGCGGCGATCGGGTGCGGGCACTAACCATGCCCTTCAAGGCCCCGAGGTGGGGGCGGCCCAGCAGACGTGCGGCGCCCGAATGACTTCGCCGGGCTTTTTCCGGCCAGTTCTACGAGCGTTCTGCCCAAACCAGGATTGGTTTGGGCAGAACGCTCGTGAGAATTGGCCGGCATAGGGCAGCCCTGCGGACCGCCGTGCTCTCCATGGCCCAGGGCCCTTTCTCGCCCAGGGCATGTTGCTGCCGCCAAGAAATGGCTCGGAAAAGACGCGGCCAACCCCGGCACGACGGCGCATTGGAGCGTTCCCGGAGCAGAGTTGTAGACCGGGTGGTGGCCTGGTGTGCGCCTCTGTCTTTCGGGTCGATGGGCCGGCCAAGGATGGGGATGACCTCATCTTGGTCATACAGGTTTCTCTCACTCTGAGGGTTGTCCGAAGCACCAGAGGGGCCGATGGAGACTGCGTGGGTGGGAGATGCGTGGCTGCGGGTCTAAGGGTTTCCGATATGGAGGCCATGAGGGACAGGACCCCGGAAGCAGGTTGGGGAAGCAGGCGAGTATCCCAGACTTGACTTCGTGATGGGCCTGGCCCCATGGTAGAGCGCAGGGATGGGACCCCTGCAAGTCGAGGATCCACGGGCGTTGTCCTCGCTGCATTCCATCTTGTGGAGTGCCCCTTGGCGGCGATCGGGTGCGGGCACTCACCATGCCCTTCAAGGCCCCGTGGTGGGGGCGGCCCAGCAGACGTGGTGCCCGAATGACTTCGGCGGCCTTTTTCCGGCCAATTCTCACGAGCGTTCTGCCCAAACCAATCCTGGTTTGGGCAGAACGCTCGTGAGAATTGGCCGGCGTAGGGCAGCCCTGCGGACCGCCGTGCTCTCCATGGCCCAGGGCCCTTTCTAGCCCAGGGCATGTTGCTGCCGCCAAGAAATGGCTCGGAAAAGACGCGGCCTACCCCGGCACGACGGCGCATTGGAGCGTTCCCGGAGCATAGTTGAAGAACGGGTGGTGGCCTGGTGTGCGCCTCTGTCTTTTGGGTCGATGGGCCGGCCAAAGATGGGGATGACCTCATCTTGGTCATACAGGTTTATCTCACTCTGAGGGTTGTCCGAAGCACCAGAGGGGCCGATGGAGACTGCGTGGTTGGGAGATGCGTGGCTGCGGGTCTAAGGGTTTCCGATATGGAGGCCATGAGGGACAGGACCCCGGAAGCTGGTTGAGGAAGCAGGCGAGTGTCCCAGACCGGACTTCGTGACGGGCCTGGCCCCATGGTAGAGCGCAGGGATGGGACCCCCGCAAGTCGAGGTTCCACGGGCGTTGTCCTCGCTGCATTCCATCTTGTGGAGTGCCCCTTGGCGGCGATCGGGTGCGGGCACTCACCATGCCCTTCAAGGCCCCGAGGTGGGGGCGGACCAGCAGACGTGCGGCGCCCGAATGACTTCGCCGGGCTTTTTCCGGCCAATTCTCGCGAGCGTTCTGCCCAAACCAGGATTGGTTTGGGCAGAACGCTCGTGAGAATTGGCCGGCGTAAGGTAGCCCTGCGGACCGCCGTGCTCTCCACGGCCCAGTGCCCTTATTCGCCCAGGGCATGTTGCTGCCGCCAAGAAATGGCTCGGAAAAGACGCGGCCAACCCCGGCACGACGGCGCATTGGAGCGTTCCCGGAGCAGAGTTGAAGAACGGGTGGTGGCCTGTTGTGCGCCTCTGTATTTCGGGTCGATGGGCCGGCCAAGGATGGGGATGACCTCATCTTGGTCATACAGGTTTATTTCACTCTGAGGGTTGTCCGAAGCACCAGAGGGGCCGATGGAGACTGCGTGGTTGGGAGATGCGTGGCTGCGGGTCTAAGGGTTTCCGATATGGAGGCCATGAGAGACAGGACCCCGGAAGCAGGTTGGGGAAGCAGGCGAGTGTCCCAGACCGGACTTCGTGACGGGCCTGGCCCCATGGTAGAGCGCAGGGATGGAACCCCCGCAAATCGAGGATCCACGGGCGTTGTCCTCGCTGCATTCCATCTTGTGGTGAGCCCCTTGGCGGCGATCGGGTGCGGGCACTCACCATGCCCTTCAAGGCCCCGTGGTGGGGGCGGCCCAGCAGACGTGCGGCGCCCGAATGACTTCGCCGGGCTTTTTCCGGCCAATTCTCACGAGCGTTCTGCCCAAACCAGAATTGGCCGGCGTAGGACAGCCCTGCGGACCGCCGTGCTCTCCATGGCCCAGGGCCCTTTCTCGCCCAGGGCATGTTGCTGCCACCAAGAAATGGCTCGGAAAAGACGCGGCCAACCCCGGCACGACGGCGCATTGGAGCGTTCCCGGAGCAGAGTTGAAGAACGGGTGGTGGCCTGGTGTGCGCCTCTGTCTTTCGGGTCGATGGGCCGGCCAAGGATGGGGATGACCTCATCTTGGTCATACAGGTTTATCTCACTCTGAGGGTTGTCCGAAGCACCAGAGGGGCCGATGGAGACTGCGTGTTTGGGAGATGCGTGGCTGCGGGTCTAAGGGTTTCCGATATGGAGGCCATGAGGGACAAGACCCCGGAAGCGGGTTGGGGAAGCAGGCGAGTGTCCCAGACCGGACTTCGTGACGGGCCTGGCCCCATGGTAGAGCGCAGGGATGGGACCCCTGCAAGTCAAGGATCCACGGGCGTTGTCCTCGCTGCATTCCATCTTGTGGAGTGCCCCTTGGCTGCGATCGGGTGCGGGCACTCACCATGCCCTTCAAGGCCCCGAGGTGGGGGCGGCCCATTGGACGTGCAGAGCCCGAATGACTTCGCTGGGCTTTTTCCGGCCAATTCTCACGAGCGTTCTGCCCAAACCAGGATTGGTTTGGACAGAACGCTCGTGAATATTGGCCGGCGTAAGGCAGCCCTGCGTACCGCCGTGCTCTCCACGGCCCAGTGCCCTTATTCGCCCAGGGCATGTTGCTGCCGCCAAGAAATGGCTCGGAAAAGACGCGGCCAACCCCGGCACGACGGCGCATTAGAGCGTTCCCGGAGCAGAGTTGAAGAACGGGTGGTGGCCTGCTGTGCGCCTCTGTCTTTCGGGTCGATGGGCCGGCCAAGAATCGGGATGACCTCATCTTGGTCATACAGGTTTATCTCACTCTGAGGGTGGTCCGAAGCACCAGAGGGGCCGATGGAGACTGCGTGGGTGGCAGATGCGTGGCTGCGGCTCTAAGGGTTTCCGATATGGAGGCCATGAGGGACAGGACCCCGGAAGCAGGTTGGGGAAGCAGGCGAGTGTCCCAGACCGGACTTCGTGATGGGCCTGGCCCCATGGTAGAGCGCAGGGATGGGACCCCTGCAAGTCGAGGATCCACGGGCTTTGTCCTCGCTGCATTCCATCTTGTGGAGTGCCCCTTGGCGGCGATCGGGTGCGGGCACTCACCATGCCCTTCAAGGCCCCGAGGTGGGGGCGGCCCAGCAGACGTGCGGCGCCCGAATGACTTCGCCGGGCTTTTTCCGGCCAATTCTCACGAGCGTTCTGCCCAAACCAATCCTGGTTTGGGCAGAACGCTCGTGAGAATTGGCCGGCGTAGGGCAGCCCTGCGGACCGCCGTGCTCTCCATGGCCCAGGGCCCTTTCTCGCCCAGGGCATGTTGCTGCCGCCAAGAAATGGCTCGGAAAAGACGCGGCCAACCCCGGCACGACGGCGCATTGGAGCGTTCCCGGAGCAGAGATGAAGAACGGGTGGTGGCCTGGTGTGCGCCTCTGTTTTTCGGGTCGATGGGCCGGCCAAGGATGGGGATGACCTCATCTTGGTCATACAGGTTTATCTCACTCTGAGGGTTGTACGAAGCACCAGAGGGGCCGATGGAGACTGCGTGGGTGGGAGATGCGTGGCTGCGGGTCTAAGGGTTTCCGATATGGAGGCCATGAGGGACAGGACCCCGGAAGCGGGTTGGGGAAGCAGGCGAGTGTCCCAGACTTGACTTCGTGATGGGCCTGGCCCCATGGTAGAGCGCAGGGATGGGACCCCTGCAAGTCGAGGATCCACGGGCGTTGTCCTCGCTGCATTCCATCTTGTGGAGTCCCCCTTGGCGGCGATCGGGTGCGGGCACTAACCATGCCCTTCAAGGCCCCGAGGTGGGGGCGGCCCAGCAGACGTGCGGCGCCCGAATGACTTCGCCGGGCTTTTTCCGGCCAATTCTCACGAGCGTTCTGCCCAAACCAGGATTGGTTTGGGAAGAACGCTCGTGAGAATTGGCCGGCATAGGGCAGCCCTGCGGACCGCCGTGCTCTCCATGGCCCAGGGCCCTTTCTCGCCCAGGGCATGTTGCTGCCGCCAAGAAATGGTTCGGAAAAGACGCGGCCAACCCCGGCACGACGGCGCATTGGAGCGTTCCCGGAGCAGAGTTGAAGAACGGGTGGTGGCCTGGTGTGCGCCTCTGTCTTTCGGGTCGATGGGCCGGCCAAGGATGGGGATGACCTCATCTTGGTCATACAGGTTTATCTCACTCTGAGGGTTGTCCGAAGCACCAGAGGGGCCGATGGAGACTGCGTGTTTGGGAGATGCGTGGCTGCGGGTCTAAGGGTTTCCGATATGGAGGCCATGAGGGACAAGACCCCGGAAGCGGGTTGGGGAAGCAGGCGAGTGTCCCAGACCGGACTTCGTGACGGGCCTGGCCCCATGGTAGAGCGCAGGGATGGGACCCCTGCAAGTCAAGGATCCACGGGCGTTGTCCTCGCTGCATTCCATCTTGTGGAGTGCCCCTTGGCTGCGATCGGGTGCGGGCACTCACCATGCCCTTCAAGGCCCCGAGGTGGGGGCGGCCCATTGGACGTGCAGAGCCCGAATGACTTCGCTGGGCTTTTTCCGGCCAATTCTCACGAGCGTTCTGCCCAAACCAGGATTGGTTTGGACAGAACGCTCGTGAATATTGGCCGGCGTAAGGCAGCCCTGCGTACCGCCGTGCTCTCCACGGCCCAGTGCCCTTATTCGCCCAGGGCATGTTGCTGCGGCCAAGAAATGGCTCGGAAAAGACGCGGCCAACCCCGGCACGACGGCGCATTGGAGCGTTCCCGGAGCAGAGTTGAAGAACGGGTGGTGGCCTGCTGTGCGCCTCTGTCTTTCGGGTCGATGGGCCGGCCAAGAATCGGGATGACTTCATCTTGGTCATACAGGTTTATCTCACTCTGAGGGTGGTCCGAAGCACCAGAGGGGCCGATGGAGACTGCGTGGGTGGCAGATGCGTGGCTGCGGCTCTAAGGGTTTCCGATATGGAGGCCATGAGGGACAGGACCCCGGAAGCAGGTTGGGGAAGCAGGCGAGTGTCCCAGACCGGACTTCGTGATGGGCCTGGCCCCATGGTAGAGCGCAGGGATGGGACCCCTGCAAGTCGAGGATCCACGGGCTTTGTCCTCGCTGCATTCCATCTTGTGGAGTGCCCCTTGGCGGCGATCGGGTGCGGGCACTCACCATGCCCTTCAAGGCCCCGAGGTGGGGGCGGCCCAGCAGACGTGCGGCGCCCGAATGACTTCGCCGGGCTTTTTCCGGCCAATTCTCACGAGCGTTCTGCCCAAACCAATCCTGGTTTGGGCAGAACGCTCGTGAGAATTGGCCGGCGTAGGGCAGCCCTGCGGACCGCCGTGCTCTCCATGGCCCAGGGCCCTTTCTCGCCCAGGGCATGTTGCTGCCGCCAAGAAATGGCTCGGAAAAGACGCGGCCAACCCCGGCACGACGGCGCATTGGAGCGTTCCCGGAGCAGAGATGAATAACGGGTGGTGGCCTGGTGTGCGCCTCTGTTTTTCGGGTCGATGGGCCGGCCAAGGATGGGGATGACCTCATCTTGGTCATACAGGTTTATCTCACTCTGAGGGTTGTACGAAGCACCAGAGGGGCCGATGGAGACTGCGTGGGTGGGAGATGCGTGGCTGCGGGTCTAAGGGTTTCCGATATGGAGGCCATGAGGGACAGGACCCCGGAAGCGGGTTGGGGAAGCAGGCGAGTGTCCCAGACTTGACTTCGTGATGGGCCTGGCCCCATGGTAGAGCGCAGGGATGGGACCCCTGCAAGTCGAGGATCCACGGGCGTTGTCCTCGCTGCATTCCATCTTGTGGAGTCCCCCTTGGCGGCGATCGGGTGCGGGCACTAACCATGCCCTTCAAGGCCCCGAGGTGGGGGCGGCCCAGCAGACGTGCGGCGCCCGAATGACTTCGCCGGGCTTTTTCCGGCCAATTCTCACGAGCGTTCTGCCCAAACCAGGATTGGTTTGGGAAGAACGCTCGTGAGAATTGGCCGGCATAGGGCAGCCCTGCGGACCGCCGTGCTCTCCATGGCCCAGGGCCCTTTCTCGCCCAGGGCATGTTGCTGCCGCCAAGAAATGGCTCGGAAAAGACGCGGCCAACCCCGGCACGACGGCGCATTGGAGCGTTCCCGGAGCAGAGTTGTAGACCGGGTGGTGGCCTGGTGTGCGCCTCTGTCTTTCGGGTCGATGGGCCGGCCAAGGATGGGGATGACCTCGTCTTGGTCATACAGGTTTCTCTCACTCTGAGGGTTGTCCGAAGCACCAGAGGGGCCGATGGAGACTGCGTGGGTGGGAGATGCGTGGCTGCGGGTCTAAGGGTTTCCGATATGGAGGCCATGAGGGACAGGACCCCGGAAGCAGGTTGGGGAAGCAGGCGAGTATCCCAGACTTGACTTCGTGATGGGCCTGGCCCCATGGTAGAGCGCAGGGATGGGACCCCTGCAAGTCGAGGATCCACGGGCGTTGTCCTCGCTGCATTCCATCTTGTGGTGTGCCCCTTGGCGGCGATCGGGTGCGGGCACTCACCATGCCCTTCAAGGCCCCGTGGTGGGGGCGGCCCAGCAGACGTGGGTGCCCGAATGACTACGTAGGCCTTTTTCCGGCCAATTCTCCCGAGCGTTCTGCCCAAACCAATCCTGGTTTGGGCAGAACGCTCGTGAGAATTGGCCGGCGTAGGGCAGCCCTGCGGACCGCCGTGCTCTCCATGGCCCAGGGCCCTTTCTAGCCCAGGGCATGTTGCTGCCGCCAAGAAATGGCTCGGAAAAGACGCGGCCTACCCCGGCACGACGGCGCATTGGAGCGTTCCCGGAGCATAGTTGAAGAACGGGTGGTGGCATGGTGTGCGCCTCTGTCTTTTGGGTCGATGGGCCGGCCAAAGATGGGGATGACCTCATCTTGGTCATACAGGTTTATCTCACTCTGAGGGTTGTCCGAAGCACCAGAGGGGCCGATGGAGACTGCGTGGTTGGGAGATGCGTGGCTGCGGGTCTAAGGGTTTCCCATATGGAGGCCATGAGGGACAGGACCCCGGAAGCTGGTTGGGGAAGCAGGCGAGTGTCCCAGACCGGACTTCGTGACGGGCCTGGCCCCATGGTAGAGCTCAGGGATGGGACCCCTGCAAGTCGAGGATCCACGGGCGTTGTCCTCGCTGCATTCCATCTTGTGGAGTGCCCCTTGGCGGCGATCGGGTGCGGGCACTCACCATGCCCTTCAAGGCCCCGAGGTGGGGGCGGACCAGCAGACGTGCGGCGCCCGAATGACTTCGCCGGGCTTTTTCCGGCCAATTCTCACGAGCGTTCTGCCCATACCAGGATTGGTTTGGGCAGAACGCTCGTGAGAATTGGCCGGCGTAGGACAGCCCTGCGGACCGCCGTACTCTCCACGGCCCAGGGCCCTTATTCGCCCAGGGCATGTTGCTGCCGCCAAGAAATGGCTCGGAAAAGACGCGGCCAACCCCGGCACGACAGCGCATTGGAGCGTTCCCGGAGCAGAGTTGAAGAACGGGTGGTGGCCTGGTGTGCGCCTCTGTATTTCGGGTCGATGGGCCGGCCAAGGATGGGGATGACCTCATCTTGGTCATACAGGTTTATTTCACTCTGAGGGTTGTCCGAGCTCAGAGGGGCCGATGGAGACTGCGTGGTTGGGAGATGCGTGGCTGCGGGTCTAAGGGTTTCCGATATGGAGGCCATGAGAGACAGGACCCCGGAAGCGGGTTGGGGAAGCAGGCGAGTGTCCCAGACCGGACTTCGTGACGGGCCTGGCCCCATGGTAGAGCGCAGGGATGGGACCCCCGCAAATCGAGGATCCACGGGCGTTGTCCTCGCTGCATTCCATCTTGTGGTGTGCCCCTTGGCGGCGATCGGGTGCGGGCACTCACCATGCCCTTCAAGGCCCCGAGGTGGGGGCGGCCCAGCAGACGTGCGGCGCCCGAATGACTTCGCCGGGCTTTTTCCGGCCAATTCTCACGAGCGTTCTGCCCATACCAGGATTGGTTTGGGCAGAACGCTCGTGAGAATTGGCCGGCGTAGGACAGCCCTGCGGACCGCCGTGCTCTCCATGGCCCAGGGCCCTTTCTTGCCCAGGGCATGTTGCTGCCGCCAAGAAATGGCTCGGAACAGACGCGGCCAACCCGGCACGACGGCGCATTGGAGCGTTCCCGGAGCAGAGTGAAGAACGGGTGGTGGCCTAGTGTGCGCCTCTGTCTTTCGGGTCGATGGGCCGGCCAAGGATGGGGATGACCTCATCTTGGTCATACAGGTTTCTCTCACTCTGAGGGTTGTCCGAAGCACCAGAGGGGCCGATGGAGACTGCGTGGTTGGGAGATGCGTGGCTGTGGGTCTAAGGGTTTCCGATAAGGAGGCCATGAGGGACAGGACCCTGTAAGCGGGTTGGGGAAGCAGGCGAGTATCCCAGACCGGACTTCGTGATGGGCCTGGCCCCATGGTAGAGCGCAGGGATTGGACGCCTGCAAGTCCAGGATCCACGGGCGTTGTCCTCGCTGCATTCCATCTTGTGGAGGGCCCCTTGGCGGCGATCGGGTGCGGGCACTCACCATGCCCTTCAAGGCCCCGAGGTGGGGGCGGCCCAGCAGACGTGCGGCGCACGAATGACTTCGGCGGGCTTTTTCCGGCCAATTCTCACGAGCGTTCTGCCCAAACCAGGTCGCTCGTGTGAATTGGCCAGCATAAGGCAGCCCTACGGACCGCCGTGCTCTCCATGGCCCAGGGCCCTTCCTCGCCCAGGGCATGTTGCTGCCGCCAAGAAATGCCTCGGAAAAGACGCGGCCAACCCCGGCACGACGGCGCATTGGAGCGTTCCCAGAGAAGAGTTGAAGACCGGGTGGTGGCCTGGTGTGCGCCTCTGTCTTTCGGGTCGATCGGCCGGCCAAGGATGGGGATGACCTCATCTTGGTCATACAGGTTTCTCTCACTCTGAGGGTTGTCCGAAGCACCAGAGGGGCCGATGGAGATTGCGAGGTTGGGAGATGCGTGGCTGCGGGTCTAAGGGTTTCCGATATGGAGGCCATGAGGGACAGTACCCCGGAAGCTGGTTGGGGAAACAGGCGAGTGTCCCAGACCGGACTTCGTGATGGGCCTGGCCCCATGGTAGAGCGCAGGGATGGGACCCCTGCAAATCGAGGATCCACGGGCGTTGTCCTCGCTGCATTCCATCTTGTGGAGGGCCCCTTGGCGGCGATCGGGTGCGGGCACTCACCATGCCCTTCACGGCCCCGAGGTGGGGGCGGCCCAGCAGACGTGCGGCGCCCGAATGAATTCGCCGGGACTTTTCCGGCCAATTCTCACGAGCGTTCTGCCCAAACCAGGATTGGTTTGGGCAGAACGCTCGTGAGAATTGGCCAGTGTAGGGCAGCCCTGCGGACCGCCGTGCTCTCCATGGCCCAGGGCCCTTTCTCGCCCAGGGCATGTTGCTGCCGCCAAGAAATGGCTCGGAAAAGACGCGGCCAACCCCGGCACGACGGCGCATTGGAGCGTTCCTGGAGCAGAGTTGAAGAACGGGTGGTGGCCTGGTGTGCGCCACTGTCTTTCGGGTCGATGGGCCGGCCAAGGATGGGGATGACCTCATCTTGGTCATACAGGTTTATCTCACTCTGAGGGTTGTCCGAAGCACCAGAGGGGCCGATGGAGACTGCGTGGTTGGGAGATGCGTGGCTGCGGGTCTAAGGGTTTCCCATATGGAGGCCATGAGGGACAGGACCCCGTAAGCGGGTTGGGGAAGCAGGCGAGTATCCCAGACCGGACTTCGTGATGGGCCTGGGCCCATGATAGAGCGCAGGGATGGGACCCCTGCAAGTCGAGGATCCACGGGCGTTGTCCTCGCTGCATTCCATCTTGTGGAGTGCCCCTTGGCGGCGATCGGGTGCGGGCACTCACCATGCCCTTCAAGGCCCCGAGGTGGGGGCGGCCCAGCAGACGTGCGGCGCCTGAATGACTTCTCCGGGCTTTTTCCGGCCAATTCTCTCGAGCGTTCTGCCCAAACCAGGATTGGCTTGGGCAGAACTCTCGTGAGAATTGGCCGGCGTAGGACAGCCCTGCGGACCGCCGTGCTCTCCATGGCCCAGGGCCCTTTCTCGCCCAGGGCATGTTGCTGCCGCCAAGAAATGGCTCGGAAAAGACGCGGCCAACCCCGGCACGACGGCGCATTGGAGCGTTCCCGGAACAGAGTTGAAGAACGGGTGGTGGCCTGGTGTGCGCCTCTCTCTTTCGGGTAGATGGGCTGGCCAAGGATGGGGATGACCTCATCTTGGTCATACAGGTTTATCTCACTCTGAGGGTCGTCCGAAGCACCAGAGGGGCCGATGGAGATTGCGAGGTTGGGAGATGCGTGGCTGCGGGTCTAAGGGTTTCCGATATGGAGGCCATGAGGGACAGTACCCCGGAAGCTGGTTGGGGAAACAGGCGAGTGTCCCAGACCGGACTTCGTGATGGGACTGGCCCCATGGTAGTGCGCAGGGATGGGACCCCTGCAAATCGAGGATCAACGGGCGTTGTCCTCGCTGCATTCCATCTTGTGGAGGGCCCCTTGGCGGCGATCGGGTGCGGGCACTCACCATGCCCTTCAAGGCCCCGAGGTGGGGGCGGCCCAGCAGACGTGCGGCGCCCTAATGAATTCGCCGGGACTTTTCTGGCCAATTCTCACGAGCGTTCTGCCCAAACCAATCCTGGTTTGGGCAGAACGCTCGTGAGAATTGGCCGGTGTAGGGCAGCCCTGCGGACCTCCGTGCTCTCCATGGCCCAGGGCCCTTTCTCGCCCAGGGCATGTTGCTGCCGCCAAGAAATGGCTCGGAAAAGACGCGGCCAACCCCGGCACGACGGCGCATTGGAGCGTTCCCGGAGCAGAGATGAAGAACGGGTGGTGGCCTGGTGTGCGCCTCTGTTTTTCGGGTCGATGGGCCGGCCAAGGATGGGGATGACCTCATCTTGGTCATACAGGTTTATCTCACTCTGAGGGTTGTACGAAGCACCAGAGGGGCCGATGGAGACTGCGTGGGTGGGAGATGCGTGGCTGCGGGTCTAAGGGTTTCCGATATGGAGGCCATGAGGGACAGGACCCCGGAAGCGGGTTGGGGAAGCAGGCGAGTGTCCCAGACTTGACTTCGTGATGGGCCTGGCCCCATGGTAGAGCGCAGGGATGGGACCCCTGCAAGTCGAGGATCCACGGGCGTTGTCCTCGCTGCATTCCATCTTGTGGAGTCCCCCTTGGCGGCGATCGGGTGCGGGCACTAACCATGCCCTTCAAGGCCCCGAGGTGGGGGCGGCCCAGCAGACGTGCGGCGCCCGAATGACTTCGCCGGGCTTTTTCCGGCCAATTCTCACGAGCGTTCTGCCCAAACCAGGATTGGTTTGGGAAGAACGCTCGTGAGAATTGGCCGGCATAGGGCAGCCCTGCGGACCGCCGTGCTCTCCATGGCCCAGGGCCCTTTCTCGCCCAGGGCATGTTGCTGCCGCCAAGAAATGGTTCGGAAAAGACGCGGCCAACCCCGGCACGACGGCGCATTGGAGCGTTCCCGGAGCAGAGTTGAAGAACGGGTGGTGGCCTGGTGTGCGCCTCTGTCTTTCGGGTCGATGGGCCGGCCAAGGATGGGGATGACCTCATCTTGGTCATACAGGTTTATCTCACTCTGAGGGTTGTCCGAAGCACCAGAGGGGCCGATGGAGACTGCGTGTTTGGGAGATGCGTGGCTGCGGGTCTAAGGGTTTCCGATATGGAGGCCATGAGGGACAAGACCCCGGAAGCGGGTTGGGGAAGCAGGCGAGTGTCCCAGACCGGACTTCGTGACGGGCCTGGCCCCATGGTAGAGCGCAGGGATGGGACCCCTGCAAGTCAAGGATCCACGGGCGTTGTCCTCGCTGCATTCCATCTTGTGGAGTGCCCCTTGGCTGCGATCGGGTGCGGGCACTCACCATGCCCTTCAAGGCCCCGAGGTGGGGGCGGCCCATTGGACGTGCAGAGCCCGAATGACTTCGCTGGGCTTTTTCCGGCCAATTCTCACGAGCGTTCTGCCCAAACCAGGATTGGTTTGGACAGAACGCTCGTGAATATTGGCCGGCGTAAGGCAGCCCTGCGTACCGCCGTGCTCTCCACGGCCCAGTGCCCTTATTCGCCCAGGGCATGTTGCTGCGGCCAAGAAATGGCTCGGAAAAGACGCGGCCAACCCCGGCACGACGGCGCATTGGAGCGTTCCCGGAGCAGAGTTGAAGAACGGGTGGTGGCCTGCTGTGCGCCTCTGTCTTTCGGGTCGATGGGCCGGCCAAGAATCGGGATGACTTCATCTTGGTCATACAGGTTTATCTCACTCTGAGGGTGGTCCGAAGCACCAGAGGGGCCGATGGAGACTGCGTGGGTGGCAGATGCGTGGCTGCGGCTCTAAGGGTTTCCGATATGGAGGCCATGAGGGACAGGACCCCGGAAGCAGGTTGGGGAAGCAGGCGAGTGTCCCAGACCGGACTTCGTGATGGGCCTGGCCCCATGGTAGAGCGCAGGGATGGGACCCCTGCAAGTCGAGGATCCACGGGCTTTGTCCTCGCTGCATTCCATCTTGTGGAGTGCCCCTTGGCGGCGATCGGGTGCGGGCACTCACCATGCCCTTCAAGGCCCCGAGGTGGGGGCGGCCCAGCAGACGTGCGGCGCCCGAATGACTTCGCCGGGCTTTTTCCGGCCAATTCTCACGAGCGTTCTGCCCAAACCAATCCTGGTTTGGGCAGAACGCTCGTGAGAATTGGCCGGCGTAGGGCAGCCCTGCGGACCGCCGTGCTCTCCATGGCCCAGGGCCCTTTCTCGCCCAGGGCATGTTGCTGCCGCCAAGAAATGGCTCGGAAAAGACGCGGCCAACCCCGGCACGACGGCGCATTGGAGCGTTCCCGGAGCAGAGATGAATAACGGGTGGTGGCCTGGTGTGCGCCTCTGTTTTTCGGGTCGATGGGCCGGCCAAGGATGGGGATGACCTCATCTTGGTCATACAGGTTTATCTCACTCTGAGGGTTGTACGAAGCACCAGAGGGGCCGATGGAGACTGCGTGGGTGGGAGATGCGTGGCTGCGGGTCTAAGGGTTTCCGATATGGAGGCCATGAGGGACAGGACCCCGGAAGCGGGTTGGGGAAGCAGGCGAGTGTCCCAGACTTGACTTCGTGATGGGCCTGGCCCCATGGTAGAGCGCAGGGATGGGACCCCTGCAAGTCGAGGATCCACGGGCGTTGTCCTCGCTGCATTCCATCTTGTGGAGTCCCCCTTGGCGGCGATCGGGTGCGGGCACTAACCATGCCCTTCAAGGCCCCGAGGTGGGGGCGGCCCAGCAGACGTGCGGCGCCCGAATGACTTCGCCGGGCTTTTTCCGGCCAATTCTCACGAGCGTTCTGCCCAAACCAGGATTGGTTTGGGAAGAACGCTCGTGAGAATTGGCCGGCATAGGGCAGCCCTGCGGACCGCCGTGCTCTCCATGGCCCAGGGCCCTTTCTCGCCCAGGGCATGTTGCTGCCGCCAAGAAATGGCTCGGAAAAGACGCGGCCAACCCCGGCACGACGGCGCATTGGAGCGTTCCCGGAGCAGAGTTGTAGACCGGGTGGTGGCCTGGTGTGCGCCTCTGTCTTTCGGGTCGATGGGCCGGCCAAGGATGGGGATGACCTCGTCTTGGTCATACAGGTTTCTCTCACTCTGAGGGTTGTCCGAAGCACCAGAGGGGCCGATGGAGACTGCGTGGGTGGGAGATGCGTGGCTGCGGGTCTAAGGGTTTCCGATATGGAGGCCATGAGGGACAGGACCCCGGAAGCAGGTTGGGGAAGCAGGCGAGTATCCCAGACTTGACTTCGTGATGGGCCTGGCCCCATGGTAGAGCGCAGGGATGGGACCCCTGCAAGTCGAGGATCCACGGGCGTTGTCCTCGCTGCATTCCATCTTGTGGTGTGCCCCTTGGCGGCGATCGGGTGCGGGCACTCACCATGCCCTTCAAGGCCCCGTGGTGGGGGCGGCCCAGCAGACGTGGGTGCCCGAATGACTACGTAGGCCTTTTTCCGGCCAATTCTCCCGAGCGTTCTGCCCAAACCAATCCTGGTTTGGGCAGAACGCTCGTGAGAATTGGCCGGCGTAGGGCAGCCCTGCGGACCGCCGTGCTCTCCATGGCCCAGGGCCCTTTCTAGCCCAGGGCATGTTGCTGCCGCCAAGAAATGGCTCGGAAAAGACGCGGCCTACCCCGGCACGACGGCGCATTGGAGCGTTCCCGGAGCATAGTTGAAGAACGGGTGGTGGCATGGTGTGCGCCTCTGTCTTTTGGGTCGATGGGCCGGCCAAAGATGGGGATGACCTCATCTTGGTCATACAGGTTTATCTCACTCTGAGGGTTGTCCGAAGCACCAGAGGGGCCGATGGAGACTGCGTGGTTGGGAGATGCGTGGCTGCGGGTCTAAGGGTTTCCCATATGGAGGCCATGAGGGACAGGACCCCGGAAGCTGGTTGGGGAAGCAGGCGAGTGTCCCAGACCGGACTTCGTGACGGGCCTGGCCCCATGGTAGAGCTCAGGGATGGGACCCCTGCAAGTCGAGGATCCACGGGCGTTGTCCTCGCTGCATTCCATCTTGTGGAGTGCCCCTTGGCGGCGATCGGGTGCGGGCACTCACCATGCCCTTCAAGGCCCCGAGGTGGGGGCGGACCAGCAGACGTGCGGCGCCCGAATGACTTCGCCGGGCTTTTTCCGGCCAATTCTCACGAGCGTTCTGCCCATACCAGGATTGGTTTGGGCAGAACGCTCGTGAGAATTGGCCGGCGTAGGACAGCCCTGCGGACCGCCGTACTCTCCACGGCCCAGGGCCCTTATTCGCCCAGGGCATGTTGCTGCCGCCAAGAAATGGCTCGGAAAAGACGCGGCCAACCCCGGCACGACAGCGCATTGGAGCGTTCCCGGAGCAGAGTTGAAGAACGGGTGGTGGCCTGGTGTGCGCCTCTGTATTTCGGGTCGATGGGCCGGCCAAGGATGGGGATGACCTCATCTTGGTCATACAGGTTTATTTCACTCTGAGGGTTGTCCGAGCTCAGAGGGGCCGATGGAGACTGCGTGGTTGGGAGATGCGTGGCTGCGGGTCTAAGGGTTTCCGATATGGAGGCCATGAGAGACAGGACCCCGGAAGCGGGTTGGGGAAGCAGGCGAGTGTCCCAGACCGGACTTCGTGACGGGCCTGGCCCCATGGTAGAGCGCAGGGATGGGACCCCCGCAAATCGAGGATCCACGGGCGTTGTCCTCGCTGCATTCCATCTTGTGGTGTGCCCCTTGGCGGCGATCGGGTGCGGGCACTCACCATGCCCTTCAAGGCCCCGAGGTGGGGGCGGCCCAGCAGACGTGCGGCGCCCGAATGACTTCGCCGGGCTTTTTCCGGCCAATTCTCACGAGCGTTCTGCCCATACCAGGATTGGTTTGGGCAGAACGCTCGTGAGAATTGGCCGGCGTAGGACAGCCCTGCGGACCGCCGTGCTCTCCATGGCCCAGGGCCCTTTCTTGCCCAGGGCATGTTGCTGCCGCCAAGAAATGGCTCGGAACAGACGCGGCCAACCCGGCACGACGGCGCATTGGAGCGTTCCCGGAGCAGAGTGAAGAACGGGTGGTGGCCTAGTGTGCGCCTCTGTCTTTCGGGTCGATGGGCCGGCCAAGGAATGGGATGACCTCATCTTGGTCATACAGGTTTCTCTCACTCTGAGGGTTGTCCGAAGCACCAGAGGGGCCGATGGAGACTGCGTGGTTGGGAGATGCGTGGCTGTGGGTCTAAGGGTTTCCGATAAGGAGGCCATGAGGGACAGGACCCTGTAAGCGGGTTGGGGAAGCAGGCGAGTATCCCAGACCGGACTTCGTGATGGGCCTGGCCCCATGGTAGAGCGCAGGGATTGGACGCCTGCAAGTCCAGGATCCACGGGCGTTGTCCTCGCTGCATTCCATCTTGTGGAGGGCCCCTTGGCGGCGATCGGGTGCGGGCACTCACCATGCCCTTCAAGGCCCCGAGGTGGGGGCGGCCCAGCAGACGTGCGGCGCACGAATGACTTCGGCGGGCTTTTTCCGGCCAATTCTCACGAGCGTTCTGCCCAAACCAGGTCGCTCGTGTGAATTGGCCAGCATAAGGCAGCCCTACGGACCGCCGTGCTCTCCATGGCCCAGGGCCCTTCCTCGCCCAGGGCATGTTGCTGCCGCCAAGAAATGCCTCGGAAAAGACGCGGCCAACCCCGGCACGACGGCGCATTGGAGCGTTCCCAGAGAAGAGTTGAAGACCGGGTGGTGGCCTGGTGTGCGCCTCTGTCTTTCGGGTCGATCGGCCGGCCAAGGATGGGGATGACCTCATCTTGGTCATACAGGTTTCTCTCACTCTGAGGGTTGTCCGAAGCACCAGAGGGGCCGATGGAGATTGCGAGGTTGGGAGATGCGTGGCTGCGGGTCTAAGGGTTTCCGATATGGAGGCCATGAGGGACAGTACCCCGGAAGCTGGTTGGGGAAACAGGCGAGTGTCCCAGACCGGACTTCGTGATGGGCCTGGCCCCATGGTAGAGCGCAGGGATGGGACCCCTGCAAATCGAGGATCCACGGGCGTTGTCCTCGCTGCATTCCATCTTGTGGAGGGCCCCTTGGCGGCGATCGGGTGCGGGCACTCACCATGCCCTTCACGGCCCCGAGGTGGGGGCGGCCCAGCAGACGTGCGGCGCCCGAATGAATTCGCCGGGACTTTTCCGGCCAATTCTCACGAGCGTTCTGCCCAAACCAGGATTGGTTTGGGCAGAACGCTCGTGAGAATTGGCCAGTGTAGGGCAGCCCTGCGGACCGCCGTGCTCTCCATGGCCCAGGGCCCTTTCTCGCCCAGGGCATGTTGCTGCCGCCAAGAAATGGCTCGGAAAAGACGCGGCCAACCCCGGCACGACGGCGCATTGGAGCGTTCCTGGAGCAGAGTTGAAGAACGGGTGGTGGCCTGGTGTGCGCCACTGTCTTTCGGGTCGATGGGCCGGCCAAGGATGGGGATGACCTCATCTTGGTCATACAGGTTTATCTCACTCTGAGGGTTGTCCGAAGCACCAGAGGGGCCGATGGAGACTGCGTGGTTGGGAGATGCGTGGCTGCGGGTCTAAGGGTTTCCCATATGGAGGCCATGAGGGACAGGACCCCGTAAGCGGGTTGGGGAAGCAGGCGAGTATCCCAGACCGGACTTCGTGATGGGCCTGGGCCCATGATAGAGCGCAGGGATGGGACCCCTGCAAGTCGAGGATCCACGGGCGTTGTCCTCGCTGCATTCCATCTTGTGGAGTGCCCCTTGGCGGCGATCGGGTGCGGGCACTCACCATGCCCTTCAAGGCCCCGAGGTGGGGGCGGCCCAGCAGACGTGCGGCGCCTGAATGACTTCTCCGGGCTTTTTCCGGCCAATTCTCTCGAGCGTTCTGCCCAAACCAGGATTGGCTTGGGCAGAACTCTCGTGAGAATTGGCCGGCGTAGGACAGCCCTGCGGACCGCCGTGCTCTCCATGGCCCAGGGCCCTTTCTCGCCCAGGGCATGTTGCTGCCGCCAAGAAATGGCTCGGAAAAGACGCGGCCAACCCCGGCACGACGGCGCATTGGAGCGTTCCCGGAACAGAGTTGAAGAACGGGTGGTGGCCTGGTGTGCGCCTCTCTCTTTCGGGTAGATGGGCTGGCCAAGGATGGGGATGACCTCATCTTGGTCATACAGGTTTATCTCACTCTGAGGGTCGTCCGAAGCACCAGAGGGGCCGATGGAGATTGCGAGGTTGGGAGATGCGTGGCTGCGGGTCTAAGGGTTTCCGATATGGAGGCCATGAGGGACAGTACCCCGGAAGCTGGTTGGGGAAACAGGCGAGTGTCCCAGACCGGACTTCGTGATGGGACTGGCCCCATGGTAGTGCGCAGGGATGGGACCCCTGCAAATCGAGGATCAACGGGCGTTGTCCTCGCTGCATTCCATCTTGTGGAGGGCCCCTTGGCGGCGATCGGGTGCGGGCACTCACCATGCCCTTCAAGGCCCCGAGGTGGGGGCGGCCCAGCAGACGTGTGGCGCCCTAATGAATTCGCCGGGACTTTTCTGGCCAATTCTCACGAGCGTTCTGCCCAAACCAATCCTGGTTTGGGCAGAACGCTCGTGAGAATTGGCCGGTGTAGGGCAGCCCTGCGGACCTCCGTGCTCTCCATGGCCCAGGGCCCTTTCTCGCCAAGGGCATGTTGCTGCCGCCAAGAAATGGCTCGGAAAAGACGGGGCCAACCCCGGCACGACGGCGCATTGGAGCGTTCCCGGAGCAGAGTTGAAGAACAGGTGGTGGCCTGGGGTGCGCCTCTGTCTTTCGGGTTGATGGGCCGGACAAGGATGGGGATGACCTCATCTTGGTCATACAGGTTTATCTCACTCTGAGTGTTGTCCGAAGCACCAGAGGGGCCGATGGAGACTGCGTGGTTGGGAGATGCGTGGCTGCGGGTCTAAGGGTTTCCGATATGGAGGCCATGAGGGAGAGGACCCAGGAAGCTGGTTGGGGAAACAGGCGAGTGTCCCAGACCGGACTTCGTAATGGGCCTGGCCCCATGGTAGAGCGCAGGGATGGGACCCCTGCAAATCGAGGATCCACGGGCGTTGTCCTCGCTGCATTCCATCTTGTGGAGGGCCCCTTGGCGGCGATCGGGTGCGGGCACTCACCATGCCCTTCAAGGCCCCGATGTGGGGGCGGCCCAGCAGACGTGCGGCGCCCGAATGACTTCGCCGGGCTTTTTCCGGCCAATTCTCACGAGCGTACTGCCCATACCAGGATTGGTTTGGGCAGAACGCTCGTGAGTATTGGCCGGCGTAGGACAGCCCTGCGGACCGCCGTGCTCTCCATGGCCCAGGGCCCTTTCTTGCCCAGGGCATGTTGCTGCCGCCAAGAAATGGCTCGGAACAGACGCGGCCAACCCGGCACGACGGCGCATTGGAGCGTTCCCGGAGCAGAGTGAAGAACGGGTGGTGGCCTAGTGTGCGCCTCTGTCTTTCGGGTCGATGGGCCGGCCAAGGATGGGGATGACCTCATCTTGGTCATACAGGTTTCTCTCACTCTGAGGGTTGTCCGAAGCACCAGAGGGGCCGAGGAGACTTCGTGGTTGGGAGATGCGTGGCTGCGGGTCTAAGGGTTTCCGATAAGGAGGCCATGAGGGACAGGACCCTGTAAGCGGGTTGGGGAAGCAGGCGAGTATCCCAGACCGGACTTCGTGATGGGCCTGGCCCCATGGTAGAGCGCAGGGATGGGACGCCTGCAAGTCCAGGATCCACGGGCGTTGTCCTCGCTGCATTCCATCTTGTGGAGTGCCCCTTGGCGGCGATCGGGTGCGGGCACTCACCATGCCCTTCAAGGCCCCGAGGTGGGGGCGGCCCAGCAGACGTGCGGCGCATGAATGACTTCGGCGGGCTTTTTCCGGCCAATTCTCACGAGCGTTCTGCCCAAACCAGGTCGCTCGTGTGAATTGGCCAGCATAAGGCAGCCCTGCGGACCGCCGTGCTCTCCATGACCCAGGGCCCTTCCTCGCCCAGGGCATGTTGCTGCCGCCAAGAAATGCCTCGGAAAAGACGCGGCCAACCCCGGCACGACGGCGCATTGGAGCGTTCCCGGAGCAGAGTTGAAGACCGGGTGGTGGCCTGGTGTGCGCCTCTGTCTTTCGGGTCGATGGGCCGGCCAAGGATGGGGATGACCTCATCTTGGTCATACAGGTTTCTCTCACTCTGAGGGTTGTCCGAAGCACCAGAGGGGCCGATGGAGATTGCCTGGCTGGAAGATGCGTGGCTGCGGGTCTAAGGGTTTCCGATATGGAGGCCATGAGGGACAGGAACCCGGAAGCAGGTTGGGGAAACAGGCGAGTGTCCCAGACCGGACTTCGTGATGGGCCTGGCCCCATGGGAGAGTGCAGGAATGGGACCCCTGCAAGTCGAGGATCAATGGGCGTTGTCCATGCTGCATTCCATCTTGTGGAGTGCCCCTTGGCAGCGATCGGGTGCGGGCACTCACCATGCCCTTCAAGGCCCCGAGGTGGGGGCGGCCCAGCAGACGTGCGGCGCCCGAATGACTTCGCCGGGCTTTTTCCGGCCAATTCTCACGAGCGTTCTGCCCAAACCAGGATGGGTTTGGGCAGAACGCTCGTGAGAATTGTCCGGCGTAGGGCCGCCCTGCGGACCGCCGTGCTCTCAACGGCCAAGGGCCCTTTCTCGCCCAGGGCATGTTGCTGCCGCCAAGAAATGCCTCGGAAAAGACGCGGCCAACCCCGGCACGACGGCGCATTGGAGCGTTCCCAGAGAAGAGTTGAAGACCGGGTGGTGGCCTGGTGTGCGCCTCTGTCTTTCGGGTCGATCGGCCGGCCAAGGATGGGGATGACCTCATCTTGGTCATACAGGTTTCTCTCACTCTGAGGGTTGTCCGAAGCACCAGAGGGGCCGATGGAGATTGCCTGGCTGGAAGATGCGTGGCTGCGGGTCTAAGGGTTTCCGATATGGAGGCCATGAGGGACAGGAACCCGGAAGCAGGTTGGGGAAACAGGCGAGTGTCCCAGACCGGACTTCGTGATGGGCCTGGCCCCATGGGAGAGTGCAGGAATGGGACCCCTGCAAGTCGAGGATCAATGGGCGTTGTCCATGCTGCATTCCATCTTGTGGAGTGCCCCTTGGCAGCGATCGGGTGCGGGCACTCACCATGCCCTTCAAGGCCCCGAGGTGGGGGCGGCCCAGCAGACGTGCGGCGCCCGAATGACTTCGCCGGGCTTTTTCCGGCCAATTCTCACGAGCGTTCTGCCCAAACCAGGATGGGTTTGGGCAGAACGCTCGTGAGAATTGTCCGGCGTAGGGCCGCCCTGCGGACCGCCGTGCTCTCAACGGCCAAGGGCCCTTTCTCGCCCAGGGCATGTTGCTGCCGCCAAGAAATGCCTCGGAAAAGACGCGGCCAACCCCGGCACGACGGCGCATTGGAGCGTTCCCAGAGAAGAGTTGAAGACCGGGTGGTGGCCTGGTGTGCGCCTCTGTCTTTCGGGTCGATCGGCCGGCCAAGGATGGGGATGACCTCATCTTGGTCATACAGGTTTCTCTCACTCTGAGGGTTGTCCGAAGCACCAGAGGGGCCGATCGAGATTGCGAGGTTGGGAGATGCGTGGCTGCGGGTCTAAGGGTTTCCGATATGGAGGCCATGAGGGACAGTACCCCGGAAGCTGGTTGGGGATACAGGCGAGTGTCCCAGACCGGACTTCGTGACGGGCCTGGCCCCATGGTAGAGCGCAGGGATGGGACCCCTGCAAATCGAGGATCAACGGGCGTTGTCCTCGCTGCATTCCATCTTGTGGAGGGCCCCTTGGCGGCGATCGGGTGCGGGCACTCACCATGCCCTTCAAGGCCCCGAGGTGGGGGCGGCCCAGCAGACGTGCGGCGCCCGAATGACTTCGCCGGGCTTTTTCCGGCCAATTCTCACGAGCGTTCTGCCAAAGCAGGATTGCTTTGGGCAGAACGCTCGTGAGAATTGGCCGGCGTAGGACAGCCCTGCGGACCGCCGTGCTCTCCATGGCCCAGGGCCCTTTCTCGCCCAGGGCATGTTGCTGCCGCCATGAAATGGCTCGGAAAAGACGCGGCCAACCCCGGCACAACGGCACATTGGAGCGTTCCCGGAGCAGAATTTAAGAACGGGTGGTGGCCTGGTGTGCGCCTCTGTCTTTCGGGTCGATGGGCCGGCCAAGGATGGGGATGACCTCATCTTGGTCATACAGGTTTCTCTCACTCTGAGGGTTGTCCGAAGCACCAGAGGGGCCGATGGAGACTGCGTGGTTGGGAGATGCGTGGCTGCGGGTCTAAGGGTTTCCGATATGGAGGCCATGAGGGACAGGACCCTGTAAGCGGGTTGGGGAAGCAGGCGAGTATCCCAGGCCGGACTTCGTGATGGGCCTGGCCCCATGGTAGAGCGCAGTGATGGGACGCCTGCAAGTCCAGGATCCACGGGCGTTGTCCTCGCTGCATTCCATCTTGTGGAGTGCCCCTTGGCGGCGATCGGGTGCAGGCACTCACCATGCCCTTCAAGGCCCCGAGGTGGGGGCGGCCCAGCAGACGTGCGGCGCACGAATGACTTCGGCGGGCTTTTTCCGGCCAATTCTCACGAGCGTTCTGCCCAAACTAGGTCGCTCGTGTGAATTGGCCAGCATAAGGCAGCCCTGCGGACCGCCGTGCTCTCCATGGCCCAGGGCCCTTCCTCGCCCAGGGCATGTTGCTGCCGCCAAAATGCCTTGGAAAAGACGCGGCCAACCCCGGCACGACGGCGCATTGGAGCGTTCCCGGAGCAGAGTTGAAGACCGGGTGGTGGCCTGGTGTGCGCCTCTGTCTTTCGGGTCGATGGGCCGGCCAAGGATGGGGATGACCTCATCTTGGTCATACAGGTTTATCTCACTCTGAGGGTTGTCCGAAGCACCAGAGGGGCCGATGGAGACTGCGTGGTTGGGAGATGCGTGGCTGCGGGTCTAAGGGTTTCCCATATGGAGGCCATGAGGGACAGGACCCCGTAAGCGTGTTGGGGAAGCAGGCGAGTATCCCAGACCGGACTTCGTGATGGGCCTGGGCCCATGATAGAGCGCAGGGATGGGACCCCTGCAAGTCGAGGATCCACGGGCGTTGTCCTCGCTGCATTCCATCTTGTGGAGTGCCCCTTGGCGGCGATCGGGTGCGGGCACTCACCATGCCCTTCAAGGCCCCGAGGTGGGGGCGGCTCAGCAGACGTGCGGCGCACGAATGACTTCGGCGGGCTTTTTCCGGCCAATTCTCACGAGCGTTCTGCCCAAACCAGGTCGCTCGTGTGAATTGGCCAGCGTAAGGCAGCCCTGCGGCCCGCCGTGCTCTCCATGGCCCAGGGCCCTTTCTCGCCCAGGGCATGTTGCTGCCGCCAAGAAATGCCTCGGAAAAGACGCGGCCAACCCCGGCACGACGGCGCATTGGAGCGTTCCCGGAGCAGAGTTGAAGACCGGGTGGTGGCCTGGTGTGCGCCTCTGTCTTTCGGGTCGATGGGCCGGCCAAGGATGGGGATGACCTCATCTTGGTCATACAGGTTTCTCTCACTCTGAGGCTTGTCCGAAGCACCAGAGGGGCCGATGGAGATTGCGAGGTTGGGAGATGCGTGGCTGCGGGTCTAAGGGTTTCCGATATGGAGGCCATGAGGGACAGTACCCCGGAAGCTGGTTGGGGAAACAGGCGAGTGTCCCAGACCGGACTTCGTGATGGGCCTGGCCCCATGGTAGAGCGCAGGGATGGGACCCCTGCAAATCGAGGATCATCGGGCGTTGTCCTCGCTGCATTCCATCTTGTGGAGGGCCCCTTGGCGGCGATCGGGTGCGGGCACTCACCATGCCCTTCAAGGCCCCAAGGTGGGGGCGGCCCAGCAGACGTGCGGCGCCCGAATGAATTCGCCGGGACTTCTCCGGCCAATTCTCACGAGCGTTCTGCCCAAACCAATCCTGGTTTGGGCAGAACGCTCGTGAGAATTGGCCGGTGTAGGACAGCCCTGCGGACCGCCGTGCTCTCCATGGCCCAGGGCCCTTTCTCGCCCAGGGCATGTTGCTGCCGCCAAGAAATGGCTCGGAAAAGACGGGGCCAACCCCGGCACGACGGCGCATTGGAGCGTTCCCGGAGCAGAGATGAAGAATTGTGGTGGCCTGGTGTGCGCCTCTGTCTTTCGGGTCGATGGGCCAGCCAAGGATGGGGATGACCTCATCTTGGTCATACAGGTTTCTCTCACTCTGAGGGTTGTCCGAAGCACCAGAGGGGCCGATCGAGACTGCCTGGCTGGGAGATGCGTGGCTGCGGGTCTAAGGGTTTCCGATATGGAGGCCATGAGGGACAGGACCCCGGAAGCAGGTTGGGGAAGCAGTCGAGTGTCCCAGACCGGACTTCGTGATGGGCCTGGCCCCATGGTAGAGCGCAGGGATGGGACCCCTGCAAATCGAGGATCCACGGGCGTTGTCCTCGCTGCATTCCATCTTGTGGAGGGCCCCTTGGCGGCGATCGGGTGCGGGCACTCACCATGCCCTTCAAGGCCCCGAGGTGGGGGCGGCCCAGCAGACGTGCGGCGCACGAATGACTTCGGCGGGCTTTTTCTGGCCAATTCTCACGAGCGTTTTGCCCAAACCAGGTCGCTCGTGTGAATTGGCCAGCGTAAGGCAGCCCTGCGGATCGCCGTGCTCTCCAGGGCCCAGGGCCCTTTCCCGCCCAGGGCATGTTGCTGCCGCCAAGAAATGCCTCGGAAAAGACGCGGCCAACCCCGGCACGACGGGGCATTGGAGCGTTCCCGGAGCAGAGTTGAAGAACGGGTGGTGGCCTGGTGTGCGCCTCTGTCTTTCGGGTAGATGGGCCGGCCAAGGAATGGGATGACCTCATCTTGGTCATACAGGTTTATCTCACTCTGAGGGTCGTCCGAAGCACCAAAGGGGCCGATGGAGACTGCGTGGTTGGGAGATGCGTGGCTGCGGGTCTAAGGTTTTCCGATATGGAGGCCTTGAGGGACAGGACCCCGTAAGCGGGTTGGGGAAGCAGGCGAGTATCCCAGACCGGACTTCGTGATGGGCCTAGCCCCATGGTAGAGCGCAGGGATGTGACCACTGCAAGTCGAGGATCCACTGGCGTTGTCCTCGCTGCATTCCATCTTGTGGAGTGCCCCTTGGCGGCGATTGGGTGCGGGCACTCACCATGCCCTTCAAGGCCCCGAGTCGGGGCCGGCCCAGCAGACGTGCGGCGCCCGAATGGCTTCGCCGGGCTTTTTCCGGCCAATTCTCACGAGCGTTCTGCCCAAACCAGGATTGGTTTGGGCAGAACGCTCGTGAGAATTGCCCGGCGTAGGGCAGCCCTGCGGACCGCCGTGCTCTCCATGGCCCAGGGCCCTTTCTCGCCCAGGGCATGTTGCTGCCGCCAGGAAATGGCTCGGAAAAGACGCGGCCATCCCGGGCACGACGGCGCATTGGAGCGTTCCCGGAGCAGAGTTGAAGAACGGGTGGTGGCCTGGGGTGCGCCTCTGTCTTTCGGGTCGATGGGCCGGCCAAGGATGGGGATGACCTCATCTTGGTCATACAGGTTTATCTCACTCTGAGGGTTGTCCGAAGCACCAGAGGGGCCGATGGAGACTGCGTGGTTGGGAGATGCGTGGCTGCGGGTCTAAGGGTTTCCGATATGGAGGCCATGAGGGACAGGACCCCGGAAGCAGGTTGGGCAAACAGGCGAGTGTCCCAGACCGGACTTCGTGATGGGCCTGGCCCCATGGTAGAGCGCAGGGATGGGACCCCTGCAAGTCGAGGATCCACGGGCGTTGTCCTCGCTGCATTCCATCTTGTGGAGTGCCCATTGGCGGCGATTGGGTGCGGGCACTCACCATGCCCTTCAAGGCCCCGAGGTGGGGGCGGCCCAGCAGACGTGCGGGGCCCGAAAGACTTCGCCGGGCTTTTTCCGGCCAATTCTCACGAGCGTTCTGCCCAAACCAGGATTGGATTGGGCAGAACACTCGTGAGAATTGGCCGGCGTAGGACAGCCCTGCGGACCGCCGTGCTCTCCAAGGCCCAGGGCCCTTTCTCGCCCAGGGCATGTTGCTGCCGCCAAGAAATGGCTCGGAAAAGACGCGGCCAACCCCGGCACGACGGAGCATTGGAGCGTTCCCGGAGCAGAGTTGAAGAACGGGTGGTGGCCTGGGGTGCGCCTCTGTCTTTCGGGTCGATGGGCCGGCCAAGGATGGGGATGACCTCATCTTGGTCATACAGGTTTATCTCACTCTGAGGGTTGTCCGAAGCACCAGAGGGGCCGATGGAGACTGCGTGGTTGGGAGATGCGTGGCTGCGGGTCTAAGGGTTTCCGATATGGAGGCCATGAGGGACAGGACCCCGGAAGCTGGTTGGGGAAACAGGCGAGTGTCCCAGAGCGGACTTCGTGATGGGCCTGGCCCCATGGGAGAGCGCAGGGATGGGACCCCTGCAAGTCGAGTATCCACGGGCGTTGTCCTCGCTGCATTCCATCTTGTGGAGTGCCCCTTGGCGGCCATCGGGTGCGGGCACTCACCATGCCCTTCAAGGCCCCGAGGTGGGGGCGGCCCAGCAGACGTGCGGCGCACGAATGACTTCGGCGGGCTTTTTCCGGCAAATTCTCACGAGCGTTTTGCCCAAACCAGGTCGCTCGTGTGAATTGGCCAGCGTAAGGCAGCCCTGCGGACCGCCGTGCTCTCCATGGCCCAGGGCCCTTTCTCGCCCAGGGCATGTTGCTGCCGCCAAGAAATGCCTCGGAAAAGACGCGGCCAACCCCGGCACGACGGCGCATTGGAGCGTTCCCGGAGCAGAGTTGAAGACCGGGTGGTGGCCTGGTGTGCGCCTCTGTCTTTCGGGTCGATGGGCCGGCCAAGGAATGGGATGACCTCATCTTGGTCATACAGGTTTATCTCACTCTGAGGGGTGTCCGTAGCACCAGAGGGGCCGATGGAGACTGCCTGGCTGGGAGATGCGTGGCTGGGGGTCTAAGGGTTTCCGATATGGAGGCCATGAGGGACAGGACCCCGGAAGCAGGTTGGGGAAGCAGGCGAGTGTCCCAGACCGGACTTCGTGATGGGCCTGGCCTCATGGTAGAGCGCAGGGATGGGACCCCTGCAAGTCGAAGATCCACGGGCGTTGTCCTCGCTGCATTCCATCTTGTGGAGAGCCCCTTGGCGGCGATTGGGTGCGGGCACTCACCATGCCCTTCAAGGCCCCGAGTGGGGGCGGCCCAGCAGACGTGCGGCGCCCGAATGACTTCGCTGGGCTTTTTCCGGCCAATTCTCACGAGCGTTCTGCCCAAACCAGGATTGGTTTGGGCAGAACGCTCGTGAGAATTGGCCGGCGTAGGGCAGCACTGCGGACCGCCGTGCTCTCCATGACCCAGGGCCCTTTCTCGCCCAGGGCATGTTGCTGCCGCCAAGAAATGGCTCGGAAAAGACGCGGCCAACCCCGGCACGACGGCGCATTGGAGCGTTCCCGGAGCAGAGTTGAAGAACGGGTGGTGGCCTGGTGTGCGCCTCTGTCTTTCGGGTCGATGGGCCGGCCAAGGATGGGGATGACCTCATCTTGGTCATACAGGTTTCTCTCACTCTGAGGGTTCTCCGAAGCACCAGAGGGGCCGATGGAGACTGCCTGGCTGGGAGATGCGTGGCTGCGGGTCTAAGGGTTTCCGATATGGAGGCCATGAGGGACAGGACACCGGAAGCAGGATGGGGATACAGGCGAGTGTCCCAGATCGGACTTCGTGATGGGCCTGGCCCCATGGTAGAGTGCAGGGATGGGACCCCTGCAAGTCGAGGATCCACGGGCGTTGTCCTCGCTGCATTCCATCTTGTGGAGTGCCCCTTGGCGGCGATCGGGTGCGGGCACTCACCATGCCCTTCAAGGCCCCGAGGTGGGGGCGGCCCAGCAGACGTGCAGCGCCCGAATGACTTCGCCGGGCTTTTTCCGGCCAATTCTCACGAGCGTTCTGCCCAAACCATGATTGGATTGGGCAGAACGCTCGTGAGAATTGGCCGGCGTAGGACAGCCCTGCGGACCGCCGTGCTCTCCAAGGCCCAGGGCCCTTTCTCGCCCAGGGCATGTTGCTGCCGCCAAGAAATGGCTCGGAACAGACGCGGCCAACCCGGCACGCCGGCGCTTTGGAGCGTTCCCGGAGCAGAGTTGAAGAACGGGTGGTGGCCTGGTGTGCGCCTCTGTCTTTCGGGTAGATGGGCTGGCCAAGGATGGGGATGACCTCATCTAGGTCATACAGGTTTATCTCACTCTGAGGGTCGTCCGAAGCACCAGAGTGGCCGATGGAGACTGCGTGGTTGGGAGATGCGTGGCTTCGGGTCTATGGGTTTCCGATATGGAGCCCATGAGGGACAGGACCACGGAAGCAGGTTGGCGAAGCAGGCGAGTGTCCCAGACCGGACTTCGTGGTGGGCCTGGCCCCATGGTAGAACGCAGGAATGGGACCCCTGCATGTCGAGGATCCACGGGCGTTGTCCTCGCTGCATTCCATCTTGTGGAGTGCCCCTTTGCGGCGATCGGGTGCGGGCACTCACCATGCCCTTCAAGGCCCCGAGGTGGGGGCGGCCCAGCAGACGTGCGGCGCCCGAATGACTTCGCCGGGCTTTTTCCGGCCAATTCTCACGAGCGTTCTGCCCAAACCAGGATTGGTTTGGGCAGAACGCTCGTGAGAATTGGCCGGCGTAGGGCAGCCCTTCGGACCGCCGTGCTCTCCATGACCCAGGGCCCTTTCTCGCCCAGGGCATGTTGCTGACGCCAAGAAATGGCTCGGAAAAGACGCGGCCAACCCCGGCACGACGGCGCATTGGAGCGTTCCCGGAGCAGAGTTGAAGAATGGGTGGTGGCCTGGTGTGCGCCTCTGTCTTTCGGGTCGATGGGCCGGCCAAGGATGGGGATGACCTCATCTTGGTCATACAGGTTTATCTCACTCTGAGGGTTGTCCGAAGCACCAGAGGGGCCGATGGAGACTGCGTGGTTGGGAGATGCGTGGCTGCGGGTCTAAGGGTTTCCGATATGGAGGCCATGAGGGACAGGACCCCGGAAGCAGGTTGGGCAAACAGGCGAGTGTCCCAGACCGGACTTCGTGATGGGCCTGGCCCCATGGTAGAGCGCAGGGATGGGACCCCTGCAAGTCGAGGATCCACGGGCGTTGTCCTCGCTGCATTCCATCTTGTGGAGTGCCCATTGGCGGCGATTGGGTGCGGGCACTCACCATGCCCTTCAAGGCCCCGAGGTGGGGGCGGCCCAGCAGACGTGCGGGGCCCGAAAGACTTCGCCGGGCTTTTTCCGGCCAATTCTCACGAGCGTTCTGCCCAAACCAGGATTGGATTGGGCAGAACGCTCGTGAGAATTGGCCGGCGTAGGACAGCCCTGCGGACCGCCGTGCTCTCCAAGGCCCAGGGCCCTTTCTCGCCCAGGGCATGTTGCTGCCGCCAAGAAATGGCTCGGAAAAGACGCGGCCAACCCCGGCACGACGGCGCATTGGAGCGTTCCCGGAGCAGAGTTGAAGAACGGGTGGTGGCCTGGGGTGCGCCTCTGTCTTTCGGGTCGATGGGCCGGCCAAGAATGGGGATGACCTCATCTTGGTCATACAGGTTTATCTCACTCTGAGGGTTGTCCGAAGCACCAGAGGGGCCGATGGAGACTGCGTGGTTGGGAGATGCGTGGCTGCGGGTCTAAGGGTTTCCGATATGGAGGCCATGAGGGACAGGACCCCGGAAGCAGGTTGGGCAAACAGGCGAGTGTCCCAGACCGGACTTCGTGATGGGCCTGGCCCCATGGTAGAGCGCAGGGATGGGACCCCTGCAAGTCGAGGATCCACGGGCGTTGTCCTCGCTGCATTCCATCTTGTGGAGTGCCCCTTGGCGGCGATTGGGTGCGGGCACTCACCATGCCCTTCAAGGCCCCGAGGTGGGGGCGGCCCAGCAGACGTGCGGGGCCCGAAAGACTTCGGCGGGCTTTTTCCGGCCAATTCTCACGAGCGTTCTGCCCAAACCATGATTGGATTGGGCAGAACGCTCGTGAGAATTGGCCGGCGTAGGACAGCCCTGCGGACCGCCGTGCTCTCCAAGGCCCAGGGCCCTTTCTCGCCCAGGGCATGTTGCTGCCGCCAAGAAATGGCTCGGAACAGACGCGGCCAACCCGGCACGCCGGCGCATTGGAGCGTTCCCGGAGCAGAGTTGAAGAACGGGTGGTGGCCTGGTGTGCGCCTTTGTCTTTCTGGTAGATGGGCTGGCCAAGGATGGGGATGACCTCATCTAGGTCATACAGGTTTATCTCACTCTGAGGGTCGTCCGAAGCACCAGAGTGGCCGATGGAGACTGCGTGGTTGGGAGATGCGTGGCTTCGGGTCTATGGGTTTCCGATATGGAGCCCATGAGGGACAGGACCACGGAAGCAGGTTGGCGAAGCAGGCGAGTGTCCCAGACCGGACTTCGTGTTGGGCCTGGCCCCATGGTAGAACGCAGGAATGGGACCCCTGCATGTCGAGGATCCACGGGCGTTGTCCTCGCTGCATTCCATCTTGTGGAGTGCCCCTTTGCGGCGATCGGGTGCGGGCACTCACCATGCCCTTCAAGGCCCCGAGGTGGGGGCGGCCCAGCAGACGTGCGGCGCCCGAATGACTTCGCCGGGCTTTTTCCGGCCAATTCTCACGAGCGTTCTGCCCAAACCAGGATTGGTTTGGGCAGAACGCTCGTGAGAATTGGCCGGCGTAGGGCAGCCCTTCGGACCGCCGTGCTCTCCATGACCCAGGGCCCTTTCTCGCCCAGGGCATGTTGCTGACGCCAAGAAATGGCTCGGAAAAGACGCGGCCAACCCCGGCACGACGGCGCATTGGAGCGTTCCCGGAGCAGAGTTGAAGAATGGGTGGTGGCCTGGTGTGCGCCTCTGTCTTTCGGGTCGATGGGCCGGCCAAGGATGGGGTGACCTCATCTTGGTCATACAGGTTTATCTCACTCTGAGGGTTGTCCGAAGCACCAGAGGGGCCGATGGAGACTGCGTGGTTGGGAGATGCGTGGCTGCGGGTCTAAGGGTTTCCGATATGGAGGCCATGAGGGACAGGACCCCGGAAGCAGGTTGGGCAAACAGGCGAGTGTCCCAGACCGGACTTCGTGATGGGCCTGGCCCCATGGTAGAGCGCAGGGATGGGACCCCTGCAAGTCGAGGATCCACGGGCGTTGTCCTCGCTGCATTCCATCTTGTGGAGTGCCCATTGGCGGCGATTGGGTGCGGGCACTCACCATGCCCTTCAAGGCCCCGAGGTGGGGGCGGCCCAGCAGACGTGCGGGGCCCGAAAGACTTCGCCGGGCTTTTTCCGGCCAATTCTCACGAGCGTTCTGCCCAAACCAGGATTGGATTGGGCAGAACGCTCGTGAGAATTGGCCGGCGTAGGACAGCCCTGCGGACCGCCGTGCTCTCCAAGGCCCAGGGCCCTTTCTCGCCCAGGGCATGTTGCTGCCGCCAAGAAATGGCTCGGAAAAGACGCGGCCAACCCCGGCACGACGGCGCATTGGAGCGTTCCCGGAGCAGAGTTGAAGAACGGGTGGTGGCCTGGGGTGCGCCTCTGTCTTTCGGGTCGATGGGCCGGTTAAGGATGGGGATGACCTCATCTTGGTCATACAGGTTTATCTCACTCTGAGGGTTGTCCGAAGCACCAGAGGGGCCGATGGAGACTGCGTGGTTGGGAGATGCGTGGCTGCGGGTCTAAGGGTTTCCGATATGGAGGCCATGAGGGACAGGACCCCGGAAGCTGGTTGGGGAAACAGGCGAGTGTCCCAGAGCGGACTTCGTGATGGGCCTGGCCCCATGGGAGAGCGCAGGGATGGGACCCCTGCAAGTCGAGTATCCACGGGCGTTGTCCTCGCTGCATTCCATCTTGTGGAGTGCCCCTTGGCGGCCATCGGGTGCGGGCACTCACCATGCCCTTCAAGGCCCCGAGGTGGGGGCGGCCCAGCAGACGTGCGGCGCACGAATGACTTCGGCGGGTTTTTTCCGGCCAATTCTCACGAGCGTTTTGCCCAAACCAGGTCGCTCGTGTGAATTGGCCAGCGTAAGGCAGCCCTGCGGACCGCCGTGCTCTCCATGGCCCAGGGCCCTTTCTCGCCCAGGGCATGTTGCTGCCGCCAAGAAATGCCTCGGAAAAGACGCGGCCAACCCCGGCACGACGGCGCATTGGAGCGTTCCCGGAGCAGAGTTGAAGACCGGGTGGTGGCCTGGTGTGCGCCTCTGTCTTTCGGGTCGATGGGCCGGCCAAGGAATGGGATGACCTCATCTAAGTCATACAGGTTTATCTCACTCTGAGGGGTGTCCGTAGCACCAGAGGGGCCGATGGAGACTGCCTGGCTGGGAGATGCGTGGCTGGGGGTCTAAGGGTTTCCGATATGGAGGCCATGAGGGACAGGACCCCGGAAGCAGGTTGGGGAAGCAGGCGAGTGTCCCAGACCGGACTACGTGATGGGCCTGGCCTCATGGTAGAGCGCAGGGATGGGACCCCTGCAAGTCGAAGATCCACGGGCGTTGTCCTCGCTGCATTCCATCTTGTGGAGAGCCCCTTGGCGGCGATTGGGTGCGGGCACTCACCATGCCCTTCAAGGCCCCGAGTGGGGGCGGCCCAGCAGACGTGCGGCGCCCGAATGACTTCGCTGGGCTTTTTCCGGCCAATTCTCACGAGCGTTCTGCCCAAACCAGGATTGGTTTGGGCAGAACGCTCGTGAGAATTGGCCGGCGTAGGGCAGCCCTTCGGACCGCCGTGCTCTCCATGACCCAGGGCCCTTTCTCGCCCAGGGCATGTTGCTGCCGCCAAGAAATGGCTCGGAAAAGACGCGGCCAACCCCGGCACGACGGCGCATTGGAGCGTTCCCGGAGCAGAGTTGAAGAACGGGTGGTGGCCTGGTGTGGGCCTCTGTCTTTCGGGTCGATGGGCCGGCCAAGGATGGGGATGACCTCATCTTGGTCATACAGGTTTCTCTCACTCTGAGGGTTCTCCGAAGCAACAGAGGGGCCGATGGAAACTGCCTGGCTGGGAGATGCGTGGCTGCGGGTCTAAGGGTTTCCGATATGGAGGCCATGAGGGACAGGACACCGGAAGCAGGTTGGGGATACAGGCGAGTGTCCCAGATCGGACTTCGTGATGGGCCTGGCCCCATGGTAGAGTGCAGGGATGGGACCCCTGCAAGTCGAGGATCCACGGGCGTTGTCCTCGCTGCATTCCATCTTGTGGAGTGCCCCTTGGCGGCGATCGGGTGCGGGCACTCACCATGCCCTTCAAGGCCCCGAGGTGGGGGCGGCCCAGCAGACGTGCAGCGCCCGAATGACTTCGCCGGGCTTTTTCCGGCCAATTCTCACGAGCGTTCTGCCCAAACCAGGATTGGTTTGGGCAGAACGCTCGTGAGAATTGGCCGGCGTAGGGCAGCCCTTCGGACCGCCGTGCTCTCCATGACCCAGGGCCCTTTCTCGCCCAGGGCATGTTGCTGACGCCAAGAAATGGCTCGGAAAAGACGCGGCCAACCCCGGCACGACGGCGCATTGGAGCGTTCCCGGAGCAGATTTGAAGAATGGGTGGTGGCCTGGTGTGCGCCTCTGTCTTTCGGGTCGATGGGCCGGCCAAGGATGGGGATGACCTCATCTTGGTCATACAGGTTTATCTCACTCTGAGGGTTGTCCGAAGCACCAGAGGGGCCGATGGAGACTGCGTGGTTGGGAGATGCGTGGCTGCGGGTCTAAGGGTTTCCGATATGGAGGCCATGAGGGACAGGACCCCGGAAGCAGGTTGGACAAACAGGCGAGTGTCCCAGACCGGACTTCGTGATGGGCCTGGCCCCATGGTAGAGCGCAGGGATGGGACCCCTGCAAGTCGAGGATCCACGGGCGTTGTCCTCGCTGCATTCCATCTTGTGGAGTGCCCCTTGGCGGCGATTGGGTGCGGGCACTCACCATGCCCTTCAAGGCCCCGAGGTGGGGGCGGCCCAGCAGACGTGCGGGGCCCGAAAGAATTCGGCGGGCTTTTTCCGGCCAATTCTCACGAGCGTTCTGCCCAAACCAGGATTGGATTGGGCAGAACGCTCGTGAGAATTGGCCGGCGTAGGACAGCCCTGCGGACCGCCGTGCTCTCCAAGGCCCAGGGCCCTTTCTCGCCCAGGGCATGTTGCTGCCGCCAAGAAATGGCTCGGAACAGACGCGGCCAACCCGGCACGCCGGCGCATTGGAGCGTTACCGGAGCAGAGTTGAAGAACGGGTGGTGGCCTGGTGTGCGCCTCTGTCTTTCGGGTAGATGGGCTGGCCAAGGATGGGGATGACCTCATCTAGGTCATACAGGTTTATCTCACTCTGAGGGTCGTCCGAAGCACCAGAGTGGCCGATGGAGACTGCGTGGTTGGGAGATGCGTGGCTTCGGGTCTATGGGTTTCCGATATGGAGGCCATGAGGGACAGGACCACGGAAGCAGGTTGGCGAAGCAGGCGAGTGTCCCAGACCGGACTGCGTGTTGGGCCTGGCCCCATGGTAGAACGCAGGAATGGGACCCCTGCATGTCGAGGATCCACGGGCGTTGTCCTCGCTGCATTCCATCTTGTGGAGTGCCCCTTTGAAGCGATCGGGTGCGGGCACTCACCATGCCCTTCAAGGCCCCGTGGTGGGGGCGGCCCAGCAGACGTGCGGCGCCCGAATGACTTCGGCGGGCTTTTTCCGGCCTATTCTCACGAGCGTTCTGCCCAAACCAATCCTGGTTTGGGCCGAACGCTCGTGAGAATTGGCCGGTGTAGGGCAGCCCTGCGGACCGCCGTGCTCTCCATGGCCCAGGGCCCTTTCTCGCCCAGGGCATTTTGCTGCCGCCAAGAAATGGCTCGGAAAAGACGCGGCCAACCCCGGCACGACTGCGCATTAGAGCGTTCCCGGAGCAGAGTTGAAGAACGGGTGGTGGCCTGGTGTGCGCCTCTGTCTTTCGGGTCGTTGGGCCGGCCAAGGATGGGGATGACCTCATCTTGGTCATACAGGTTTCTCTCACTCTGAGGGTGGTCCGAAGCACCAGAGGGGCCGATGGAGACTGCGTGGGTGGCAGATGCGTGGCTGCGGGTCTAAGGGTTTCCGATATGGAGGCCATGATGGACAGGACCCCGGAAGCAGGTTGGGGAAGCAGGCGAGTGTCCCAGACCGGACTTCGTGATGGGCCTGGCCCCATGGTAGAACGCAGGGATGGGACCCCTGCAAGTCGAGGATCCACGGGCGTTGTCCTCGCTGCATTCCATCTTGTGGAGTGCCCCTTGGCGGCGATCGGGTGCGGGCACTCACCATGCCCTTCAAGGCCCCGAGGTGGGGGCGGCCCAGCAGACGTGCGGCGCCCGAATGACTTCGCCGGGCTTTTTCCGGCCAATTCTCACGAGCGTTCTGCCCAAACCAGGATTGGTTTGTGCAGAACGCTCGTGAGAATTGGCCGGCGTAGGGCAGCACTGCGGACCGCCGTGCTCTCCATGACCCAGGGCCCTTTCTCGCCCAGGGCATGTTGCTGCCGCCAAGAAATGGCTCGGAAAAGACGCGGCCAACCCCGGCACGACGGCGCATTGGAGCGTTCCCGGAGCAGAGTTGAAGAATGTGTGGTGGCCTGGTGTGCGCCTCTGTCTTTCGGGTCGATGGGCCGGCCAAGGATGGGGATGACCTCATTTGGTCATACAGGTTTCTCTCACTCTGAGGGTTGTCCGAAGCACCAGAGGGGCCGATGGAGACTGCGAGGTTGGGAGATGCGTGGCTGCGGGTCTAAGGGTTTCCGATATGGAGGCCATGAGGTACAGTACCCCGGAAGCAGGTTGGGGAAACAGGCGAGTGTCCCAGACCGGACTTCGTGATGGGCCTGGCCCCATGGTAGAGCGCAGGGATGGGACCCCTGCAAATCGAGGATCCACGGGCGTTGTCCTCGCTGCATTCCATCTTGTGGAATGCCCCTTGGCGGCGACCGGGTGCGGGCACTCACCATGCCCTTCAAGGCCCCGAGGTGGGGGCGGCCTAGCAGACGTGCGGCGCCCGAATGACTTCGCCGGGCCTTTTCCGGCCAATTCTCACGAGCGTTCTGCCCAAACCAGGATTGGTTTGGGCAGAACGCTCGTGAGAATTGGCCGGTGTAGGGCAGCCCTTCGGACCGCCGTGCTCTCCATGACCCAGGGACCTTTCTCTCCCAGGGCATGTTGCTGACGCCAAGAAATGCCTCGGAAAAGACGCGGCCAACCCCGGCACGACGGGGCATTGGAGCGTTCCCGGAGCAGAGTTGAAGACCGGGTGGTGGCCTGGTGTGCGCCTCTGTCTTTCGGGTCGATGGGCCGGCCAAGGAATGGGATGACCTCATCTTGGTCATACAGGTTTATCTCACTCTGAGGGTCGTCCGAAGCACCAGAGGGGCCGATGGAGACTGCGTGGTTGGGAGATGCGTGGCTGCGGGTCTAAGGTTTTCCGATATGGAGGCCTTGAGGGACAGGACCCCGGAAGCAGGTTGGGCAAACAGGCGAGTGTCCCAGACCGGACTTCGTGATGGGCCTGGCCCCATGGTAGAGCGCAGGAATGGGACCCCTGCAAGTCGAGGATCCACGGGCGTTGTCCTCGCTGCATTCCATCTTGTGGAGTGCCCCTTGGCGGCGATCGGGTGCGGGCACTCACCATGCCCTTCAAGGCCCCGAGTTGGGGCCGGCCCAGCAGACGTGGGGCGCCCGAATTGCTTCACCGGGCTTTTTCTGGCCAATTCTCACGAGCGTTCTGCCCAAACCAGGATTGGTTTGGGAAGAACGCTCGTGAGAATTGGCCGGCGTAGGTTAGCCCTGCGGACCGCCGTGCTCTCCATGGCCCAGGGCCCTTTCTCGCCCAGGGCATGTTGCTGCCGCCAGGAAATGGCTCGGAAAAGACGGGGCCAACCCCGGCACGACGGCGCATTGGAGCGTTCCCGGAGCAGAGTTGAAGAACGGGTGGTAGCCTGGTGTGCGCCTCTGTCTTTCGGGTCGATGGGCTGGCCAAGGAATGGGATGACCTCATCTTGGTCATACAGGTTTATCTCACTCTGAGGGTTGTCCGAAGCACCAGAGGGGCCGATGGAGATTGCCTGGCTGGGAGATGCGTGGCTGCGGTTCTAAGGGTTTCCGATATGGAGGCCATGAGGGACAGGACACCGGAAGCGGGTTGGGGAAGCAGGCGAGTGTCCCAGACTTGACATCGTGATGAGCCTGGCCCCATGGTAGAGCGCAGGGATGGGAACCCTGCAAGTCGAGGATCCACGGGCGTTGTCCTCGCTGCATTCCATCTTGTGGAGTGCCCCTTGGCGGCGATCGGGTGCGGGCACTCACCATGCCCTTCAAGGCCCCGAGGTGGGGGCGGCCAAGCAGACGTGCGGCGCCCGAAAGACTTCGCCTGGCTTTTTCCGGTCAATTCTCACGAGCGTTCTGCCCAAACCAGGATTGGTTTGGGCAGAACGCTCGTGAGAATTGCCCGGCGTAGGGCAGCCCTGCGGACCGCCGTGCTCTCCATGGCCCAGGGCCCTTTCTCGCCAAGGGCATGTTGCTGCCGCCAGGAAATGGCTCGGAAAAGACGCGGCCAACCCCGGCACGACGGCGCATTGCAGCGTTCCCGGAGCAGAGTTGAAGAACGGTTGGTGGCCTGGTGTGCGCCTCTGTCTTTCGGGTCGATGGGCCGGCCAAGGATGGGGATGACCTCATCTTGGTCATACAGGTTTATTTCACTCTGAGGGTTGTCCGACGCACCAGAGGGGCCGATGGAGACTGCGTGGTTGGGAGATGCGTGGCTGCGGTTCTAAGGGTTTCCGATATGGAGGCCATGAGGGACAGGACACCGGAAGCGGGTTGGGGAAGCAGGCGAGTGTCCCAGATCGGACTTCGTGATGGGCCTGGCCCCATGGTAGAGCGCGGGGATGGGACCTCTGCAAGTCGAGGATCCACGGGCGTTGTCCTCGCTGCATTCCATCTTGTGGAGTGCCCCTATGCGGCGATCGGGTGCGGGCACTCACCATACCCTACAAGGCCCCGAGGTGGGGGCGGCCCAGCAGTCGTGCGGCGCCCGAATGACTTCGCCGGGCTTTTTCCGGTCAATTCTCACGAGCGTTCTGCCCAAACCAGGATTGGTTTGGGCAGAACGCTCGTGAGAATTGGCCGGCGTAGAACAGCCCTGCGGACCGCCGTGCACTCCATGGCCCAGGCTTCTTTCTCGCCAAGGGCATGTTGTTGCCGCCAAGAAATGGTTCGGAAAAGACGCGGCCAACCCCGGCACGACGGCGCATTGGAGCGTTCCCGGAGCAGAGTTGAAGAACGGGTGGTGGCCTGGTGTGCGCCTCTGTCTTTCGGGTCGATGGGCCGGCCAAGGATGGGGATGACCTCATCTTGGTCATACAGGTTTCTCTCACTCTGAGGGTTGTCCGAAGCACCAGAGGGCCCGATGGAGACTGCGAGGTTGGGAGATGCGTGACTGCGGGTCTAAGGGTTTCCGATATGGAGGCCATGAGGTACAGTACCCCGGAAGCAGGTTGGGGAAACAGGCGAGTGTCCCAGACCGGACTTCGTGATGGGCCTGGCCCCATGGTAGAGCGCAGGGATGGGACCCCTGCAAATCGAGGATCCACGGGCGTTGTCCTCGCTGCATTCCATCTTGTGGAATGCCCCTTGGCGGCGACCGGGTGCGGGCACTCACCATGCCCTTCAAGGCCCCGAGGTGGGGGCGGCCTAGCAGACGTGCGGCGCCCGAATGACTTCGCCGGGCCTTTTCCGGCCAATTCTCACGAGCGTTCTGCCCAAACCAGGATTGGTTTGGGCAGAACGCTCGTGAGAATTGGCCGGTGTAGGGCAGCCCTTCGGACCGCCGTGCTCTCCATGACCCAGGGCCCTTTCTCGCCCAGGGCATGTTGCTGACGCCAAGAAATGCCTCGGAAAAGACGCGGCCAACCCCGGCACGACGGGGCATTGGAGCGTTCCCGGAGCAGAGTTGAAGACCGGGTGGTGGCCTGGTGTGCGCCTCTGTCTTTCGGGTCGATGGGCCGGCCAAGGAATGGGATGACCTCATCTTGGTCATACAGGTTTATCTCACTCTGAGGGTCGTCCGAAGCACCAGAGGGGCCGATGGAGACTGCGTGGTTGGGAGATGCGTGGCTGCGGGTCTAAGGTTTTCCGATATGGAGGCCTTGAGGGACAGGACCCCGGAAGCAGGTTGGGCAAACAGGCGAGTGTCCCAGACCGGACTTCGTGATGGGCCTGGCCCCATGGTAGAGCGCAGGGATGGGACCCCTGCAAGTCGAGGATCCACGGGCGTTGTCCTCGCTGCATTCCATCTTGTGGAGTGCCCCTTGGCGGCGATCGGGTGCGGGCACTCACCATGCCCTTCAATGCCCCGAGGTGGGGGCTGCCCAGCAGACGTGCGGCGCCCGAATGACTTCGCAGGGCTTTTTCCGGTCAATTCTCACGAGCGTTCTGCCCAAACCAGGATTGGTTTAGGCAGAACGCTCGTGAGAATTGGCCGGCGTAGGGCAGCCCTGCGGACCGCCGTGCTCTCCACGACCCAGGGCCCTTTCTCGCCCAGGGCATGTTGCTGCCGCCAAGAAATGGCTCGGAAAAGACGCGGCCAACCCCGGCACGACGGCGCATTGGAGCGTTACCGGAGCAGAGTTGAAGAATGGGTGGTGGCCTGGTGTGCGCCTCTGTCTTTCGGGTCGATGGGCCGGGCAAGGATGGGGATGACCTCATCTTGGTCATACAGGTTTCTATCACTCTGAGGGTTGTCCGAAGCACCAGAGGGGCCGATGGAGACTGCCTGGCTGGGAGATGCGTGGCTGCGGGTCTAAGGGTTTCCGATATGAAGGCCATGAGGGACAGGACCCCGGAAGCAGGTTGGGGAAGCAGGCGAGTGTCCCAGACTTGACATCGTGATGAGCCTGGCCCCATGGTAGAGCGCAGGGATGGGACCCCTGCAAGTCGAGGATCCACGGGCGTTGTCCTCGCTGCATTCCATCTTGTGGAGGGCCCCTTGGCGGCGATCGGGTGCGGGCACTCACCATGCCCTTCAAGGCCCCGAGGTGGGGGCGGCCCAGTAGACGTGCGGCGCCCGAATGACTTCGCCGGGCTTTTTCCGGCCAATTCTCACGAGCGTTCTGCCCAAACCAGGATTGGTTTGGGCAGAACGCTCGTGAGAATTGCCCGGCGTAGGGCAGCCCTTTGGACAGCCGTGCTCTCCACGACCCAGGGCCCTTTCTCGCCCAGGGCATGTTGCTGCCGCCAAGAAATGGCTCGGAAAAGACGCGGCCAACCCCGGCACGACGGCGCATTGGAGCGTTCCCGGAGCAGAGTTGAAGACCAGGTGGTGGCCTGGTGTGCGCCTCTGTCTTTCGGTTCGATGGGCCGGCCAAGGATGGGGATGACCTCATCTTGGTCATACAGGTTTATCTCACTCTGAGGGTCGTCCGAAGCACCAGAGGTGCCGATGGAGACTGCATGGATGGGAGATGCGTGGCTGCGGGTCTAAGGGTTTCCGATATGGAGGCCATGAGGGACAGGACCCCGGAAGCAGGTTGGGCAAACAGGCGAGTGTCCCAGACCGGACTTCGTGATGGGGCTGGCCCCATGGTAGAGCGCAGGGATGGGCCCCTGCAAGTCGAGGATCCACGGGCGTTGTCCTCGCTGCATTCCATCTTGTGGAGTGCCCCTTGGCGGCGATTGGGTGCGGGCACTCACCATGCCCTTCAAGGCCCCGAGGTGGGGGCGGCCCAGCAGACGTGCGGGGCCCGAAAGACTTCGCCGGGCTTTTTCCGGCCAATTCTCACGAGCGTTCTGCCCAAACCAGGATTGGATTGGGCAGAACGCTCGTGAGAATTGGCCGGCGTAGGACAGCCCTGCGGACCGCCGTGCTCTCCAAGGCCCAGGGCCCTTTCTCGCCCAGGGCATGTTTCTGCCGCCAAGAAATGGCTCGGAACAGACGCGGCCAACCCGGCACGTCGGCGCATTGGAGCGTTCCCGGAGCAGAGTTGAAGAACGGGTGGAGGCCTGGTGTGCGCCTCTGTCTTTCGGGTAGATGGGCTGGCCAAGGATGGGGATGACCTCATCTTGGTCATACAGGTTTATCTCACTCTGAGGGTCGTCCGAAGCACCAGAGTGGCCGATGGAGACTGCGTGGTTGGGAGATGCGTGGCTTCGGGTCTATGGGTTTCCGATATGGAGGCCATGAGGGACAGGACCACGGAAGCAGGTTGGCGAAGCAGGCGAGTGTCCCAGACCGGACTTCGTGTTGGGCCTGGCCCCATGGTAGAACGCAGGAATGGGACCCCTGCATGTCGAGGATCCACGGGCGTTGTCCTCGCTGCATTCCATCTTGTGGAGTGCCCCTTTGCGGCGATCGGGTGCGGGCACTCACCATGCCCTTCAAGGCACCGTGGCGGGGGCGGCCCAGCAGACGTGCGGCGCCCGAATGACTTCGGCGGGCTTTTTCCGGCCAATTCTCACGAGCGTTCTGCCAAAGCAGGATTGCTTTGGGCAGAACGCTCGTGAGAATTGGCCGGCGTAGGACAGCCCTGCGGACCGCCGTGCTCTCCATGGCCAGGGCCCTTTCTCGCCCAGGGCATGTTGCTGCCGCCAAGAAATGGCTCGGAAAAGACGCGGCCAACCCCGGCACGACGGCACATTGGAGCGTTCCCGGAGCAGAGTTTAAGAACGGGTGGCGGCCTGGTGTGCGCCTCTGTCTTTCGGGTCGATGGGCCGGCCAAGGATGGGGATGACCTCATCTTGGTCATACAGGTTTCTCTCACTCTGAGGGTTGTCCGAAGCACCAGAGGGGCCGATGGAGTCTGCGTGGTTGGGAGATGCGTGGCTGCGGGTCTAAGGGTTTCCGATATGGAGGCCATGAGGGACAGGACCCTGTAAGCGGGTTGGGGAAGCAGGCGAGTATCCCAGACCGGACTTCGTGATGGGCCTGGCCCCATGGTAGAGCGCAGTGATGGGACGCCTGCAAGTCCAGGATCCACGGGCGTTGTCCTCGCTGCATTCCATCTTGTGGAGTGCCCCTTGGCGGCGATCGGGTGCGGGCACTCACCATGCCCTTCAAGGCCCCGAGGTGGGGGCGGCCCAGCAGACGTGCGGCGCACGAATGACTTCGGCGGGCTTTTTCCGGCCAATTCTCACGAGCGTTCTGCCCAAACCAGGTCGCTCGTGTGAATTGGCCAGCATAAGGCAGCCCTGCGGACCGCCGTGCTCTCCATGGCCCAGGGCCCTTCCTCGCCCAGGGCATGTTGCTGCCGCCAAGAAATGCCTCGGAAAAGACGCGGCCAACCCCGGCACGACGGCGCATTGGAGCGTTCCCGGAGCAGAGTTGAAGACAGGGTGGTGGCCTGGTGTGCGCCTCTGTCTTTCGGGTCGATGGGCCGGCCAAGGATGGGGATGACCTCATCTTGGTCATACAGGTTTATCTCACTCTGAGGGTTGTCCGAAGCAACAGAGGGGCCGATGGAGACTGCGTGGTTGGGAGATGCGTGGCTGCGGGTCTAAGGGTTTCCCATATGGAGGCCATGAGGGACAGGACCCCGTAAGCGTGTTGGGGAAGCAGGCGAGTATCCCAGACCGGACTTCGTGATGGGCCTGGGCCCATGATAGAGCGCAGGGATGGGACCCCTGCAAGTCGAGGATCCACGGGCGTTGTCCTCGCTGCATTCCATCTTGTGGAGTGCCCCTTGGCCGCGATCGGGTGCGGGCACTCACCATGCCCTTCAAGGCCCCGAGGTGGGGGCGGCTCAGCAGACGTGCGGCGCACGAATGACTTCGGCGGGCTTTTTCCGGCCAATTCTCACGAGCGTTCTGCCCAAACCAGGTCGCTCGTGTGAATTGGCCAGCGTAAGGCAGCCCTGCGGCCCGCCGTGCTCTCCATGGCCCAGGGCCCTTTCTCGCCCAGGGCATGTTGCTGCCGCCAAGAAATGCCTCGGAAAAGACGCGGCCAACCCCGGCACGACGGCGCATTGGAGCGTTCCCGGAGCAGAGTTGAAGACCGGGTGGTGGCCTGGTGTGCGCCTCTGTCTTTCGGGTCGATGGGCCGGCCAAGGATGGGGATGACCTCATCTTGGTCATACAGGTTTCTCTCACTCTGAGGGTTGTCCGAAGCACCAGAGGGGCCGATGGAGATTGCGAGGTTGGGAGATGCGTGGCTGCGGGTCTAAGGGTTTCCGATATGGAGGCCATGAGGGACAGTACCCCGGAAGCTGGTTGGGGAAACAGGCGAGTGTCCCAGACCGGACTTCGTGATGGGCCTGGCCCCATGGTAGAGCGCAGGGATGGGACCCCGGCAAATCGAGGATCAACGGGCGTTGTCCTCGCTGCATTACATCTTGTGGAGGGCCCCTTGGCGGCGATCGGGTGCGGGCACTCACCATGCCCTTCAAGGCCCCAAGGTGGGGGCGGCCCAGCAGACGTGCGGCGCCCGAATGAATTCGCCGGGACTTCTCCGGCCAATTCTCACGAGCGTTCTGCCCAAACCAATCCTGGTTTGGGCAGAACGCTCGTGAGAATTGGCCGGTGTAGGGCAGCCCTGCGGACCGCCGTGCTCTCCATGGCCCCGGGCCCTTTCTCGCCCAGGGCATGTTGCTGCCGCCAAGAAATGGCTCGGAAAAGACGGGGCCAACCCCGGCACGACGGCGCATTGGAGCGTTCCCGGAGCAGAGTTGAAGAATGGGTGGTGGCCTGGTGTGCGCCTCTGTCTTTCGGGTCGATGGGCCGGCCAAGGATGGGGATGACCTCATCTTGGTCATACAGGTTTCTCTCACTCTGAGGGTTGTCCGAAGCACCAGAGGGGCCGATCGAGACTGCCTGGCTGGGAGATGCGTGGCTGCGGTTCTAAGGGTTTCCGATATGGAGGCCATGAGGGACAGGACCCCGGAAGCAGGTTGGGGAAGCAGTCGAGTGTCCCAGACCGGACTTCGTGATGGGCCTGGCCCCATGGTAGAGCGCAGGGATGGGACCCCTGCAAATCGAGGATCCACGGGCGTTGTCCTCGCTGCATTCCATCTTGTGGAGGGCCCCTTGGCGGCGATCGGGTGCGGGCACTCACCATGCCCTTCAAGGCCCCGAGGTGGGGGCGGCCCAGCAGACGTGCGGCGCACGAATGACTTCGGCGGGCTTTTTCTGGCCAATTCTCACGAGCGTTTTGCCCAAACCAGGTCGCTCGTGTGAATTGGCCAGCGTAAGGCAGCCCTGCGGATCGCCGTGCTCTCCATGGCCCAGGGCCCTTTCCCGCCCAGGGCATGTTGCTGCCGCCAAGAAATGCCTCGGAAAAGACGCGGCCAACCCCGGCACGACGGGGCATTGGAGCGTTCCCGGAGCAGAGTTGAAGACCGGGTTTTGGCCTGGTGTGCGCCTCTGTCTTTCGGGTAGATGGGCCGGCCCAGGAATGGGATGACCTCATCTTGGTCATACAGGTTTATCTCACTCTGAGGGTCGTCCGAAGCACCAAAGGGGCCGATGGAGACTGCGTGGTTGGGAGATGCGTGGCTGCGGGTCTAAGGTTTTCCGATATGGAGGCCTTGAGGGACAGGACCCCGTAAGCGGGTTGGGGAAGCAGGCGAGTATCCCAGACCGGACATCGTGATGGGCCTGGCCCCATGGTAGAGCGCAGGGATGGGACCACTGCAAGTCGAGGATCCACGGGCGTTGTCCTCGCTGCATTCCATCTTGTGGAGTGCCCCTTGGCGGCGATCGGGTGCGGGCACTCACCATGCCCTTCAAGGCCCCGAGGTGGGCGCGGCCCAGCAGACGTGCGGCGCCCGATTGACTTCGGCGGGCTTTTTCCGGCCAATTCTCCCGAGCGTTCTGCCCAAACCAGGATTGGTTTGGGCAGAACTCTCGTGAGAATTGGCCGGCGTAGGGCAGCCCTGCGGACCGCCGTGCTCTCCACGACCCAGGGCACTTTCTCGCCCAGGGCATGTTGCTGCCGCCAAGAAATGCCTCGGAAAAGACGCGGCCAACCCCGGCACAACGGCGCATTGGAGCGTTCCCGGAGCAGAGTTGAAGAACGGGTAGTGGACTGGTGTGCGCCTCTGTCTTTCGGGTCGATGGGCCGGCCAAGGATGGGGATGACCTCATCTTGGTCGTACAGGTTTATCTCACTCTGAGGGTTGTCCGAAGCACCAGAGGGGCCGATGGAGACTGCGTGTTTGGGAGATGCGTGGCTGCGGGTCTAAGGGTATCCGATATGGAGGACATGAGGGACAGGACCCCGGAAGCAGGTTGGGGAAGCAGGCGAGTGTCCCAGACCGGACTTCGTGATGGGCCTGGCCCCATGCTAGAGAGCAGGAATGGGACCCCTGCAAGTCGAGGAACCACGGGCGTTGTCCTCGCTGCATTCCATCTTGTGGAGGGCCCCTTGGCGGCGATCGGGTGCGGGCACTCACCATGCCCTTCAAGGCCCCGAGGTGGGGGCGGCCCAGCAGACGTGCGGCGCCCGAATGACTTCGCCGGGCTTTTTCCGGCTTATTCTCACGAGCGTTCTGCCCAAACCAGGATTGGTTTGGGCAGAACGCTCGTGAGAATTGGCCGGCGTAGTTTAGCCCTGTGGACCGCCGTGCTCTCCATGGCCCAGGGCCCTTTCTCGCCCAGGGCATGTTGCTGCCTCCAAGAAATGGCTCGGAAAAGATGGGGCCAACACCGGCACGACGGCGCATTGGAGCGTTCCCGGAGCAGAGTTGAAGAACGGGTGGTAGCCTGGTGTGCGCCTCTGTCTTTCGGGTCGATGGTCCGGACAAGGAATGGGATGACCTCATCTTGGTCATACAGGTTTATCTCACTCTGAGGGTTGTCCGAAGCACCAGAGGGGCCGATGGAGACTGCGTGGTTGGGAGATGCGTGGCTGCGGTTCTAAGGGTTTCCGATATGGAGGCCATGAGGGACAGGACACCGGAAGCGGGTTGGGGAAGCAGGCGAGTGTCCCAGATCGGACTTCGTGATGGGCCTGGGCCCATGGTAGAGCGCGGGGATGGGACCTCTGCAAGTCGAGGATCCACGGGCGTTGTCCTCGCTGCATTCCATCTTGTGGAGTGCCCCTATGCGGCGATCGGGTGCGGGCACTCACCATACGCTACAAGGCCCCGAGGTGGGGGCGGCCCAGCAGTCGTGCGGCGCCCGAATGACTTCGCCGGGCTTTTTCCGGTCAATTCTCACGAGCGTTCTGCCCAAACCAGGATTGGTTTGGGCAGAACGCTCGTGAGAATTGGCCGGCGTAGAACAGCCCTGCGGACCGCCGTGCACTCCATGGCCCAGGGTTCTTTCTCGCCAAGGGCATGTTGCTGCCGCCAAGAAATGGTTCGGAAAAGACGCGGCCAACCCCGGCACGACGGCGCATTGGAGCGTTCCCGGAGCAGAGTTGAAGAACGGGTGGTGGCCTGGTGTGCGCCTCTGTCTTTCAGGTCGATGGGCCGGCCAAGGATGGGGATGACCTCATCTTGGTCATACAGGTTTATCTCACTCTGAGGGTTGTCCGAAGCAACAGAGGGGCCGATGGAGACTGCGTGGTTGGGAGATGCGTGGCTGCGGGTCTAAGGGTTTCCCATATGGAGGCCATGAGGGACAGGACCCCGTAAGCGTGTTGGGGAAGCAGGCGAGTATCCCAGACCGGACTTCGTGATGGGCCTGGGCCCATGATAGAGCGCAGGGATGGGACCCCTGCAAGTCGAGGATCCACGGGCGTTGTCCTCGCTGCATTCCATCTTGTGGAGTGCCCCTTGGCCGCGATCGGGTGCGGGCACTCACCATGCCCTTCAAGGCCCCGAGGTGGGGGCGGCTCAGCAGACGTGCGGCGCACGAATGACTTCGGCGGGCTTTTTCCGGCCAATTCTCACGAGCGTTCTGCCCAAACCAGGTCGCTCGTGTGAATTGGCCAGCGTAAGGCAGCCCTGCGGCCCGCCGTGCTCTCCATGGCCCAGGGCCCTTTCTCGCCCAGGGCATGTTGCTGCCGCCAAGAAATGCCTCGGAAAAGACGCGGCCAACCCCGGCACGACGGCGCATTGGAGCGTTCCCGGAGCAGAGTTGAAGACCGGGTGGTGGCCTGGTGTGCGCCTCTGTCTTTCGGGTCGATGGGCCGGCCAAGGATGGGGATGACCTCATCTTGGTCATACAGGTTTCTCTCACTCTGAGGGTTGTCCGAAGCACCAGAGGGGCCGATGGAGATTGCGAGGTTGGGAGATGCGTGGCTGCGGGTCTAAGGGTTTCCGATATGGAGGCCATGAGGGACAGTACCCCGGAAGCTGGTTGGGGAAACAGGCGAGTGTCCCAGACCGGACTTCGTGATGGGCCTGGCCCCATGGTAGAGCGCAGGGATGGGACCCCGGCAAATCGAGGATCAACGGGCGTTGTCCTCGCTGCATTACATCTTGTGGAGGGCCCCTTGGCGGCGATCGGGTGCGGGCACTCACCATGCCCTTCAAGGCCCCAAGGTGGGGGCGGCCCAGCAGACGTGCGGCGCCCGAATGAATTCGCCGGGACTTCTCCGGCCAATTCTCACGAGCGTTCTGCCCAAACCAATCCTGGTTTGGGCAGAACGCTCGTGAGAATTGGCCGGTGTAGGGCAGCCCTGCGGACCGCCGTGCTCTCCATGGCCCCGGGCCCTTTCTCGCCCAGGGCATGTTGCTGCCGCCAAGAAATGGCTCGGAAAAGACGGGGCCAACCCCGGCACGACGGCGCATTGGAGCGTTCCCGGAGCAGAGTTGAAGAACGGGTGGTGGCCTGGGGTGCGCCTCTGTCTTTCGGGTTGATGGGCCGGCCAAGGATGGGGATGACCTCATCTTGGTCATACAGGTTTATCTCACTCTGAGTGTTGTCCGAAGCACCAGAGGGGCCGATGGAGACTGCGTGGTTGGGAGATGCGTGGCTGCGGGTCTAAGGGTTTCCGATATGGAGGCCAAGAGGGAGAGGACCCCGGAAGCTGGTTGGGGAAACAGGCGAGTGTCCCAGACCGGACTTCGTGATGGGCCTGGCCCCATGGTAGAGCGCAGGGATGGGACCCCTGCAAATCGAGGATCCACGGGCGTTGTCCTCGCTGCATTCCATCTTGTGGAGGGCCCCTTGGCGGCGATCGGGTGCGGGCACTCACCATGCCCTTCAAGGCCCCGAGGTGGGGGCGGCCCAGCAGACGTGCGGCGCACGAATGACTTCGCCGGGCTTTTTCCGGCCAATTCTCACGAGCGTTCTGCCCAAACCAGGATTGGTTTGGGCAGAACGCTCGTGAGAATTGGCCGGCGTAGGGCAGCACTGCGGACCGCCGTGCTCTCCATGACCCAGGGCCCTTTCTCGCCCAGGGCATGTTGCTGCCGCCAAGAAATGGCTCGGAAAAGACGCGGCCAACCCCGGCACGACGGCGCATTGGAGCGTTCCCGGAGCAGAGTTGAAGAATGGGTGGTGGCCTGGTGTGCGCCTCTGTCTTTCGGGTCGATGGGCCGGCCAAGGATGGGGATGACCTCATCTTGGTCATACAGGTTTCTCTCACTCTGAGGGTTGTCCGAAGCACCAGAGGGGCCGATCGAGACTGCCTGGCTGGGAGATGCGTGGCTGCGGTTCTAAGGGTTTCCGATATGGAGGCCATGAGGGACAGGACCCCGGAAGCAGGTTGGGGAAGCAGTCGAGTGTCCCAGACCGGACTTCGTGATGGGCCTGGCCCCATGGTAGAGCGCAGGGATGGGACCCCTGCAAATCGAGGATCCACGGGCGTTGTCCTCGCTGCATTCCATCTTGTGGAGGGCCCCTTGGCGGCGATCGGGTGCGGGCACTCACCATGCCCTTCAAGGCCCCGAGGTGGGGGCGGCCCAGCAGACGTGCGGCGCACGAATGACTTCGGCGGGCTTTTTCTGGCCAATTCTCACGAGCGTTTTGCCCAAACCAGGTCGCTCGTGTGAATTGGCCAGCGTAAGGCAGCCCTGCGGATCGCCGTGCTCTCCATGGCCCAGGGCCCTTTCCCGCCCAGGGCATGTTGCTGCCGCCAAGAAATGCCTCGGAAAAGACGCGGCCAACCCCGGCACGACGGGGCATTGGAGCGTTCCCGGAGCAGAGTTGAAGACCGGGTTTTGGCCTGGTGTGCGCCTCTGTCTTTCGGGTAGATGGGCCGGCCCAGGAATGGGATGACCTCATCTTGGTCATACAGGTTTATCTCACTCTGAGGGTCGTCCGAAGCACCAAAGGGGCCGATGGAGACTGCGTGGTTGGGAGATGCGTGGCTGCGGGTCTAAGGTTTTCCGATATGGAGGCCTTGAGGGACAGGACCCCGTAAGCGGGTTGGGGAAGCAGGCGAGTATCCCAGACCGGACATCGTGATGGGCCTGGCCCCATGGTAGAGCGCAGGGATGGGACCACTGCAAGTCGAGGATCCACGGGCGTTGTCCTCGCTGCATTCCATCTTGTGGAGTGCCCCTTGGCGGCGATCGGGTGCGGGCACTCACCATGCCCTTCAAGGCCCCGAGGTGGGCGCGGCCCAGCAGACGTGCGGCGCCCGATTGACTTCGGCGGGCTTTTTCCGGCCAATTCTCCCGAGCGTTCTGCCCAAACCAGGATTGGTTTGGGCAGAACTCTCGTGAGAATTGGCCGGCGTAGGGCAGCCCTGCGGACCGCCGTGCTCTCCACGACCCAGGGCACTTTCTCGCCCAGGGCATGTTGCTGCCGCCAAGAAATGCCTCGGAAAAGACGCGGCCAACCCCGGCACAACGGCGCATTGGAGCGTTCCCGGAGCAGAGTTGAAGAACGGGTAGTGGACTGGTGTGCGCCTCTGTCTTTCGGGTCGATGGGCCGGCCAAGGATGGGGATGACCTCATCTTGGTCGTACAGGTTTATCTCACTCTGAGGGTTGTCCGAAGCACCAGAGGGGCCGATGGAGACTGCGTGTTTGGGAGATGCGTGGCTGCGGGTCTAAGGGTATCCGATATGGAGGACATGAGGGACAGGACCCCGGAAGCAGGTTGGGGAAGCAGGCGAGTGTCCCAGACCGGACTTCGTGATGGGCCTGGCCCCATGCTAGAGAGCAGGAATGGGACCCCTGCAAGTCGAGGAACCACGGGCGTTGTCCTCGCTGCATTCCATCTTGTGGAGGGCCCCTTGGCGGCGATCGGGTGCGGGCACTCACCATGCCCTTCAAGGCCCCGAGGTGGGGGCGGCCCAGCAGACGTGCGGCGCCCGAATGACTTCGCCGGGCTTTTTCCGGCTTATTCTCACGAGCGTTCTGCCCAAACCAGGATTGGTTTGGGCAGAACGCTCGTGAGAATTGGCCGGCGTAGTTTAGCCCTGTGGACCGCCGTGCTCTCCATGGCCCAGGGCCCTTTCTCGCCCAGGGCATGTTGCTGCCTCCAAGAAATGGCTCGGAAAAGATGGGGCCAACACCGGCACGACGGCGCATTGGAGCGTTCCCGGAGCAGAGTTGAAGAACGGGTGGTAGCCTGGTGTGCGCCTCTGTCTTTCGGGTCGATGGTCCGGACAAGGAATGGGATGACCTCATCTTGGTCATACAGGTTTATCTCACTCTGAGGGTTGTCCGAAGCACCAGAGGGGCCGATGGAGACTGCGTGGTTGGGAGATGCGTGGCTGCGGTTCTAAGGGTTTCCGATATGGAGGCCATGAGGGACAGGACACCGGAAGCGGGTTGGGGAAGCAGGCGAGTGTCCCAGATCGGACTTCGTGATGGGCCTGGGCCCATGGTAGAGCGCGGGGATGGGACCTCTGCAAGTCGAGGATCCACGGGCGTTGTCCTCGCTGCATTCCATCTTGTGGAGTGCCCCTATGCGGCGATCGGGTGCGGGCACTCACCATACGCTACAAGGCCCCGAGGTGGGGGCGGCCCAGCAGTCGTGCGGCGCCCGAATGACTTCGCCGGGCTTTTTCCGGTCAATTCTCACGAGCGTTCTGCCCAAACCAGGATTGGTTTGGGCAGAACGCTCGTGAGAATTGGCCGGCGTAGAACAGCCCTGCGGACCGCCGTGCACTCCATGGCCCAGGGTTCTTTCTCGCCAAGGGCATGTTGCTGCCGCCAAGAAATGGTTCGGAAAAGACGCGGCCAACCCCGGCACGACGGCGCATTGGAGCGTTCCCGGAGCAGAGTTGAAGAACGGGTGGTGGCCTGGTGTGCGCCTCTGTCTTTCAGGTCGATGGGCCGGCCAAGGATGGGGATGACCTCATCTTGGTCATACAGGTTTCTCTCACTCTGAGGGTTGTCCGAAGCACCAGAGGGGCCGATGGAGACTGCGAGGTTGGGAGATGCGTGGCTGCGGGTCTAAGGGTTTCCGATATGGAGGCCATGAGGTACAGTACCCCGGAAGCAGGTTGGGGAAACAGGCGAGTGTCCCAGACCGGACTTCGTGATGGGCCTGGCCCCATGGTAGAGCGCAGGGATGGGACCCCTGCAAATCGAGGATCCACGGGCGTTGTCCTCGCTGCATTCCATCTTGTGGAATGCCCCTTGGCGGCGACCGGGTGCGGGCCCTCACCATGCCCTTCAAGGCCCCGAGGTGGGGGCGGCCTAGCAGACGTGCGGCGCCCGAATGACTTCGCCGGGCCTTTTCCGGCCAATTCTCACGAGCGTTCTGCCCAAACCAGGATTGGTTTGGGCAGAACGCTCGTGAGAATTGGCCGGTGTAGGGCAGCCCTTCGGACCGCCGTGCTCTCCATGACCCAGGGCCCTTTCTCGCCCAGGGCATGTTGCTGACGCCAAGAAATGCCTCGGAAAAGACGCGGCCAACCCCTGCACGACGGGGCATTGGAGCTTTCCCGTAGCAGAGTTGAAGACCGGGTGGTGGCCTGGTGTGCGCCTCTGTCTTTCGGGTCGATGGGCCGGCCAAGGAATGGGATGACCTCATCTTGGTCATACAGGTTTATCTCACTCTGAGGGTCGTCCGAAGCACCAGAGGGGCCGATGGAGACTGCGTGGTTGGGAGATGCGTGGCTGCGGGTCTAAGGTTTTCCGATATGGAGGCCTTGAGGGACAGGACCCCGGAAGCAGGTTGGGCAAACAGGCGAGTGTCCCAGACCGGACTTCGTGATGGGCCTGGCCCCATGGTAGAGCGCAGGGATGGGACCCCTGCAAGTCGAGGATCCACGGGCGTTGTCCTCGCTGCATTCCATCTTGTGGAGTGCCCCTTGGCGGCGATCGGGTGCGGGCACTCACCATGCCCTTCAATGCCCCGAGGTGGGGGCTGCCCAGCAGACGTGCGGCGCCCGAATGACTTCGCAGGGCTTTTTCCGGCCAATTCTCACGAGCGTTCTGCCCAAACCAGGATTGGTTTAGGCAGAACGCTCGTGAGAATTGGCCGGCGTAGGGCAGCCCTGCGGACCGCCGTGCTCTCCACGACCCAGGGCCCTTTCTCGCCCAGGGCATGTTGCTGCCGCCAAGAAATGGCTCGGAAAAGACGCGGCCAACCCCGGCACGACGGCGCATTGGAGCGTTACCGGAGCAGAGTTGAAGAATGGGTGGTGGCCTGGTGTGCGCCTCTGTCTTTCGGGTCGATGGTCCGGGCAAGGATGGGGATGACCTCATCTTGGTCATACAGGTTTCTATCACTCTGAGGGTTGTCCGAAGCACCAGAGGGGCCGATGGAGACTGCCTGGCTGGGAGATGCGTGGCTGCGGGTCTAATGGTTTCCGATATGAAGGCCATGAGGGACAGGACCCCGGAAGCAGGTTGGGGAAGCAGGCGAGTGTCCCAGACTTGACATCGTGATGAGCCTGGCCCCATGGTAGAGCGCAGGGATGGGACCCCTGCAAGTCGAGGATCCACGGGCGTTGTCCTCGCTGCATTCCATCTTGTGGAGGGCCCCTTGGCGGCGATCGGGTGCGGGCACTCACCATGCCCTTCAAGGCCCCGAGGTGGGGGCGGCCCAGTAGACGTGCGGCGCCCGAATGACTTCGCCGGGCTTTTTCCGGCCAATTCTCACGAGCGTTCTGCCCAAACCAGGATTGGTTTGGGCAGAACGCTCGTGAGAATTGCCCGGCGTAGGGCAGCCCTTTGGACCGCCGTGCTCTCCACGACCCAGGGCCCTTTCTCGCCCAGGGCATGTTGCTGCCGCCAAGAAATGGCTCGGAAAAGACGCGGCCAACCCCGGCACGACGGCGCATTGGAGCGTTCCCGGAGCAGAGTTGAAGACCAGGTGGTGGCCTGGTGTGCGCCTCTGTCTTTCGGTTCGATGGGCCGGCCAAGGATGGGGATGACCTCATCTTGGTCATACAGGTTTATCTCACTCTGAGGGTCGTCCGAAGCACCAGAGGTGCCGATGGAGACTGCATGGATGGGAGATGCGTGGCTGCGGGTCTAAGGGTTTCCGATATGGAGGCCATGAGGGACAGGACCCCGGAAGCAGGTTGGGCAAACAGGCGAGTGTCCCAGACCGGACTTCGTGATGGGCCTGGCCCCATGGTAGAGCGCAGGGATGGGCCCCTGCAAGTCGAGGATCCACGGGCGTTGTCCTCGCTGCATTCCATCTTGTGGAGTGCCCCTTGGCGGCGATTGGGTGCGGGCACTCACCATGCCCTTCAAGGCCCCGAGGTGGGGGCGGCCCAGCAGACGTGCGGGGCCCGAAAGACTTCGCCGGGCTTTTTCCGGCCAATTCTCACGAGCGTTCTGCCCAAACCAGGATTGGATTGGGCAGAACGCTCGTGAGAATTGGCCGGCGTAGGACAGCCCTGCGGACCGCCGTGCTCTCCAAGGCCCAGGGCCCTTTCTCGCCCAGGGCATGTTTCTGCCGCCAAGAAATGGCTCGGAACAGACGCGGCCAACCCGGCACGTCGGCGCATTGGAGCGTTCCCGGAGCAGAGTTGAAGAACGGGTGGAGGCCTGGTGTGCGCCTCTGTCTTTCGGGTAGATGGGCTGGCCAAGGATGGGGATGACCTCATCTTGGTCATACAGGTTTATCTCACTCTGAGGGTCGTCCGAAGCACCAGAGTGGCCGATGGAGACTGCGTGGTTGGGAGATGCGTGGCTTCGGGTCTATGGGTTTCCGATATGGAGGCCATGATGGACAGGACCACGGAAGCAGGTTGGCGAAGCAGGCGAGTGTCCCAGACCGGACTTCGTGTTGGGCCTGGCCCCATGGTAGAACGTAGGAATGGGACCCCTGCATGTCGAGGATCCACGGGCGTTGTCCTCGCTGCATTCCATCTTGTGGAGTGCCCCTTTGCGGCGATCGGGTGCGGGCACTCACCATGCCCTTCAAGGCACCGTGGCGGGGGCGGCCCAGCAGACGTGCGGCGCCCGAATGACTTCGGCGGGCTTTTTCCGGCCAATTCTCACGAGCGTTCTGCCAAAGCAGGATTGCTTTGGGCAGAACGCTCGTGAGAATTGGCCGGCGTAGGACAGCCCTGCGGACCGCCGTGCTCTCCATGGCCAGGGCCCTTTCTCGCCCAGGGCATGTTGCTGCCGCCAAGAAATGGCTCGGAAAAGACGCGGCCAACCCCGGCACGACGGCACATTGGAGCGTTCCCGGAGCAGAGTTTAAGAACGGGTGGTGGCCTGGTGTGCGCCTCTGTCTTTCAGGTCGATGGGCCGGCCAAGGATGGGGATGACCTCATCTTGGTCATACAGGTTTCTCTCACTCTGAGGGTTGTCCGAAGCACCAGAGGGGCCGATGGAGTCTGCGTGGTTGGGAGATGCGTGGCTGCGGGTCTAAGGGTTTCCGATATGGAGGCCATGAGGGACAGGACCCTGTAAGCGGGTTGGGGAAGCAGGCGAGTATCCCAGACCGGACTTCGTGATGGGCCTGGCCCCATGGTAGAGCGCAGTGATGGGACGCCTGCAAGTCCAGGAGCCACGGGCGTTGTCCTCGCTGCATTCCATCTTGTGGAGTGCCCCTTGGCGGTGATCGGGTGCGGGCACTCACCATGCCCTTCAAGGCCCCGAGGTGGGGGCGGCCCAGCAGACGTGCGGCGCACGAATGACTTCGGCGGGCTTTTTCCGGCCAATTCTCACGAGCGTTCTGCCCAAACCAGGTCGCTCGTGTGAATTGGCCAGCATAAGGCAGCCCTGCGGACCGCCGTGCTCTCCATGGCCCAGGGCCCTTCCTCGCCCAGGGCATGTTGCTGCCGCCAAGAAATGCCTCGGAAAAGACGCGGCCAACCCCGGCACGACGGCGCATTGGAGCGTTCCCGGAGCAGAGTTGAAGACAGGGTGGTGGCCTGGTGTGCGCCTCTGTCTTTCGGGTCGATGGGCCGGCCAAGGATGGGGATGACCTCATCTTGGTCATACAGGTTTATCTCACTCTGAGGGTTGTCCGAAGCAACAGAGGGGCCGATGGAGACTGCGTGGTTGGGAGATGCGTGGCTGCGGGTCTAAGGGTTTCCCATATGGAGGCCATGAGGGACAGGACCCCGTAAGCGTGTTGGGGAAGCAGGCGAGTATCCCAGACCGGACTTCGTGATGGGCCTGGGCCCATGATAGAGCGCAGGGATGGGACCCCTGCAAGTCGAGGATCCACGGGCGTTGTCCTCGCTGCATTCCATCTTGTGGAGTGCCCCTTGGCCGCGATCGGGTGCGGGCACTCACCATGCCCTTCAAGGCCCCGAGGTGGGGGCGGCTCAGCAGACGTGCGGCGCACGAATGACTTCGGCGGGCTTTTTCCGGCCAATTCTCACGAGCGTTCTGCCCAAACCAGGTCGCTCGTGTGAATTGGCCAGCGTAAGGCAGCCCTGCGGCCCGCCGTGCTCTCCATGGCCCAGGGCCCTTTCTCGCCCAGGGCATGTTGCTGCCGCCAAGAAATGCCTCGGAAAAGACGCGGCCAACCCCGGCACGACGGCGCATTGGAGCGTTCCCGGAGCAGAGTTGAACCGGGTGGTGGCCTGGTGTGCGCCTCTGTCTTTCGGGTCGATGGGCCGGCCAAGGATGGGGATGACCTCATCTTGGTCATACAGGTTTCTCTCACTCTGAGGGTTGTCCGAAGCACCAGAGGGGCCGATGGAGATTGCGAGGTTGGGAGATGCGTGGCTGCGGGTCTAAGGGTTTCCGATATGGAGGCCATGAGGGACAGTACCCCGGAAGCTGGTTGGGGAAACAGGCGAGTGTCCCAGACCGGACTTCGTGATGGGCCTGGCCCCATGGTAGAGCGCAGGGATGGGACCCCTGCAAATCGAGGATCAACGGGCGTTGTCCTCGCTGCATTACATCTTGTGGAGGGCCCCTTGGCGGCGATCGGGTGCGGGCACTCACCATGCCCTTCAAGGCCCCAAGGTGGGGGCGGCCCAGCAGACGTGCGGCGCCCGAATGAATTCGCCGGGACTTCTCCGGCCAATTCTCACGAGCGTTCTGCCCAAACCAATCCTGGTTTGGGCAGAACGCTCGTGAGAATTGGCCGGTGTAGGGCAGCCCTGCGGACCGCCGTGCTCTCCATGGCCCAGGGCCCTTTCTCGCCCAGGGCATGTTGCTGCCGCCAAGAAATGGCTCGGAAAAGACGGGGCCAACCCCGGCACGACGGCGCATTGGAGCGTTCCCGGAGCAGAGTTGAAGAACGGGTGGTGGCCTGGGGTGCGCCTCTGTCTTTCGGGTTGATGGGCCGGCCAAGGATGGGGATGACCTCATCTTGGTCATACAGGTTTATCTCACTCTGAGTGTTGTCCGAAGCACCAGAGGGGCCGATGGAGACTGCGTGGTTGGGAGATGCGTGGCTGCGGGTCTAAGGGTTTCCGATATGGAGGCCATGAGGGAGAGGACCCCGGAAGCTGGTTGGGGAAACAGGCGAGTGTCCCAGACCGGACTTCGTGATGGGCCTGGCCCCATGGTAGAGCGCAGGGATGGGACCCCTGCAAATCGAGGATCCACGGGCGTTGTCCTCGCTGCATTCCATCTTGTGGAGGGCCCCTTGGCGGCGATCGGGTGCGGGCACTCACCATGCCCTTCAAGGCCCCGAGGTGGGGGCGGCCCAGCAGACGTGCGGCGCACGAATGACTTCGGCGGGCTTTTTCTGGCCAATTCTCACGAGCGTTTTGCCCAAACCAGGTCGCTCGTGTGAATTGGCCAGCGTAAGGCAGCCCTGCGGATCGCCGTGCTCTCCATGGCCCAGGGCCCTTTCCCGCCCAGGGCATGTTGCTGCCGCAAAGAAATGCCTCGGAAAAGACGCGGCCAACCCCGGCACGACGGGGCATTGGAGCGTTCCCGGAGCAGAGTTGAAGACCGGGTTTTGGCCTGGTGTGCGCCTCTGTCTTTCGGGTAGATGGGCCGGCCAAGGAATGGGATGACCTCATCTTGGTCATACAGGTTTATCTCACTCTGAGGGTTGTCCGAAGCACCAAAGGGGCCGATGGAGACTGCGTGGTTGGGAGATGCGTGGCTGCGGGTCTAAGGTTTTCCGATATGGAGGCCTTGAGGGACAGGACCCCGTAAGCGGGTTGGGGAAGCAGGCGAGTATCCCAGACCGGACATCGTGATGGGCCTGGCCCCATGGTAGAGCGCAGGGATGGGACCACTGCAAGTCGAGGATCCACGGGCGTTGTCCTCGCTGCATTCCATCTTGTGGAGTGCCCCTTGGCGGCGATCGGGTGCGGGCACTCACCATGCCCTTCAAGGCCCCGATGTGGGCGCGGCCCAGCAGACGTGCGGCGCCCGATTGACTTCGGCGGGCTTTTTCCGGCCAATTCTCACGAGCGTTCTGCCCAAACCAGGATTGGTTTGGGCAGAACGCTCGTGAGAATTGGCCGGCGTAGGGCAGCCCTGCGGACCGCCGTGCTCTCCACGACCCAGGGCACTTTCTCGCCCAGGGCATGTTGCTGCCGCCAAGAAATGCCTCGGAAAAGACGCGGCCAACCCCGGCACAACGGCGCATTGGAGCGTTCCCGGAGCAGAGTTGAAGAACGGGTGGTGGACTGGTGTGCGCCTCTGTCTTTCGGGTCGATGGGCAGGCCAAGGATGGGGATGACCTCATCTTGGTCGTACAGGTTTATCTCACTCTCTGGTTGTCCGAAGCACCAGAGGGGCCGATGGAGACTGCGTGTTTGGGAGATGCGTGGCTGCGGGTCTAAGGGTATCCGATATGGAGGACATGAGGGACAGGACCCCGGAAGCAGGTTGGGGAAACAGGCGAGTGTCCCAGAGCGGACTTCGTGATGGGCCTGGCCCCATGCTAGAGAGCAGGAATGGGACCCCTGCAAGTCGAGGAACCACGGGCGTTGTCCTCGCTGCATTCCATCTTGTGGAGGGCCCCTTGGCGGCGATCGGGTGCGGGCACTCACCATGCCCTTCAAGGCCCCGAGGTGGGGGCGGCCCAGCAGACGTGCGGCGCCCGAATGACTTCGCCGGGCTTTTTCCGGCCAATTCTCACGAGCGTTCTGCCCAAACCAGGATTGGTTTGGGCAGAACGCTCGTGAGAATTGGCCGGCGTAGGTTAGCCCTGTGGACCGCCGTGCTCTCCATGGCCCAGGGCCCTTTCTCGCCCAGGGCATGTTGCTGCCTCCAAGAAATGGCTCGGAAAAGACGGGGCCAACACCGGCACGACGGCGCATTGGAGCGTTCCCGGAGCAGAGTTGAAGAACGGGTGGTAGCCTGGTGTGCGCCTCTGTCTTTAGGGTCGATGGTCCGGACAAGGAATGGGATGACCTCATCTTGGTCATACAGGTTTATCTCACTCTGAGGGTTGTCCGAAGCACCAGAGGGGCCGATGGAGACTGCGTGGTTGGGAGATGCGTGGCTGCGGTTCTAAGGGTTTCCGATATGGAGGCCATGAGGGACAGGACACCGGAAGCGGGTTGGGGAAGCAGGCGAGTGTCCCAGATCGGACTTCGTGATGGGCCTGGGCCCATGGTAGAGCGCGGGGATGGGACCTCTGCAAGTCGAGGATCCACGGGCGTTGTCCTCGCTGCATTCCATCTTGTGGAGTGCCCCTATGCGGCGATCGGGTGCGGGCACTCACCATACCCTACAAGGCCCCGAGGTGGGGGCGGCCCAGCAGTCGTGCGGCGCCCGAATGACTTCGCCGGGCTTTTTCCGGTCAATTCTCACGAGCGTTCTGCCCAAACCAGGATTGGTTTGGGCAGAACGCTCGTGAGAATTGGCCGGCGTAGAACAGCCCTGCGGACCGCCGTGCACTCCATGGCCCAGGCTTCTTTCTCGCCAAGGGCATGTTGCTGCCGCCAAGAAATGGTTCGGAAAAGACGCGGCCAACCCCGGCACGACGGCGCATTGGAGCGTTCCCGGAGCAGAGTTGAAGAACGGGTGGTGGCCTGGTGTGCGCCTCTGTCTTTCGGGTCGATGGGCCGGCCAAGGATGGGGATGACCTCATCTTGGTCATACAGGTTTCTCTCACTCTGAGGGTTGTCCGAAGCACCAGAGGGGCCGATGGAGACTGCGAGGTTGGGAGATGCGTGGCTGCGGGTCTAAGGGTTTCCGATATGGAGGCCATGAGGTACAGTACCCCGGAAGCAGGTTGGGGAAACAGGCGAGTGTCCCAGACCGGACTTCGTGATGGGCCTGGCCCCATGGTAGAGCGCAGGGATGGGACCCCTGCAAATCGAGGATCCACGGGCGTTGTCCTCGCTGCATTCCATCTTGTGGAATGCCCCTTGGCGGCGACCGGGTGCGGGCACTCACCATGCCCTTCAAGGCCCCGAGGTGGGGGCGGCCTAGCAGACGTGCGGCGCCCGAATGACTTCGCCGGGTCTTTTCCGGCCAATTCTCACGAGCGTTCTGCCCAAACCAGGATTGGTTTGGGCAGAACGCTCGTGAGAATTGGCCGGTGTAGGGCAGCCCTTCGGACCGCCGTGCTCTCCATGACCCAGGGCCCTTTCTCGCCCAGGGCATGTTGCTGACGCCAAGAAATGCCTCGGAAAAGACGCGGCCAACCCCGGCACGACGGGGCATTGGAGCGTTCCCGGAGCAGAGTTGAAGACCGGGTGGTGGCCAGGTGTGCGCCTCTGTCTTTCGGGTCGATGGGCCGGCCAAGGAATGGGATGACCTCATCTTGGTCATACAGGTTTATCTCACTCTGAGGGTCGTCCGAAGCACCAGAGGGGCCGATGGAGACTGCGTGGTTGGGAGATGCGTGGCTGCGGGTCTAAGGTTTTCCGATATGGAGGCCTTGAGGGACAGGACCCCGGAAGCAGGTTGGGCAAACAGGCGAGTGTCCCAGACCGGACTTCGTGATGGGCCTGGCCCCATGGTAGAGCGCAGGGATGGGACCCCTGCAAGTCGAGGATCCACGGGCGTTGTCCTCGCTGCATTCCATCTTGTGGAGTGCCCCTTGGCGGCGATCGGGTGCGGGCACTCACCATGCCCTTCAATGCCCCGAGGTGGGGGCTGCCCAGCAGACGTGCGGCGCCCGAATGACTTCGCAGGGCTTTTTCCGGTCAATTCTCACGAGCGTTCTGCCCAAACCAGGATTGGTTTAGGCAGAACGGTCGTGAGAATTGGCCGGCGTAGGGCAGCCCTGCGGATCGCCGTGCTCTCCACGACCCAGGGCCCTTTCTCGCCCAGGGCATGTTGCTGCCGCCAAGAAATGGCTCGGAAAAGACGCGGCCAACCCCGGCACGACGGCGCATTGGAGCGTTACCGGAGCAGAGTTGAAGAATGGGTGGTGGCCTGGTGTGCAAATCTGTCTTTCGGGTCGATGGGCCGGGCAAGGATGGGGATGACCTCATCTTGGTCATACAGGTTTCTATCACTCTGAGGGTTGTCCGAAGCACCAGAGGGGCCGATGGAGACTGCCTGGCTGGGAGATGCGTGGCTGCGGGTCAAAGGTTTCCGATATGAAGGCCATGAGGGACAGGACCCCGGAAGCAGGTTGGGGAAGCAGGCGAGTGTCCCAGACTTGACATCGTGATGAGCCTGGCCCCATGGTAGAGCGCAGGGATGGGACCCCTGCAAGTCGAGGATCCACGGGCGTTGTCCTCGCTGCATTCCATCTTGTGGAGTGCCCCTTGGCGGCGATCGGGTGCGGGCACTCACCATGCCCTTCAAGGCCCCGAGGTGGGGGCGGCCCAGCAGACGTGCGGCGCCCGAATGACTTCGCCGGGCTTTTTCCGGCCAATTCTCACGAGCGTTCTGCCCAAACCAGGATTGGTTTGGGCAGAACGCTCGTGAGAATTGCCCGGCGTAGGGCAGCCCTTTGGACCGCTGTGCTCTCCACGACCCAGGGCCCTTTCTCGCCCAGGGCATGTTGCTGCCGCCAAGAAATGGCTCGGAAAAGACGCGGCCAACCCCGGCACGACGGCGCATTGGAGCGTTCCCGGAGCAGAGTTGTAGACCAGGTGGTGGCCTGGTGTGCGCCTCTGTCTTTCGGTTCGATGGGCCGGCCAAGGATGGGGATGACCTCATCTTGGTCATACAGGTTTATCTCACTCTGAGGGTCGTCCGAAGCACCAGAGGTGCCGATGGAGACTGCATGGATGGGAGATGCGTGGCTGCGGGTCTAAGGGTTTCCGATATGGAGGCCATGAGGGACAGGACCCCGGAAGCAGGTTGGGCAAACAAGCGAGTGTCCCAGACCGGACTTCGTGATGGGCGTGGCCCCATGGTAGAGCACAGGGATGGGCCCCTGCAAGTCGAGGATCCACGGGCGTTGTCCTCGCTGCATTCCATCTTGTGGAGTGCCCCTTGGCGGCGATTGGGTGCGGGCACTCACCATGCCCTTCAAGGCCCCGAGGTGGGGGCGGCCCAGCAGACGTGCGGCGCACGAATGACTTCGCCGGGCTTTTTCCGGCCAATTCTCACGAGCATTCTGCCCAAACCAGGATTGGTTTGGGCAGAACGCTCGTGAGAATTGGCCGGCGTAGGACAGCCCTGCGGACCGCCGTGCTCTCCTTGGCCCAGGGCCCTTTCCAGCCCAGGGCATGTTGCTGCCGCCAAGAAATGGCTCGGAAAAGACGCGGCCCACCCCGGCACGCCGGCGCATTGGAGCGTTCCCGGAGCAGAGTTGAAGAACGGGTGGTGGCCTGGTGTGCGCCTCTGTCTTTCAGGTAGATGGGCCGGCCAAGGATGTGGATGACCTCATCTTGGTAATACAGGTTGATCTCCCTCTGAGGGTTGTCTGAAGCACCAGAGGGGCCGATGGAGACTGCGTGGTTGGGAGATGCGTGGCTGCGGGTCTAAGGGTTTCCCATATGGAGGCCATGAGGGACAGGACCCCGGAAGCAGGTTGGGGAAGCAGGCGAGTGTTTCAGACCGGACATCGAGATGGGCCTGGCCCCGTGGTAGAGCGCAGGGATGGGACCCCGGCAAGTCGAGGATCCACGGGCGTTGTCCTCGCTGCATTCCATCTTGTGGAGTGCCTCTTGGCGGCGATCGGGTGCGGGCACTCACAGTGCCCTTCAGGGCCCCGAGGTGGGGGCGGCCCAGCAGACGTGCGGCGCCCGAATGACTTCGCCGGGCTTTTTCCGGCCAATTCTCACGAGCGTTCTGCCCAAACCAATCCTGGTTTGGGCAGAACGCTCGTGAGAATTGGCCGGCGTAGGACAGCCCTGCGGACCGCCGTGCTCTCCATGGCCCAGGGCCCTTTCTCGACCAGGGCATGTTGCTGCCGCCAAGAATTGGCTCGGAAAAGACGCGGCCCACCCCGGCACGCCGGCGCATTGGAGCGTTCCCGGAGCAGAGTTGAAGATCGGGTGGTGGCCTGGTGTCCGCCTCTGTCTTTCGGTAGATGGGCCGGCCAAGGATGGGGATGACCTCATCTTGGTCATACAGGTTGATCTCACTCTGGGGGTTGTCCGAGGCACCAGACGGGCCGATCGAGACTGTCTGGTTGGGAGATGCATGGCTGCGGTCTAAGGGTTTCCCATATGGAGTCCATGAGGGACAGGAACCCGGAATCATGTTGGGGAAGCAGGCGAGTGTTCCAGACCGGACTTCGTGATGGGCCTGGCCCCGTGGTAGAGCGCAGGGATGGGACCCGTGCCAGTCGAGGATCCACGGGCGTTGTCCTTGCTGCATTCCATCTTGTGGTGTGCCTCTTGGCGGCGATCGGGTGCGGGCACTCACAGTGCTCTTCAGGGCCCCGAGGTGGAGGCGGCCCACCAGACGTGCGGCGCTCGAATGACTTCGCCGGGCTTTTCCGGCCAATTCTCACGAGCGTTCCGGACTTCGTGATGGGCCTGGCCCCGTGGTAGAGCGCAGGGATGGGACCCCGGCAAGTCAAGGATCCACGGGCGTTGTCCTCGCTGCATTCCTTTTGTGGAGTGCCTCTTGGCGGCGATCGGGTGCGGGCACTCACAGTGCCCTTCAGGGCCCGAGGTGGGGGCAGCCCAGCAGACGTGCGGCGCCCGAATGACTTCGCCGGGCTTTTTCCGGCCAATTCTCACGAGCGTTCTGCCTGTTCTTGATCATACAGGTTTATATCACTCTGAGGGTTGTCCGAAGCACCAGAGGGGCCGATGGAGACTGCGTGGTTGGGAGATGCGTGGCTGCGGGTCTAAGGGTTTCCCATATGGAGGCCATGAGGGACAGGACCCCGGAAGCAGGTTGGGGAAGCAGGCGAGTGTTCCAGACCGGACTTCGTGATGGGCCTGGCCCCGTGGTAGAGCGCAGGGATGGGACCCGTGCCAGTCGAGGATCCACGGGCGTTGTCCTTGCTGCATTCCATCTTGTGGTGTGCCTCTTGGCGGCGATCGGGTGCGGGCACTCACAGTGCTCTTCAGGGCCCCGAGGTGTAGGCGGCCCACCAGACGTGCGGCGCCCGAATGACTTCGCCGGGCTTTTTCCGGCCAATTCTCACGAGCGTTCTGCCCAAACCAGAACGCTCGTGAGAATTGGCCGGCGTAGGACAGCCCTGCGGACCGCCGTGCTCTCCATGGCCCAGGGCCCTTTCTCGCCCAGGGCATGTTGCTGCCGCCAAGAAATGGCTCGGAAAAGACGCGGCCCACCCCGGCACGCCGGCGCATTGTAGCGTTCCCGGAGCAGAGTTGAAGAACGTGTGGTGGCCTGGTGTGCGCCTCTGTCTTTCGGGTAGATGGGCCGGCCAAGGATGGGGATGACCTCATCTTGGTCATACAGGTTTATCTCACTCTGAGGGTTGTCCGAAGCACCAGAGGGGCCGATGGAGACTGCGTGGTTGGGAGATGCGTGGCTGCGGGTCTAAGGGTTTCCCATATGGAGGCATGAGGTACAGGATCCCGGAAGCAGGTTGGGGAAGCAGGCGAGTGTTCCAGACCGGACTTCGAGATGGGCCTGTCCTCGTGGTGGAGCGCAGGGATGGGACCCCGGCAAGTCGAGGATCCACGGGCGTTGTCCTTGCTGCATTCCATCTTGTGGAGTGCCTCTTGGCGGCGATCGGGTGCGGGCACTCACAGTGCCCTTCAGGGCCCCGAGGTGGGGGCGGCCCAACAGACGTGCGGCGCCCGAATGACTTCGCCGGGCTTTTTCCGGCCAATTCTCACGAGCGTTCTGCCCAAACCAGGATTGGTTTGGGCAGAACGCTCGTGAGAATTGGCGGGCGTAGGACAGCCCTGCGGACCGCCGTGCTCTCCATGGCCCAGGGCCCTTTCTCGCCCAGGGCATGTTGCTGCCGCCAGGAAATGGCTCGGAAAAGACGTGGCCCACCACGGCACGCCGGCGCATTGGAGCGTTCCCGGAGCAGAGTTGAAGAACGGGTGGTGGCCTGGTGTGCGCCTCTGTCTTTCGGGTAGATGGGCCGGCCAAGGATGGGGATGACCTCATCTTGGTCATACAGGTTGATCTCACTCTGAGGGTTGTCCGAAGCACCAGAGGGGCCGATGGAGACTGCGTGGTTGGGAGATGCGTGGCTGCGGGTCTAAGGGTTTCCCATATGGAGGCCATGAGTGACAGGACCCCGGGAGCAGGTTGGGGAAGCAGGCGAGTGTCCAGACCGGACTTCGTGATGGGCCTGGCCTCGTGGTGGAGCGCACGGATGGGACCCCGGCAAGTCGAGGATCCACGGGCGTTGTCCTCGCTGCATTCCATCTTGTTGAGTGCCTCTTGGCGGCGATCGGGTGCGGGCACTCACAGTGCCCTTCAGGGCCCCGAGGTGGGGGCGGCCCAGCAGACGTGCGGCGCCCGAATGACTTCGCCGGGCTTTTTCCGGCCAATTCTCACGAGCGTTCTGCCCAAACCAGGATTGGTTTGGGCAGAACGCTCGTGAGAATTGGCCGGCGTAGGATAGCCCTGCGGACCGCCGTGCTCTCCTTGGCCCAGGGCCCTTTCTCGCCCAGGGCATTTTGCTGCCGCCAAGAAATGGCTCGGAAAAGACGCGGCCAACCCCGGCACGACGGCGCATTGGAGCTTTCCCGGAGCAGAGTTGAAGAACGGGTGGTGGCCTGGTGTGCGCCTCTGTCTTTCGGGTCGATGGGCCGGCCAAGGATGGGGATGACCTCATCTTGGTAATACAGGTTGATCTCCCTCTGAGGGTTGTCCGAAGCACCAGAGGGGCCGATGGAGACTGCGTGGTTGGGAGATGCGTGGCTGCGGGTCTAAGGGTTTCCCATATGGAGGCTATGAGGGACAGGACCCCGGAATCATGTTGGGGAAGCAGGCGAGTGTTCCAGACCGGACTTCGTGATGGGCCTGGCCCCGTGGTAGAGCGCAGGGATGGGACCCCGGCAAGTCGAGGATCCACGGGCGTTGTCCTCGCTGCATTCCATCTTGTGGAGTGCCTCTTGGCGGCGATCGGGTGCGGGCACTCACAGTGCCCTTCAGGGCCCCGAGGTGGGGGCGGCCCAGCAGACGTGTGGCGCCCGAATGACTTCGCCGGGCTTTTTCCGACCAATTCTCACGAGCGTTCTGCCCAAACCAGGATTGGTTTGGGCAGAAAGCTCGTGAGAATTGGCCGGCGTAGGACAGCCCTGCGGACCGCCGTGCTCTCCATGGCCCAGGGCCCTTTCTCGCCCAGGGCATGTTGCTGCCGCCAAGAAATGGCTCGGAAAAGACGCGGCCAACCCCGGCACGCCGGCGCATTGGAGCGTTCCCGGAGCAGAGTTGAAGAACGGGTGGTGGCCTGGTGTGCGCCTCTGTCTTTCAGGTAGATGGGCCGGCCAAGGATGGGGATGACCTCATCTTGGTAATACAGGTTGATCTCCCTCTGAGGGTTGTCCGAAGCACCAGAGGGGCCGATGGAGACTGCGTGGTTGGGAGATGCGTGGCTGCGGGTCTAAGGGTTTCCCATATGGAGGCCATGAGGGACAGGACCCCGGAAGCAGGTTGGGGAAGCAGGCGAGTGTTTCAGACCGGACTTCGAGATGGGCCTGGCCCCGTGGTAGAGCGCAGGGATGGGACCCCGGCAAGTCGAGGATCCACGGGCGTTGTCTTCGCTGCATTCCATCTTGTGGAGTGCCTCTTGGCGGCGATCGGGTGCGGGCACTCACAGTGCCCTTCAGGGCCCCGAGGTGGGGGCGGCCCAGCAGACGTGCGGCGCCCGAATGACTTCGCCGGGCTTTTTCCGGCAAATTCTCACGAGCGTTCTGCCCAAACCAATCCTGGTTTGGGCAGAACGCTCGTGAGAATTGGCCGGCGTAGGACAGCCCTGCGGACCGCCGTGCTCTCCATGGCCCAGGGCCCTTTCTCGACCAGGGCATGTTGCTGCCGCCAAGAATTGGCTCGGAAAAGACGCGGCCCACCCCGGCACGCCGGCGCATTGGAGCGTTCCCGGAGCAGAGTTGAAGTCGGGTGGTGGCCTGGTGTCCGCCTCTGTCTTTCGGTAGATGGGCCGGCCAAGGATGGGGATGACCCCATCTTGGTCATACAGGTTGATCTCACTCTGGGGGTTGTCCGAGGCACCAGACGGGCCGATCGAGACTGTCTGGTTGGGAGATGCGTGGCTGCGGTCTAAGGGTTTCCCATATGGAGTCCATGAGGGACAGGAACCCGGAATCATGTTGGGGAAGCAGGCGAGTGTTCCAGACCGGACTTCGTGATGGGCCTGGCCCCGTGGTAGAGCGCAGGGATGGGACCCGTGCCAGTCGAGGATCCACGGGCGTTGTCCTTGCTGCATTCCATCTTGTGGTGTGCCTCTTGGCGGCGATCGGGTGCGGGCACTCACAGTGCTCTTCAGGGCCCCGAGGTGGAGGCGGCCCACCAGACGTGCGGCGCTCGAATGACTTCGCCGGGCTTTTCCGGCCAATTCTCACGAGCGTTCCGGACTTCGTGATGGGCCTGGCCCCGTGGTAGAGCGCAGGGATGGGACCCCGGCAAGTCAAGGATCCACGGGCGTTGTCCTCGCTGCATTCCTTTTGTGGAGTGCCTCTTGGCGGCGATCGGGTGCGGGCACTCACAGTGCCCTTCAGGGCCCGAAGTGGGGGCAGCCCAGCAGACGTGCGGCGCCCGAATGACTTCGCCGGGCTTTTTCCGGCCAATTCTCACGAGCGTTCTGCCTGTTCTTGATCATACAGGTTTATGTCACTCTGAGGGTTGTCCGAAGCACCAGAGGGGCCGATGGAGACTGCGTGGTTGGGAGATGCGTGGCTGCGGGTCTAAGGGTTTCCCATATGGAGGCCATGAGGGACAGGACCCCGGAAGCAGGTTGGGGAAGCAGGCGAGTGTTCCAGACCGGACTTCGTGATGGGCCTGGCCCCGTGGTAGAGCGCAGGGATGGGACCCGTGCCAGTCGAGGATCCACGGGCGTTGTCCTTGCTGCATTCCATCTTGTGGTGTGCCTCTTGGCGGCGATCGGGTGCGGGCACTCACAGTGCTCTTCAGGGCCCCGAGGTGTAGGCGGCCCACCAGACGTGCGGCGCCCGAATGACTTCGCCGGGCTTTTTCCGGCCAATTCTCACGAGCGTTCTGCCCAAACCAGAACGCTCGTGAGAATTGGCCGGCGTAGGACAGCCCTGCGGACCGCCGTGCTCTCCATGGCCCGGGGCCCTTTCTCGCCCAGGGCATGTTGCTGCCGCCAAGAAATGGCTCGGAAAAGACGCGGCCCACCCCGGCACGCCGGCGCATTGGAGCGTTCCCGGAGCAGAGTTGAAGAACGGGTGGTGGCCTGGTGTGCGCCTCTGTCTTTCGGGTAGTTGGGCCGGCCAAGGATGGGGATGACCTCATCTTGGTCATACAGGTTTATCTCCCTCTGAGGGTTGTCCGAAGCACCAGAGGGGCCGATGGAGACTGCGTGGTTGGGAGATGCGTGGCTGCGGGTCTAAGGGTTTCCCATATGGAGGCATGAGGTACAGGATCCCGGAAGCAGGTTGGGGAAGCAGGCGAGTGTTCCAGACCGGACTTCGAGATGGGCCTGTCCTCGTGGTGGAGCGCAGGGATGGGACCCCGGCAAGTCGAGGATCCACGGGCGTTGTCCTTGCTGCATTCCATCTTGTGGAGTGCCTCTTGGCGGCGATCGGGTGCGGGCACTCACAGTGCCCTTCAGGGCCCCGAGGTGGGGGCGGCCCAACAGACGTGCGGCGCCCGAATGACTTCGCCGGGCTTTTTCCGGCCAATTCTCACGAGCGTTCTGCCCAAACCAGGATTGGTTTGGGCAGAACGCTCGTGAGAATTGGCGGGCGTAGGACAGCCCTGCGGACCGCCGTGCTCTCCATGGCCCAGGGCCCTTTCTCGCCCAGGGCATGTTGCTACCGCCAGGAAATGGCTCGGAAAAGACGTGGCCCACCACGGCACGCCGGCGCATTGGAGCGTTCCCGGAGCAGAGTTGAAGAACGGGTGGTGGCCTGGTATGCGCCTCTGTCTTTCGGTTAGATGGGCCGGCCAAGGATGGGGATGACCTCATCTTGGTCATACAGGTTGATCTCACTCTGAGGGTTGTCCGAAGCACCAGAGGGGCCGATGGAGACTGCGTGGTTGGGAGATGCGTGGCTGCGGGTCTAAGGGTTTCCCATATGGAGGCCATGAGTGACAGGACCCCGGGAGCAGGTTGGGGAAGCAGGCGAGTGTCCAGACCGGACTTCGTGATGGGCCTGGCCTCGTGGTGGAGCGCACGGATGGGACCCCGGCAAGTCGAGGATCCACGGGCGTTGTCCTCGCTGCATTACATCTTGTGGAGTGCCTCTTGGCGGCGATCGGGTGCGGGCACTCACAGTGCCCTTCAGGGCCCCGAGGTGGGGGCGGCCCAGCAGACGTGTGGCGCCCGAATGACTTCGCCGGGCTTTTTCCGACCAATTCTCACGAGCGTTCTGCCCAAACCAGGATTGGTTTGGGCAGAAAGCTCGTGAGAATTGGCCGGCGTAGGACAGCCCTGCGGACCGCCGTGCTCTCCATGGCCCAGGGCCCTTTCTCGCCCAGGGCATGTTGCTGCCGCCAAGAAATGGCTCGGAAAAGACGCGGCCCACCCGGCACGCCGGCGCATTGGAGCGTTCCCGGAGCAGAGTTGAAGAACGGGTGGTGGCCTGGTGTGCGCCTCTGTCTTTCAGGTAGATGGGCCGGCCAAGGATGTGGATGACCTCATCTTGGTAATACAGGTTGATCTCCCTCTGAGGGTTGTCCGAAGCACCAGAGGGGCCGATGGAGACTGCGTGGTTGGGAGATGCGTGGCTGCGGGTCTAAGGGTTTCCCATATGGAGGCCATGAGGGACAGGACCCCGGAAGCAGGTTGGGGAAGCAGGCGAGTGTTTCAGACCGGACTTCGAGATGGGCCTGGCCCCCTGGTAGAGCGCAGGGATGGGACCCCGGCAAGTCGAGGATCCACGGGCGTTGTCCTCGCTGCATTCCATCTTGTGGAGTGCCTCTTGGCGGCGATCGGGTGCGGGCACTCACAGTGCCCTTCAGGGCCCCGAGGTGGGGGCGGCCCAGCAGACGCGCGGCGCCCGAATGACTTCGCCGGGCTTTTTCCGGCCAATTCTCACGAGCGTTCTGCCCAAACCAATCCTGGTTTGGGCAGAACGCTCGTGAGAATTGGCCGGCGTAGGACAGCCCTGCGGACCGCCGTGCTCTCCATGGCCCAGGGCCCTTTCTCGACCAGGGCATGTTGCTGCCGCCAAGAATTGGCTCGGAAAAGACGCGGCCCACCCCGGCACGCCGGCGCATTGGAGCGTTCCCGGAGCAGAGTTGAAGATCGGGTGGTGGCCTGGTGTCCGCCTCAGTCTTTCGGTAGATGGGCCGGCCAAGGATGGGGATGACCTCATCTTGGTCATACAGGTTGATCTCACTCTGGGGGTTGTCCGAGGCACCAGACGGGCCGATCGAGACTGTCTGGTTGGGAGATGCGTGGCTGCGGTCTAAGGGTTTCCCATATGGAGTCCATGAGGGACAGGAACCCGGAATCATGTTGGGGAAGCAGGCGAGTGTTCCAGACCGGACTTCGTGATGGGCCTGGCCCCGTGGTAGAGCGCAGGGATGGGACCCGTGCCAGTCGAGGATCCACGGGCGTTGTCCTTGCTGCATTCCATCTTGTGGTGTGCCTCTTGGCGGCGATCGGTTGCGGGCACTCACAGTGCTCTTCAGGGCCCCGAGGTGGAGGCGGCCCACCAGACGTGCGGCGCTCGAATGACTTCGCCGGGCTTTTCCGGCCAATTCTCACGAGCGTTCCGGACTTCGTGATGGGCCTGGCCCCGTGGTAGAGCGCAGGGATGGGACCCCGGCAAGTCAAGGATCCACGGGCGTTGTCCTCGCTGCATTCCTTTTGTGGAGTGCCTCTTGGCGGCGATCGGGTGCGGGCACTCACAGTGCCCTTCAGGGCCCGAAGTGGGGGCAGCCCAGCAGACGTGCGGCGCCCGAATGACTTCGCCGGGCTTTTTCCGGCCAATTCTCACGAGCGTTCTGCCTGTTCTTGATCATACAGGTTTATGTCACTCTGAGGGTTGTCCGAAGCACCAGAGGGGCCGATGGAGACTGCGTGGTTGGGAGATGCGTGGCTGCGGGTCTAAGGGTTTCCCATATGGAGGCCATGAGGGACAGGACCCCGGAAGCAGGTTGGGGAAGCAGGCGAGTGTTCCAGACCGGACTTCGTGATGGGCCTGGCCCCGTGGTAGAGCGCAGGGATGGGACCCGTGCCAGTCGAGGATCCACGGGCGTTGTCCTTGCTGCATTCCATCTTGTGGTGTGCCTCTTGGCGGCGATCGGGTGCGGGCACTCACAGTGCTCTTCAGGGCCCCGAGGTGTAGGCGGCCCACCAGACGTGCGGCGCCCGAATGACTTCGCCGGGCTTTTTCCGGCCAATTCTCACGAGCGTTCTGCCCAAACCAGAACGCTCGTGAGAATTGGCCGGCGTAGGACAGCCCTGCGGACCGCCGTGCTCTCCATGGCCCAGGGCCCTTTCTCGCCCAGGGCATGTTGCTGCCGCCAAGAAATGGCTCGGAAAAGACGCGGCCCACCCCGGCACGCCGGCGCATTGGAGCGTTCCCGGAGCAGAGTTGAAGAACGGGTGGTGGCCTGTTGTGCGCCTCTGTCTTTCGGGCAGATGGGCCGGCCAAGAATGGGGATGACCTCATCTTGGTCATACAGGTTTATCTCCCTTTGAGGGTTGTCCGAAGCACCAGAGGGGCCGATGGAGACTGCGTGGTTGGGAGATGCGTGGCTGCGGGTCTAAGGGTTTCCCATATGGAGGCATGAGGTACAGGATCCCGGAAGCAGGTTGGGGAAGCAGGCGAGTGTTCCAGACCGGACTTCGAGATGGGCCTGTCCTCGTGGTGGAGCGCAGGGATGGGACCCCGGCAAGTCGAGGATCCACGGGCGTTGTCCTTGCTGCATTCCATCTTGTGGAGTGCCTCTTGGCGGCGATCGGGTGCGGGCACTCACCATGCCCTTCAGGGCCCCGAGGTGGGGGCGGCCCAACAGACGTGCGGCGCCCGAATGACTTCGCCGGGCTTTTTCCGGCCAATTCTCACGAGCGTTCTGCCCAAACCAGGATTGGTTTGGGCAGAACGCTCGTGAGAATTGGCGGGCGTAGGACAGCCCTGCGGACGGCCGTGCTCTCCATGGCCCAGGGCCCTTTCTCGCCCAGGGCATGTTGCTGCCGCCAGGAAATGGCTCGGAAAAGACGTGGCCCACCACGGCACGCCGGCGCATTGGAGCGTTCCCGGAGCAGAGTTGAAGAACGGGTGGTGGCCTGGTGTGCGCCTCTGTCTTTCGGGTAGATGGGCCGGCCAAGGATGGGGATGACCTCATCTTGGTAATACAGGTTGATCTCACTCTGAGGGTTGTCCGAAGCACCAGAGGGGCCGATGGAGACTGCGTGGTTGGGAGATGCGTGGCTGCGGGTCTAAGGGTTTCCCATATGGAGGCCATGAGTGACAGGACCCCGGGAGCAGGTTGGGGAAGCAGGCGAGTGTCCAGACCGGACTTCGTGATGGGCCTGGCCTCGTGGTGGAGCGCACGGATGGGACCCCGGCAAGTCGAGGATCCACGGGCGTTGTCCTCGCTGCATTACATCTTGTTGAGTGCCTCTTGGCGGCGATCGGGTGCGGGCACTCACAGTGCCCTTCAGGGCCCTGAGGTGGGGGCGGCCCAGCAGACGTGCGGTGCCCGAATGACTTCGCCGGGCTTTTTCCGGCCAATTCTCACGAGCGTTCTGCCTGTTCTTGATCATACAGGTTTATGTCACTCTGAGGGTTGTCCGAAGCACCAGAGGGGCCGATGGAGACTGCGTGGTTGGGAGATGCGTGGCTGCGGGTCTAAGGGTTTCCGATATGGAGGCCATGAGGGACAGTACCCCGGAAGCTGGTTGGGGAAACAGGCGAGTGTCCCAGACCGGACTTCGTGATGGGCCTGGCCCCATGGTAGAGCGCAGGGATGGGACCCCTGCAAATCGAGGATCCACGGGCGTTGTCCTCGCTGCATTCCATCTTGTGGAGGGCCCCTTGGCGGCGATCGGGTGCGGGCACTCACCATGCCCTTCACGGCCCCGAGGTGGGGGCGGCCCAGCAGACGTGCGGCGCCCGAATGAATTCGCCGGGACTTTTCCGGCCAATTCTCACGAGCGTTCTGCCCAAACCAGGATTGGTTTGGGCAGAACGCTCGTGAGAATTGGCCAGTGTAGGGCAGCCCTGCGGACCGCCGTGCTCTCCATGGCCCAGGGCCCTTTCTCGCCCAGGGCATGTTGCTGCCGCCAAGAAATGCCTCGGAAAAGACGCGGCCAACCCCGGCACGACGGCGCATTGGAGCGTTCCCGGAGCAGAGTTGAAGACCGGGTGGTGGCCTGGTGTGCGCCTCTGTCTTTCGGGTCGATGGGCCGGCCAAGGATGGGGATGACCTCATCTTGGTCATACAGGTTTATCTCACTCTGAGGGTTGTCCGAAGCACCAGAGGGGCCGATGGAGACTGCGTGGTTGGGAGATGCGTGGCTGCGGGTCTAAGGGTTTCCCATATGGAGGCCATGAGGGACAGGACCCCGTAAGCGGGTTGGGGAAGCAGGCGAGTATCCCAGACCGGACTTCGTGATGGGCCTGGGCCCATGATAGAGCGCAGGGATGGGACCCCTGCAAGTCGAGGATCCACGGGCGTTGTCCTCGCTGCATTCCATCTTGTGGAGTGCCCCTTGGCGGCGATCGGGTGCGGGCACTCACCATGCCCTTCAAGGCCCCGAGGTGGGGTCGGCCCAGCAGACGTGCGGCGCCTGAATGACTTCTCCGGGCTTTTTCCGGCCAATTCTCTCGAGCGTTCTGCCCAAACCAGGATTGGCTTGGGCAGAACTCTCGTGAGAATTGGCCGGCGTAGGACAGCCCTGCGGACCGCCGTGCTCTCCATGGCCCAGGGCCCTTTCTCGCCCAGGGCATGTTGCTGCCGCCAAGAAATGGCTCGGAAAAGACGCGGCCAACCCCGGCACGACGGCGCATTGGAGCGTTCCCGGAACAGAGTTGAAGAACGGGTGGTGGCCTGGTGTGCGCCTCTGTCTTTCGGGTAGATGGGCTGGCCAAGGATGGGGATGACCTCATCTTGGTCATACAGGTTTATCTCACTCTGAGGGTCGTCCGAAGCACCAGAGGGCCGATATAGACTGCGTGGTTGGGAGATGCGTGGCTGCGGGTCTAAGGGTTTCCGATATGGAGGCCATGAGGGACAGGACCCCGGAAGCGGGTTGGGGAAACAGGCGAGTGTCCCAGACTTGACTTCGTGATGGGCCTGGCCCCATGGTAGAGCGCAGGGATGGGACCCCTGCAAGTCGAGTATCCACGGGCGTTGTCCTCGCTGCATTCCATCTTGTGGAGTGCCCCTTGGCGGCGATCGGGTGCGGGCACTCACCATGCCCTTCAAGGCCCCGAGGTGGGGGCGGCTCAGCAGACGTGCGGCGCACGAATGACTTCGGCGGGCTTTTTCCGGCCAATTCTCACGAGCGGTCTGCCCAAACCAGGTCGCTCGTGTGAATTGGCCAGCGTAAGGCAGCCCTGCGGCCCGCCGTGCTCTCCATGGCCCAGGGCCCTTTCTCGCCCAGGGCATGTTGCTGCCGCCAAGAAATGCCTCGGAAAAGACGCGGCCAACCCCGGCACGACGGCGCATTGGAGCGTTCCCGGAGCAGAGTTGAAGACCGGGTGGTGGCCTGGTGTGCGCCTCTGTCTTTCGGGTCGATGGGCCGGCCAAGGATGGGGATGACCTCATCTTGGTCATACAGGTTTCTCTCACTCTGAGGGTTGTCCGAAGCACCAGAGGGGCCGATGGAGATTGCGAGGTTGGGAGATGCGTGGCTGCGGGTCTAAGGGTTTCCGATATGGAGGCCATGAGGGACAGTACCCCGGAAGCTGGTTGGGGAAACAGGCGAGTGTCCCAGACCGGACTTCGTGATGGGCCTGGCCCCATGGTAGAGCGCAGGGATGGGACCCCTGCAAATCGAGGATCAACGGGCGTTGTCCTCGCTGCATTCCATCTTGTGGAGGGCCCCTTGGCGGCGATCGGGTGCGGGCACTCACCATGCCCTTCAAGGCCCCGAGGTGGGGGCGGCCCAGCAGACGTGCGGCGCCCTAATGAATTCGCCGGGACTTTTCTGGCCAATTCTCACGAGCGTTCTGCCCAAACCAATCCTGGTTTGGGCAGAACGCTCGTGAGAATTGGCCGGTGTAGGGCAGCCCTGCGGACCTCCGTGCTCTCCATGGCCCAGGGCCCTTTCTCGCCAAGGGCATGTTGCTGCCGCCAAGAAATGGCTCGGAAAAGACGGGGCCAACCCCGGCACGACGGCGCATTGGAGCGTTCCCGGAGCAGAGTTGAAGAACAGGTGGTGGCCTGGGGTGCGCCTCTGTCTTTCGGGTCGATGGGCCGGACAAGGATGGGGATGACCTCATCTTGGTCATACAGGTTTATCTCACTCTGAGTGTTGTCCGAAGCACCAGAGGGGCCGATGGAGACTGCGTGGTTGGGAGATGCGTGGCTGCGGGTCTAAGGGTTTCCGATATGGAGGCCATGAGGGAGAGGACCCAGGAAGCTGGTTGGGGAAACAGGCGAGTGTCCCAGACCGGACTTCGTAATGGGCCTGGCCCCATGGTAGAGCGCAGGGATGGGACCCCTGCAAATCGAGGATCCACGGGCGTTGTCCTCGCTGCATTCCATCTTGTGGAGGGCCCCTTGGCGGCGATCGGGTGCGGGCACTCACCATGCCCTTCAAGGCCCCGAGGTGGGGGCGGCCCTGCAGACGTGCGACGCCCGAATGATTTCGCCGGGCTTTTTCCGGCCAATTCTCACGAGCGTTCTGCCCAAACCAGGATTGGTTTGGGCAGAACGCTCGTGAGAATTGGCCGGCGTAGGGCAGCACTGCGGACCGCCGTGCTCTCCATGACCCAGGGCCCTTTCTCGCCCAGGGCATGTTGCTGCCGCCAAAAAATGGCTCGGAAAAGACGCGGCCAACCCCGGCACGACGGCGCATTGGAGCGTTCCCGGAGCAGAGTTGAAGAATGGGTGGTGGCCTGGTGTGCGCCTCTGTCTTTCGGGTCGATGGGCCGGCCAAGGATGGGGATGACCTCATCTTGGTCATACAGGTTTCTCTCACTCTGAGGGTTGTCCGAAGCACCAGAGGGGCCGATCGAGACTGCCTGGCTGGGAGATGCGTGGCTGCGGGTCTAAGGGTTTCCGATATGGAGGCCATGAGGGACAGGACCCCGGAAGCAGGTTGGGGAAGCAGTCGAGTGTCCCAGACCGGACTTCGTGATGGGCCTGGCCCCATGGTAGAGCGCAGGGATGGGACCCCTGCAAATCGAGGATCCACGGGCGTTGTCCTCGCTGCATTCCATCTTGTGGAGGGCCCCTTGGCGGCGATCGGGTGCGGGCACTCACCATGCCCAAGGCCCCGAGGTGGGGGCCGCCCAGCAGACGTGCGGCGCACGAATGACTTCGGCGGGCTTTTTCCGGCCAATTCTCACGAGCGTTTTGCCCAAACCAGGTCGCTCGTGTGAATTGGCCAGCGTAAGGCAGCCCTGCGGACCGCCGTGCTCTCCATGGCCCAGGGCCCTTTCCCGCCCATGGCATGTTGCTGCCGCCAAGAAATGCCTCGGAAAAGACGCGGCCAACCCCGGCACGACGGGGCATTGGAGCGTTCCCGGAGCAGAGTTGAAGACCGGGTGGTGGCCTGGTGTGCGCCTCTGTCTTTCGGGTCGATGGGCCGGCCAAGGAATGGGATGACCTCATCTTGGTCATACAGGTTTATCTCACTCTGAGGGTCGTCCGAAGCACCAGAGGGGCCGATGGAGACTGCGTGGTTGGGAGATGCGTGGCTGCGGGTCTAAGGTTTTCCGATATGGAGGCCTTGAGGGACAGGACACCGTAAGCGGGTTGGGGAAGCAGGCGAGTATCCCAGACCGGACTTCGTGATGGGCCTGGCCCCATGGTAGAGCGCAGGGATGGGACCCCTGCAAATCGAGGATCCACGGGCGTTGTCCTCGCTGCATTCCATCTTGTGGAGGGCCCCTTGGCGGCGATCGGGTGCGGGCACTCACCATGCCCTTCAAGGCCCCGAGGTGGGGGCGGCCCAGCAGACGTGCGGCACCCGAATGACTTCGCCGGGCTTTTTCCGGCCAATTCTCACGAGCGTTCTGCCCATACCAGGATTGGTTTGGGCAGAACGCTCGTGAGAATTGGCCGGCGTAGGACAGCCCTGCGGACCGCCGTGCTCTCCATGGCCCAGGGCCCTTTCTTGCCCAGGGCATGTTGCTGCCGCCAAGAAATGGCTCGGAACAGACGCGGCCAACCCGGCACGACGGCGCATTGGAGCGTTCCCGGAGCAGAGTGAAGAACGGGTGGTGGCCTAGTGTGCGCCTCTGTCTTTCGGGTCGATGGGCCGGCCAAGGATGGGGATGACCTCATCTTGGTCATACAGGTTTCTCTCACTCTGAGGGTTGTCCGAAGCACCAGAGGGGCCGATGGAGACTTCGTGGTTGGGAGATGCGTGGCTGCGGGTCTAAGGGTTTCCGATAAGGAGGCCATGAGGGACAGGACCCTGTAAGCGGGTTGGGGAAGCAGGCGAGTATCCCAGACCGGACTTCGTGATGGGCCTGGCCCCATGGTAGAGCGCAGGGATGGGACGCCTGCAAGTCCAGGATCCACGGGCGTTGTCCTCGCTGCATTCCATCTTGTGGAGTGCCCCTTGGCGGCGATCGGGTGCGGGCACTCACCATGCCCTTCAAGGCCCCGAGGTGGGGGCGGCCCAGCAGACGTGCGGCGCATGAATGACTTCGGCGGGCTTTTTCCGGCCAATTCTCACGAGCGTTCTGCCCAAACCAGGTCGCTCGTGTGAATTGGCCAGCATAAGGCAGCCCTGCGGACCGCCGTGCTCTCCATGACCCAGGGCCCTTCCTCGCCCAGGGCATGTTGCTGCCGCCAAGAAATGCCTCGGAAAAGACGCGGCCAACCCCGGCACGACGGCGCATTGGAGCGTTCCCGGAGCAGAGTTGAAGACCGGGTGGTGGCCTGGTGTGCGCCTCTGTCTTTCGGGTCGATGGGCCGGCCAAGGATGGGGATGACCTCATCTTGGTCATACAGGTTTCTCTCACTCTGAGGGTTGTCCGAAGCACCAGAGGGGCCGATGGAGATTGCCTGGCTGGAAGATGCGTGGCTGCGGGTCTAAGGGTTTCCGATATGGAGGCCATGAGGGACAGGAACCCGGAAGCAGGTTGGGGAAACAGGCGAGTGTCCCAGACCGGACTTCGTGATGGGCCTGGCCCCATGGGAGAGTGCAGGAATGGGACCCCTGCAAGTCGAGGATCAATGGGCGTTGTCCATGCTGCATTCCATCTTGTGGAGTGCCCCTTGGCGGCGATCGGGTGCGGGCACTCACCATGCCCTTCAAGGCCCCGAGGTGGGGGCGGCCCAGCAGACGTGCGGCGCCCGAATGACTTCGCCGGGCTTTTTCCGGCCAATTCTCACGAGCGTTCTGCCCAAACCAGGATGGGTTTGGGCAGAACGCTCGTGAGAATTGTCCGGCGTAGGGCCGCCCTGCGGACCGCCGTGCTCTCAACGGCCAAGGGCCCTTTCTCGCCCAGGGCATGTTGCTGCCGCCAAGAAATGCCTCGGAAAAGACGCGGCCAACCCCGGCACGACGGCGCATTGGAGCGTTCCCAGAGAAGAGTTGAAGACCGGGTGGTGGCCTGGTGTGCGCCTCTGTCTTTCGGGTCGATCGGCCGGCCAAGGATGGGGATGACCTCATCTTGGTCATACAAGTTTCTCTCACTCTGAGGGTTGTCCGAAGCACCAGAGGGGCCGATGGAGATTGCGAGGTTGGGAGATGCGTGGCTGCGGGTCTAAGGGTTTCCGATATGGAGGCCATGAGGGACAGTACCCCGGAAGCTGGTTGGGGATACAGGCGAGTGTCCCAGACCGGACTTCGTGACGGGCCTGGCCCCATGGTAGAGCGCAGGGATGGGACCCCTGCAAATCGAGGATCAACGGGCGTTGTCCTCGCTGCATTCCATCTTGTGGAGGGCCCCTTGGCGGCGATCGGGTGCGGGCACTCACCATGCCCTTCAAGGCCCCGAGGTGGGGGCGGCCCAGCAGACGTGCGGCGCCCGAATGACTTCGCCGGGCTTTTTCCGGCCAATTCTCACGAGCGTTCTGCCAAAGCAGGATTGCTTTGGGCAGAACGCTCGTGAGAATTGGCCGGCGTAGGACAGCCCTGCGGACCGCCGTGCTCTCCATGGCCCAGGGCCATTTCTCGCCCAGGTCATGTTGATGCCGCCATGAAATGGCTCGGAAAAGACGCGGCCAACCCCGGCACGACGGCGCATTGGAGCGTTCCCGGAGCAGAATTTAAGAACGGGTGGTGGCCTGGTGTGCGCCTCTGTCTTTCGGGTCGATGGGCCGGCCAAGGATGGGGATGACCTCATCTTGGTCATACAGGTTTCTCTCACTCTGAGGGTTGTCCGAAGCACCAGAGGGGCCGATGGAGACTGCGTGGTTGGGAGATGCGTGGCTGCGGGTCTAAGGGTTTCCGATATGGAGGCCATGAGGGACAGGACCCTGTAAGCGGGTTGGGGAAGCAGGCGAGTATCCCAGGCCGGACTTCGTGATGGGCCTGGCCCCATGGTAGAGCGCAGTGATGGGACGCCTGCAAGTCCAGGATCCACGGGCGTTGTCCTCGCTGCATTCCATCTTGTGGAGTGCCCCTTGGCGGCGATCGGGTGCAGGCACTCACCATGCCCTTCAAGGCCCCGAGGTGGGGGCGGCCCAGCAGACGTGCGGCGCACGAATGACTTCGGCGGGCTTTTTCCGGCCAATTCTCACGAGCGTTCTGCCCAAACTAGGTCGCTCGTGTGAATTGGCCAGCATAAGGCAGCCCTGCGGACCGCCGTGCTCTCCATGGCCCAGGGCCCTTCCTCGCCCAGGGCATGTTGCTGCCGCCAAAATGCCTTGGAAAAGACGCGGCCAACCCCGGCACGACGGCGCATTGGAGCGTTCCCGGAGCAGAGTTGAAGACCGGGTGGTGGCCTGGTGTGCGCCTCTGTCTTTCGGGTCGATGGGCCGGCCAAGGATGGGGATGACCTCATCTTGGTCATACAGGTTTATCTCACTCTGAGGGTTGTCCGAAGCACCAGAGGGGCCGATGGAGACTGCGTGGTTGGGAGATGCGTGGCTGCGGGTCTAAGGGTTTCCCATATGGAGGCCATGAGGGACAGGACCCCGTAAGCGTGTTGGGGAAGCAGGCGAGTATCCCAGACCGGACTTCGTGATGGGCCTGGGCCCATGATAGAGCGCAGGGATGGGACCCCTGCAAGTCGAGGATCCACGGGCGTTGTCCTCGCTGCATTCCATCTTGTGGAGTGCCCCTTGGCCGCGATCGGGTGCGGGCACTCACCATGCCCTTCAAGGCCCCGAGGTGGGGGCGGCTCAGCAGACGTGCGGCGCACGAATGACTTCGGCGGGCTTTTTCCGGCCAATTCTCACGAGCGTTCTGCCCAAACCAGGTCGCTCGTGTGAATTGGCCAGCGTAAGGCAGCCCTGCGGCCCGCCGTGCTCTCCATGGCCCAGGGCCCTTTCTCGCCCAGGGCATGTTGCTGCCGCCAAGAAATGCCTCGGAAAAGACGCGGCCAACCCCGGCACGACGGCGCATTGGAGCGTTCCCGGAGCAGAGTTGAAGACCGGGTGGTGGCCTGGTGTGCACCTCTGTCTTTCGGGTCGATGGGCCGGCCAAGGATGGGGATGACCTCATCTTGGTCATACAGGTTTCTCTCACTCTGAGGGTTGTCCGAAGCACCAGAGGGGCCGATGGAGATTGCGAGGTTGGGAGATGCGTGGCTGCGGGTCTAAGGGTTTCCGATATGGAGGCCATGAGGGACAGTACCCCGGAAGCTGGTTGGGGAAACAGGCGAGTGTCCCAGACCAGACTTCGTGATGGGCCTGGCCCCATGGTAGAGCGCAGGGATGGGACCCCTGCAAATCGAGGATCAACGGGCGTTGTCCTCGCTGCATTCCATCTTGTGGAGGGCCCCTTGGCGGCGATCGGGTGCGGGCACTCACCATGCCCTTCAAGGCCCCAAGGTGGGGGCGGCCCAGCAGACGTGCGGCGCCCGAATGAATTCGCCGGGACTTCTCCGGCCAATTCTCACGAGCGTTCTGCCCAAACCAATCCTGGTTTGGGCAGAACGCTCGTGAGAATTGGCCGGTGTAGGACAGCCCTGCGGACCGCCGTGCTCTCCATGGCCCAGGGCCCTTTCTCGCCCAGGGCATGTTGCTGCCGCCAAGAAATGGCTCGGAAAAGACGGGGCCAACCCCGGCACGACGGCGCATTGGAGCGTTCCCGGAGCAGAGATGAAGAATGGTGGTGGCCTGGTGTGCGCCTCTGTCTTTCGGGTCGATGGGCCAGCCAAGGATGGGGATGACCTCATCTTGGTCATACAGGTTTCTCTCACTCTGAGGGTTGTCCGAAGCACCAGAGGGGCCGATCGAGACTGCCTGGCTGGGAGATGCGTGGCTGCGGGTCTAAGGGTTTCCGATATGGAGGCCATGAGGGACAGGACCCCGGAAGCAGGTTGGGGAAGCAGTCGAGTGTCCCAGACCGGATTTCGTGATGGGCCTGGCCCCATGGTAGAGCGCAGGGATGGGACCCCTGCAAATCGAGGATCCACGGGCGTTGTCCTCGCTGCATTCCATCTTGTGGAGGGCCCCTTGGCGGCGATCGGGTGCGGGCACTCACCATGCCCTTCAAGGCCCCGAGGTGGGGGCGGCCCAGCAGACGTGCGGCGCACGAATGACTTCGGCGGGCTTTTTCTGGCCAATTCTCACGAGCGTTTTGCCCAAACCAGGTCGCTCGTGTGAATTGGCCAGCGTAAGGCAGCCCTGCGGATCGCCGTGCTCTCCATGGCCCAGGGCCCTTTCCCGCCCAGGGCATGTTGCTGCCGCCAAGAAATGCCTCGGAAAAGACGCGGCCAACCCCGGCACGACGGGGCATTGGAGCGTTCCCGGAGCAGAGTTGAAGAACGGGTGGTGGCCTGGTGTGCGCCTCTGTCTTTCGGGTAGATGGGCCGGCCAAGGAATGGGATGACCTCATCTTGGTCATACAGGTTTATCTCACTCTGAGGGTCGTCCGAAGCACCAAAGGGGCCGATGGAGACTGCGTGGTTGGGAGATGCGTGGCTGCGGGTCTAAGGTTTTCCGATATGGAGGCCTTGAGGGACAGGACCCCGTAAGCGGGTTGGGGAAGCAGGCGAGTATCCCAGACCGGACTTCGTGATGGGCCTAGCCCCATGGTAGAGCGCAGGGATGTGACCACTGCAAGTCGAGGATCCACTGGCGTTGTCCTCGCTGCATTCCATCTTGTGGAGTGCCCCTTGGCGGCGATTGGGTGCGGGCACTCACCATGCCCTTCAATGCCCCGAGGTGGGGGCGGACCAGCAGACGTGCGGCGCCCGAATGGCTTCGCCGGGCTTTTTCCGGCCAATTCTCACGAGCGTTCTGCCCAAACCAGGATTGGTTTGGGCAGAACGCTCATGAGAATTGCCCGGCGTAGGGCAGCCCTGCGGACCGCCGTGCTCTCCATGGCCCAGGGCCCTTTCTCGCCCAGGGCATGTTGCTGCCGCCAGGAAATGGCTCGGAAAAGACGCGGCCATCCCCGGCACGACGGCGCATTGGAGCGTTCCCGGAGCAGAGTTGAAGAACGGGTGGTGGCCTGGGGTGCGCCTCTGTCTTTCGGGTCGATGGGCCGGCCAAGGATGGGGATGACCTCATCTTGGTCATACAGGTTTATCTCACTCTGAGGGTTGTCCGAAGCACCAGAGGGGCCGATGGAGACTGCGTGGTTGGGAGATGCGTGGCTGCGGGTCTAAGGGTTTCCGATATGGAGGCCATGAGGGACAGGACCCCGGAAGCAGGTTGGGCAAACAGGCGAGTGTCCCAGACCGGACTTCGTGATGGGCCTGGCCCCATGGTAGAGCGCAGGGATGGGACCCCTGCAAGTCGAGGATCCACGGGCGTTGTCCTCGCTGCATTCCATCTTGTGGAGTGCCCATTGGCGGCGATTGGGTGCGGGCACTCACCATGCCCTTCAAGGCCCCGAGGTGGGGGCGGCCCAGCAGACGTGCGGGGCCCGAAAGACTTCGCCGGGCTTTTTCCGGCCAATTCTCACGAGCGTTCTGCCCAAACCAGGATTGGATTGGGCAGAACACTCGTGAGAATTGGCCGGCGTAGGACAGCCCTGCGGACCGCCGTGCTCTCCAAGGCCCAGGGCCCTTTCTCGCCCAGGGCATGTTGCTGCCGCCAAGAAATGGCTCGGAAAAGACGCGGCCAACCCCGGCACGATGGAGCATTGGAGCGTTCCCGGAGCAGAGTTGAAGAACGGGTGGTGGCCTGGGGTGCGCCTCTGTCTTTCGGGTCGATGGGCCGGCCAAGGATGGGGATGACCTCATCTTGGTCATACAGGTTTATCTCACTCTGAGGGTTGTCCGAAGCATCAGAGGGGCCGATGGAGACTGCGTGGTTGGGAGATGCGTGGCTGCGGGTCTAAGGGTTTCCGATATGGAGGCCATGAGGGACAGGACCCCGGAAGCTGGTTGGGGAAACAGGCGAGTGTCCCAGAGCGGACTTCGTGATGGGCCTGGCCCCATGGGAGAGCGCAGGGATGGGACCCCTGCAAGTCGAGTATCCACGGGCGTTGTCCTCGCTGCATTCCATCTTGTGGAGTGCCCCTTGGCGGCCATCGGGTGCGGGCACTCACCATGCCCTTCAAGGCCCCGAGGTGGGGGCGGCCCAGCAGACGTGCGGCGCACGAATGACTTCGGCGGGCTTTTTCCGGCCAATTCTCACGAGCGTTTTGCCCAAACCAGGTCGCTCGTGTGAATTGGCCAGCGTAAGGCAGCCCTGCGGACCGCCGTGCTCTCCATGGCCCAGGGCCCTTTCTCGCCCAGGGCATGTTGCTGCCGCCAAGAAATGCCTCGGAAAAGACGCGGCCAACCCCGGCACGACGGCGCATTGGAGCGTTCCCGGAGCATAGTTGAAGACCGGGTGGTGGCCTGGTGTGCGCCTCTGTCTTTCGGGTCGATGGGCCGGCCAAGGAATGGGATGACCTCATCTAGGTCATACAGGTTTATCTCACTCTGAGGGGTGTCCGTAGCACCAGAGGGGCCGATGGAGACTGCCTGGCTGGGAGATGCGTGGCTGGGGGTCTAAGGGTTTCCGATATGGAGGCCATGAGGGACAGGACCCCGGAAGCAGGTTGGGGAAGCAGGCGAGTGTCCCAGACCGGACTTCGTGATGGGCCTGGCCTCATGGTTGAGCGCAGGGATGGGACCCCTGCAAGTCGAAGATCCATGGGCGTTGTCCTCGCTGCATTCCATCTTGTGGAGAGCCCCTTGGCGGCGATTGGGTGCGGGCACTCACCATGCCCTTCAAGGCCCCGAGTGGGGGCGGCCCAGCAGACGTGCGGCGCCCGAATGACTTCGCTGGGCTTTTTCCGGCCAATTCTCACGAGCGTTCTGCCCAAACCAGGATTGGTTTGGGCAGAACGCTCGTGAGAATTGGCCGGCGTAGGGCAGCCCTTCGGACCGCCGTGCTCTCCATGACCCAGGGCCCTTTCTCGCCCAGGGCATGTTGCTGCCGCCAAGAAATGGCTCGGAAAAGACGCGGCCAACCCCGGCACGACGGCGCATTGGAGCGTTCCCGGAGCAGAGTTGAAGAACGGGTGGTGGCCTGGTGTGGGCCTCTGTCTTTCGGGTCGATGGGCCGGCCAAGGATGGGGATGACCTCATCTTGGTCATACAGGTTTCTCTCACTCTGAGGGTTCTCCGAAGCAACAGAGGGGCCGATGGAGACTGCCTGGCTGGGAGATGCGTGGCTGCGGGTCTAAGGGTTTCCGATATGGAGGCCATGAGGGACAGGACACCGGAAGCAGGTTGGGGATACAGGCGAGTGTCCCAGATCGGACTTCGTGATGGGCCTGGCCCCATGGTAGAGTGCAGGGATGGGACCCCTGCAAGTCGAGGATCCACGGGCGTTGTCCTCGCTGCATTCCATCTTGTGGAGTGCCCCTTGGCGGCGATCGGGTGCGGGCACTCACCATGCCCTTCAAGGCCCCGAGGTGGGGGCGGCCCAGCAGACGTGCAGCGCCCGAATGACTTCGCCGGGCTTTTTCCGGCCAATTCTCACGAGCGTTCTGCCCATACCAGGATTGGTTTGGGCAGAACGCTCGTGAGAATTGGCCGGCGTAGGGCAGCCCTTCGGACCGCCGTGCTCTCCATGACCCAGGGCCCTTTCTCGCCCAGGGCATGTTGCTGCCGCCAAGAAATGGCTCGGAAAAGACGCGGCCAACCCCGGCACGACGGCGCATTGGAGCGTTCCCGGAGCAGATTTGAAGAATGGGTGGTGGCCTGGTGTGCGCCTCTGTCTTTCGGGTCGATGGGCCGGCCAAGGATGGGGATGACCTCATCTTGGTCATACAGGTTTATCTCACTCTGAGGGTTGTCCGAAGCACCAGAGGGGCCGATGGAGACTGCGTGGTTGGGAGATGCGTGGCTGCGGGTCTAAGGGTTTCCGATATGGAGGCCATGAGGGACAGGACCCCGGAAGCAGGTTGGGCAAACAGGCGAGTGTCCCAGACCGGACTTCGTGATGGGCCTGGCCCCATGGTAGAGCGCAGGGATGGGACCCCTGCAAGTCGAGGATCCACGGGCGTTGTCCTCGCTGCATTCCATCTTGTGGAGTGCCCCTTGGCGGCGATTGGGTGCGGGCACTCACCATGCCCTTCAAGGCCCCGAGGTGGGGGCGGCCCAGCAGACGTGCGGGGCCCGAAAGAATTCGGCGGGCTTTTTCCGGCCAATTCTCACGAGCGTTCTGCCCAAACCAGGATTGGATTGGGCAGAACGCTCGTGAGAATTGGCCGGCGTAGGACAGCCCTGCGGACCGCCGTGCTCTCCAAGGCCCAGGGCCCTTTCTCGCCCAGGGCATGTTGCTGCCGCCAAGAAATGGCTCGGAACAGACGCGGCCAACCCGGCACGCCGGCGCATTGGAGCGTTCCCGGAGCAGAGTTGAAGAACGGGTGGTGGCCTGGTGTGCGCCTCTGTCTTTCGGGTAGATGGGCTGGCCAAGGATGGGGATGACCTCATCTAGGTCATACAGGTTTATCTCACTCTGAGGGTCGTCCGAAGCACCAGAGTGGCCGATGGAGACTGCGTGGTTGGGAGATGCGTGGCTTCGGGTCTATGGGTTTCCGATATGGAGGCCATGAGGGACAGGACCACGGAAGCAGGTTGGCGAAGCAGGCGAGTGTCCCAGACCGGACTGCGTGTTGGGCCTGGCCCCATGGTAGAACGCAGGAATGGGACCCCTGCATGTCGAGGATCCACGGGCTTTGTCCTCGCTGCATTCCATCTTGTGGAGTGCCCCTTTGAAGCGATCGGGTGCGGGCACTCACCATGCCCTTCAAGGCCCCGTGGTGGGGGCGGCCCAGCAGACGTGCGGCGCCCGAATGACTTCGGCGGGCTTTTTCCGGCCTATTCTCACGAGCGTTCTGCCCAAACCAATCCTGGTTTGGGCCGAACGCTCGTGAGAATTGGCCGGTGTAGGGCAGCCCTGCGGACCGCCGTGCTCTCCATGGCCCAGGGCCCTTTCTCGCCCAGGGCATTTTGCTGCCGCCAAGAAATGGCTCGGAAAAGACGCGGCCAACCCCGGCACGACTGCGCATTAGAGCGTTCCCGGAGCAGAGTTGAAGAACGGGTGGTGGCCTGGTGTGCGCCTCTGTCTTTCGGGTCGTTGGGCCGGCCAAGGATGGGGATGACCTCATCTTGGTCATACAGGTTTCTCTCACTCTGAGGGTGGTCCGAAGCACCAGAGGGGCCGATGGAGACTGCGTGGGTGGCAGATGCGTGGCTGCGGGTCTAAGGGTTTCCGATATGGAGGCCATGATGGACAGGACCCCGGAAGCAGGTTGGGGAAGCAGGCGAGTGTCCCAGACCGGACTTCGTGATGGGCCTGGCCCCATGGTAGAACGCAGGGATGGGACCCCTGCAAGTCGAGGATCCACGGGCGTTGTCCTCGCTGCATTCCATCTTGTGGAGTGCCCCTTGGCGGCGATCGGGTGCGGGCACTCACCATGCCCTTCAAGGCCCCGAGGTGGGGGCGGCCCAGCAGACGTGCGGCGCCCGAATGACTTCGCCGGGCTTTTTCCGGCTAATTCTCACGAGCGTTCTGCCCAAACCAGGATTGGTTTGGGCAGAACGCTCGTGAGAATTGGCCGGCGTAGGGCAGCACTGCGGACCGCCGTGCTCTCCATGACCCAGGGCCCTTTCTCGCCCAGGGCATGTTGCTGCCGCCAAGAAATGGCTCGGAAAAGACGCGGTCAACCCCGGCACGACGGCGCATTGGAGCGTTCCCAGAGCAGAGTTGAAGAATGTGTGGTGGCCTGGTGTGCGCCTCTGTCTTTCGGGTCGATGGGCCGGCCAAGGATGGGGATGACCTCATTTGGTCATACAGGTTTCTCTCACTCTGAGGGTTGTCCGAAGCACCAGAGGGGCCGATGGAGACTGCGAGGTTGGGAGATGCGTGGCTGCGGGTCTAAGGGTTTCCGATATGGAGGCCATGAGGTACAGTACCCCGGAAGCAGGTTGGGGAAACAGGCGAGTGTCCCAGACCGGACTTCGTGATGGGCCTGGCCCCATGGTAGAGCGCAGGGATGGGACCCCTGCAAATCGAGGATCCACGGGCGTTGTCCTCGCTGCATTCCATCTTGTGGAATGCCCCTTGGCGGCGACCGGGTGCGGGCACTCACCATGCCCTTCAAGGCCCCGAGGTGGGGGCGGCCTAGCAGACGTGCGGCGCCCGAATGACTTCGCCGGGCCTTTTCCGGCCAATTCTCACGAGCGTTCTGCCCAAACCAGGATTGGTTTGGGCAGAACGCTCGTGAGAATTGGCCGGTGTAGGGCAGCCCTTCGGACCGCCGTGCTCTCCATGACCCAGGGCCCTTTCTCTCCCAGGGAATGTTGCTGACGCCAAGAAATGCCTCGGAAAAGACGCGGCCAACCCCGGCACGACGGGGCATTGGAGCGTTCCCGGAGCAGAGTTGAAGACCGGGTGGTGGCCTGGTGTGCGCCTCTGTCTTTCGGGTCGATGGGCCGGCCAAGGAATGGGATGACCTCATCTTGGTCATACAGGTTTATCTCACTCTGAGGGTCGTCCGAAGCACCAGAGGGGCCGATGGAGACTGCGTGGTTGGGAGATGCGTGGCTGCGGGTCTAAGGTTTTCCGATATGGAGGCCTTGAGGGACAGGACCCCGGAAGCAGGTTGGGCAAACAGGCGAGTGTCCCAGACCGGACTTCGTGATGGGCCTGGCCCCATGGTAGAGCGCAGGGATGGGACCCCTGCAAGTCGAGGATCCACGGGCGTTGTCCTCGCTGCATTCCATCTTGTGGAGTGCCCCTTGGCGGCGATCGGGTGCGGGCACTCACCATGCCCTTCAAGGCCCCGAGGTGGGGGCGGCTCAGCAGACGTGCGGCGCACGAATAATTTCGGCGGGCTTTTTCCGGCCAATTCTCACGAGCGTTCTGCCCAAACCAGGTCGCTCGTGTGAATTGGCCAGCGTAAGGCAGCCCTGCGGCCCGCCGTGCTCTCCATGGCCCAGGGCCCTTTCTCGCCCAGGGCATGTTGCTGCCGCCAAGAAATGCCTCGGAAAAGACGCGGCCAACCCCGGCACGACGGCGCATTGGAGCGTTCCCGGAGCAGAGTTGAAGACCGGGTGGTGGCCTGGTGTGCGCCTCTGTCTTTCGGGTTGATGGGCCGGCCAAGGATGGGGATGACCTCATCTTGGTCATACAGGTTTCTCTCACTCTGAGGGTTGTCCGAAGCACCAGAGGGGCCGATGGAGATTGCGAGGTTGGGAGATGCGTGGCTGCGGGTCTAAGGGTTTCCGATATGGAGGCCATGAGGGACAGGACACCGGAAGCGGGTTGGGGAAGCAGGCGAGTGTCCCAGACTTGACATCGTGATGAGCCTGGCCCCATGGTAGAGCGCAGGGATGGGAACCCTGCAAGTCGAGGATCCACGGGCGTTGTCCTCGCTGCATTCCATCTTGTGGAGTGCCCCTTGGCGGCGATCGGGTGCGGGCACTCACCATGCCCTTCAAGGCCCCGAGGTGGGGGCGGCCAAGCAGACGTGCGGCGCCCGAAAGACTTCGCCTGGCTTTTTCCGGTCAATTCTCACGAGCGTTCTGCCCAAACCAGGATTGGTTTGGGCAGAACGCTCGTGAGAATTGCCCGGCGTAGGGCAGCCCTGCGGACCACCGTGCTCTCCATGGCCCAGGGCCCTTTCTCGCCAAGGGCATGTTGCTGCCGCCAGGAAATGGCTCGGAAAAGACGCGGCCAACCCCGGCACGACGGCGCATTGCAGCGTTCCCGGAGCAGAGTTGAAGAACGGGTGGTGGCCTGGTGTGCGCCTCTGTCTTTCGGGTCGATGGGCCGGCCAAGGATGGGGATGACCTCATCTTGGTCATACAGGTTTATTTCACTCTGAGGGTTGTCCGAAGCACCAGAGGGGCCGATGGAGACTGCGTGGTTGGGAGATGCGTGGCTGCGGTTCTAAGGGTTTCCGATATGGAGGCCATGAGGGACAGGACACCGGAAGCGGGTTGGGGAAGCAGGCGAGTGTCCCAGATCGGACTTCGTGATGGGCCTGGGCCCATGGTAGAGCGCGGGGATGGGACCTCTGCAAGTCGAGGATCCACGGGCGTTGTCCTCGCTGCATTCCATCTTGTGGAGTGCCCCTATGCGGCGATCGGGTGCGGGCACTCACCATACGCTACAAGGCCCCGAGGTGGGGGCGGCCCAGCAGTCGTGCGGCGCCCGAATGACTTCGCCGGGCTTTTTCCGGTCAATTCTCACGAGCGTTCTGCCCAAACCAGGATTGGTTTGGGCAGAACGCTCGTGAGAATTGGCCGGCGTAGAACAGCCCTACGGACCGCCGTGCACTACATGGCCCAGGGTTCTTTCTCGCCAAGGGCATGTTGCTGCCGCCAAGAAATGGTTCGGAAAAGACGCGGCCAACCCCGGCACGACGGCGCATTGGAGCGTTCCCGGAGCAGAGTTGAAGAACGGGTGGTGGCCTGGTGTGCGCCTCTGTCTTTCGGGTCGATGGGCCGGCCAAGGATGGGGATGACCTCATCTTGGTCATACAGGTTTCTCTCACTCTGAGGGTTGTCCGAAGCACCAGAGGGCCCGATGGAGACTGCGAGGTTGGGAGATGCGTGACTGCGGGTCTAAGGGTTTCCGATATGGAGGCCATGAGGTACAGTACCCCGGAAGCAGGTTGGGGAAACAGGCGAGTGTCCCAGACCGGACTTCGTGATGGGCCTGGCCCCATGGTAGAGCGCAGGGATGGGACCCCTGCAAATCGAGGATCCACGGGCGTTGTCCTCGCTGCATTCCATCTTGTGGAATGCCCCTTGGCGGCGACCGGGTGCGGGCACTCACCATGCCCTTCAAGGCCCCGAGGTGGGGGCGGCCTAGCAGACGTGCGGCGCCCGAATGACTTCGCCGGGCCTTTTCCGGCCAATTCTCACGAGCGTTCTGCCCAAACCAGGATTGGTTTGGGCAGAACGCTCGTGAGAATTGGCCCGTGTAGGGCAGTCCTTCGGACCGCCGTGCTCTCCATGACCCAGGGCCCTTTCTCGCCCAGGGCATGTTGCTGACGCCAAGAAATGCTTCGGAAAAGACGCGGCCAACCCCGGCACGACGGGGCATTGGAGCGTTCCCGGAGCAGAGTTGAAGACCGGGTGGTGGCCTGGTGTGCGCCTCTGTCTTTCGGGTCGATGGGCCGGCCAAGGAATGGGATGACCTCATCTTGGTCATACAGGTTTATCTCACTCTGAGGGTCGTCCGAAGCACCAGAGGGGCCGATGGAGACTGCGTGGTTGGGAGATGCGTGGCTGCGGGTCTAAGGTTTTCCGATATGGAGGCCTTGAGGGACAGGACCCCGGAAGCAGGTTGGGCAAACAGGCGAGTGTCCCAGACCGGACTTCGTGATGGGCCTGGCCCCATGGTAGAGCGCAGGGATGGGACCCCTGCAAGTCGAGGATCCACGGGCGTTGTCCTCGCTGCATTCCATCTTGTGGAGTGCCCCTTGGCGGCGATCGGGTGCGGGCACTCACCATGCCCTTCAAGGCCCCGAGTTGGGGCCGGCCCAGCAGACGTGCGACGCCCGAATTGCTTCACCGGGCTTTTTCTGGCCAATTCTCACGAGCGTTCTGCCCAAACCAGGATTGGTTTGGGAAGAACGCTCGTGAGAATTGGCCGGCGTAGGTTAGCCCTGCGGACCGCCGTGCTCTCCATGGCCCAGGGCCCTTTCTCGCCCAGGGCATGTTGCTGCCGCCAGGAAATGGCTCGGAAAAGACGGGGCCAACCCCGGCACGACGGCGCATTGGAGCGTTCCCGGAGCAGAGTTGAAGAACGGGTGGTAGCCTGGTGTGCGCCTCTGTCTTTCGGGTCGATGGGCCGGCCAAGGAATGGGATGACCTCATCTTGGTCATACAGGTTTATCTCACTCTGAGGGTTGTCCGAAGCACCAGAGGGGCCGATGGAGATTGCCTGGCTGGGAGATGCGTGGCTGCGGTTCTAAGGGTTTCCGATAAGGAGGCCATGAGGGACAGGACCCCGGAAGCGGGTTGGGGAAGCAGGCGAGTGTCCCAGACTTGACATCGTGATGAGCCTGGCCCCATGGTAGAGCGCAGGGATGGGAACCCTGCAAGTCGAGGATCCACGGGCGTTGTCCTCGCTGCATTCCATCTTGTGGAGTGCCCCTTGGCGGCGATCGGGTGCGGGCACTCACCATGCCCTTCAAGGCCCCGAGGTGGCGGCGGCCAAGCAGACGTGCGGCGCCCGAAAGACTTCGCCTGGCTTTTTCCGGTCAATTCTCACGAGCGTTCTGCCCAAACCAGGATTGGTTTGGGCAGAACGCTCGTGAGAATTGCCCGGCGTAGGGCAGCACTGCGGACCGCCGTGCTCTCCATGACCCAGGGCCCTTTCTCGCCCAGGGCATGTTGCTGCCGCCAAGAAATGGCTCGGAAAAGACGCGGCCAACCCCGGCACGACGGCGCATTGGAGCGTTCCCGGAGCAGAGTTGAAGAATGGGTGGTGGCCTGGTGTGCGCCTCTGTCTTTCGGGTCGATGGGCCGGCCAAGGATGGGGATGACCTCATCTTGGTCATACAGGTTTCTCTCACTCTGAGGGTTGTCCGAAGCACCAGAGGGGCCGATCGAGACTGCCTGGCTGGGAGATGCGTGGCTGCGGTTCTAAGGGTTTCCGATATGGAGGCCATGAGGGACAGGACCCCGGAAGCAGGTTGGGGAAGCAGTCGAGTGTCCCAGACCGGACTTCGTGATGGGCCTGGCCCCATGGTAGAGCGCAGGGATGGGACCCCTGCAAATCGAGGATCCACGGGCGTTGTCCTCGCTGCATTCCATCTTGTGGAGGGCCCCTTGGCGGCGATCGGGTGCGGGCACTCACCATGCCCTTCAAGGCCCCGAGGTGGGGGCGGCCCAGCAGACGTGCGGCGCACGAATGACTTCGGCGGGCTTTTTCTGGCCAATTCTCACGAGCGTTTTGCCCAAACCAGGTCGCTCGTGTGAATTGGCCAGCGTAAGGCAGCCCTGCGGATCGCCGTGCTCTCCATGGCCCAGGGCCCTTTCCCGCCCAGGGCATGTTGCTGCCGCCAAGAAATGCCTCGGAAAAGACGCGGCCAACCCCGGCACGACGGGGCATTGGAGCGTTCCCGGAGCAGAGTTGAAGACCGGGTTTTGGCCTGGTGTGCGCCTCTGTCTTTCGGGTAGATGGGCCGGCCAAGGAATGGGATGACCTCATCTTGGTCATACAGGTTTATCTCACTCTGAGGGTCGTCCGAAGCACCAAAGGGGCCGATGGAGACTGCGTGGTTGGGAGATGCGTGGCTGCGGGTCTAAGGGTTTCCGATATGGAGGCCATGAGGTACAGTACCCCGGAAGCAGGTTGGGGAAACAGGCGAGTGTCCCAGACCGGACTTCGTGATGGGCCTGGCCCCATGGTAGAGCGCAGGGATGGGACCCCTGCAAATCGAGGATCCACGGGCGTTGTCCTCGCTGCATTCCATCTTGTGGAATGCCCCTTGGCGGCGACCGGGTGCGGGCACTCACCATGCCCTTCAAGGCCCCGAGGTGGGGGCGGCCTAGCAGACGTGCGGCGCCCGAATGACTTCGCCGGGCCTTTTCCGGCCAATTCTCACGAGCGTTCTGCCCAAACCAGGATTGGTTTGGGCAGAACGCTCGTGAGAATTGGCCGGTGTAGGGCAGCCCTTCGGACCGCCGTGCTCTCCATGACCCAGGGCCCTTTCTCGCCCAGGGCATGTTGCTGACGCCAAGAAATGCCTCGGAAAAGACGCGGCCAACCCCGGCACAACGGGGCATTGGAGCGTTCCCGGAGCAGAGTTGAAGACCGGGTGGTGGCCTGGTGTGCGCCTCTGTCTTTCGGGTCGATGGGCCGGCCAAGGAATGGGATGACCTCATCTTGGTCTTACAGGTTTATCTCACTCTGAGGGTCGTCCGAAGCACCAGAGGGGCCGATGGAGACTGCGTGGTTGGGAGATGCGTGGCTGCGGGTCTAAGGTTTTCCGATATGGAGGCCTTGAGGGACAGGACCCCGGAAGCAGGTTGGGCAAACAGGCGAGTGTCCCAGACCGGACTTCGTGATGGGCCTGGCCCCATGGTAGAGCGCAGGGATGGGACCCCTGCAAGTCGAGGATCCACGGGCGTTGTCCTCGCTGCATTCCATCTTGTGGAGTGCCCCTTGGCGGCGATCGGGTGCGGGCACTCACCATGCCCTTCAATGCCCCGAGGTGGGGGCTGCCCAGCAGACGTGCGGCGCCCGAATGACTTCGCAGGGCTTTTTCCGGTCAATTCTCACGAGCGTTCTGCCCAAACCAGGATTGGTTTAGGCAGAACGCTCGTGAGAATTGGCCGGCGTAGGGCAGCCCTGCGGACCGCCGTGCTCTCCACGACCCAGGGCCCTTTCTCGCCCAGGGCATGTTGCTGCCGCCAAGAAATGGCTCGGAAAAGACGCGGCCAACCCCGGCACGACGGCGCATTGGAGCGTTACCGGAGCAGAGTTGAAGAATGGGTGGTGGCCTGGTGTGCGCCTCTGTCTTTCGGGTCGATGGGCCGGGCAAGGATGGGGATGACCTCATCTTGGTCATACAGGTTTCTCTCACTCTGAGGGTTGTCCGAAGCACCAGAGGGGCCGATGGAGACTGCCTGGCTGGGAGATGCGTGGCTGCGGGTCTAAGGGTTTCCGATATGAAGGCCATGAGGGACAGGACCCCGGAAGCAGGTTGGGGAAGCAGGCGAGTGTCCCAGACTTGACATCGTGATGAGCCTGGCCCCATGGTAGAGCGCAGGGATGGGACCCCTGCAAGTCGAGGATCCACGGGCGTTGTCCTCGCTGCATTCCATCTTGTGGAGGGCCCCTTGGCGGCGATCGGGTGCGGGCACTCACCATGCCCTTCAAGGCCCCGAGGTGGGGGCGGCCCAGTAGACGTGCGGCGCCCGAATGACTTCGCCGGGCTTTTTCCGGCCAATTCTCACGAGCGTTCTGCCCAAACCAGGATTGGTTTGGGCAGAACGCTCGTGAGAATTGCCCGGCGTAGGGCAGCCCTTTGGACCGCCGTGCTCTCCACGACCCAGGGCCCTTTCTCGCCCAGGGCATGTTGCTGCCGCCAAGAAATGGCTCGGAAAAGACGCGGCCAACCCCGGCACGACGGCGCATTGGAGCGTTCCCGGAGCAGAGTTGAAGACCAGGTGGTGGCCTGGTGTGCGCCTCTGTCTTTCGGTTCGATGGGCCGGCCAAGGATGGGGATGACCTCATCTTGGTCATACAGGTTTATCTCACTCTGAGGGTCGTCCGAAGCACCAGAGGTGCCGATGGAGACTGCATGGATGGGAGATGCGTGGCTGCGGGTCTAAGGGTTTCCGATATGGAGGCCATGAGGGACAGGACCCCGGAAGCAGGTTGGGCAAACAGGCGAGTGTCCCAGACCGGACTTCGTGATGGGCCTGGCCCCATGGTAGAGCGCAGGGATGGGCCCCTGCAAGTCGAGGATCCACGGGCGTTGTCCTCGCTGCATTCCATCTTGTGGAGTGCCCCTTGGCGGCGATTGGTTGCGGGCACTCACCATGCCCTTCAAGGCCCCGAGGTGGGGGCGGCCCAGCAGACGTGCGGGGCCCGAAAGACTTCGCCGGGCTTTTTCCGGCCAATTCTCACGAGCGTTCTGCCCAAACCAGGATTGGATTGGGCAGAACGCTCGTGAGAATTGGCCGGCGTAGGACAGCCCTGCGGACCGCCGTGCTCTCCAAGGCCCAGGGCCCTTTCTCGCCCAGGGCATGTTTCTGCCGCCAAGAAATGGCTCGGAACAGACGCGGCCAACCCGGCACGTCGGCGCATTGGAGCGTTCCCGGAGCAGAGTTGAAGAACGGGTGGAGGCCTGGTGTGCGCCTCTGTCTTTCGGGTAGATGGGCTGGCCAAGGATGGGGACGACCTCATCTTGGTCATACAGGTTTATCTCACTCTGAGGGTCGTCCGAAGCACCAGAGTGGCCGATGGAGACTGCGTGGTTGGGAGATGCGTGGCTTCGGGTCTATGGGTTTCCGATATGGAGGCCATGAGGGACAGGACCACGGAAGCAGGTTGGCGAAGCAGGCGAGTGTCCCAGACCGGACTTCGTGTTGGGCCTGGCCCCATGGTAGAACGCAGGAATGGGACCCCTGCATGTCGAGGATCCACGGGCGTTGTCCTCGCTGCATTCCATCTTGTGGAGTGCCCCTTTGCGGCGATCGGGTGCGGGCACTCACCATGCCCTTCAAGGCACCGTGGCGGGGGCGGCCCAGCAGACGTGCGGCGCCCGAATGACTTCGGCGGGCTTTTTCCGGCCAATTCTCACGAGCGTTCTGCCAAAGCAGGATTGCTTTGGGCAGAACGCTCTTGAGAATTGGCCGGCGTAGGACAGCCCTGCGGACCGCCGTGCTCTCCATGGCCAGGGCCCTTTCTCGCCCAGGGCATGTTGCTGCCGCCAAGAAATGGCTCGGAAAAGACGCGGCCAACCCCGGCACGACGGCACATTGGAGCGTTCCCGGAGCAGAGTTTAAGAACGGGTGGTGGCCTGGTGTGCGCCTCTGTCTTTCGGGTCGATGGGCCGGCCAAGGATGGGGATGACCTCATCTTGGTCATACAGGTTTCTCTCACTCTGAGGGTTGTCCGAAGCACCAGAGGGGCCGATGGAGTCTGCGTGGTTGGGAGATGCGTGGCTGCGGGTCTAAGGGTTTCCGATATGGAGGCCATGAGGGACAGGACCCTGTAAGCGGGTTGGGGAAGCAGGCGAGTATCCCAGACCGGACTTCGTGATGGGCCTGGCCCCATGGTAGAGCGCAGTGATGGGACGCCTGCAAGTCCAGGATCCACGGGCGTTGTCCTCGCTGCATTCCATCTTGTGGAGTGCCCCTTGGCGGCGATCGGGTGCGGGCACTCACCATGCCCTTCAAGGCCCCGAGGTGGGGGCGGCCCAGCAGACGTGCGGCGCACGAATGACTTCGGCGGGCTTTTTCCGGCCAATTCTCACGAGCGTTCTGCCCAAACCAGGTCGCTCGTGTGAATTGGCCAGCATAAGGCAGCCCTGCGGACCGCCGTGCTCTCCATGGCCCAGGGCCCTTCCTCGCCCAGGGCATGTTGCTGCCGCCAAGAAATGCCTCGGAAAAGACGCGGCCAACCCCGGCACGACGGCGCATTGGAGCGTTCCCGGAGCAGAGTTGAAGACAGGGTGGTGGCCTGGTGTGCGCCTCTGTCTTTCGGGTCGATGGGCCGGCCAAGGATGGGGATGACCTCATCTTGGTCATACAGGTTTATCTCACTCTGAGGGTTGTCCGAAGCAACAGAGGGGCCGATGGAGACTGCGTGGTTGGGAGATGCGTGGCTGCGGGTCTAAGGGTTTCCCATATGGAGGCCATGAGGGACAGGACCCCGTAAGCGTGTTGGGGAAGCAGGCGAGTATCCCAGACCGGACTTCGTGATGGGCCTGGGCCCATGATAGAGCGCAGGGATGGGACCCCTGCAGGTCGAGGATCCACGGGCGTTGTCCTCGCTGCATTCCATCTTGTGGAGTGCCCCTTGGCGGCGATCGGGTGCGGGCACTCACCATGCCCTTCAAGGCCCCGAGGTGGGGGCGGCTCAGCAGACGTGCGGCGCACGAATGACTTCGGCGGGCTTTTTCCGGCCAATTCTCACGAGCGTTCTGCCCAAACCAGGTCGCTCGTGTGAATTGGCCAGCGTAAGGCAGCCCTGCGGCCCGCCGTGCTCTCCATGGCCCAGGGCCCTTTCTCGCCCAGGGCATGTTGCTGCCGCCAAGAAATGCCTCGGAAAAGACGCGGCCAACCCCGGCACGACGGCGCATTGGAGCGTTCCCGGAGCAGAGTTGAAGACCGGGTGGTGGCCTGGTGTGCGCCTCTGTCTTTCGGGTCGATGGGCCGGCCAAGGATGGGGATGACCTCATCTTGGTCATACAGGTTTCTCTCACTCTGAGGGTTGTCCGAAGCACCAGAGGGGCCGATGGAGATTGCGAGGTTGGGAGATGCGTGGCTGCGGGTCTAAGGGTTTCCGATATGGAGGCCATGAGGGACAGTACCCCGGAAGCTGGTTGGGGAAACAGGCGAGTGTCCCAGACCGGACTTCGTGATGCGCCTGGCCCCATGGTAGAGCGCAGGGATGGGACCCCTGCAAATCGAGGATCAACGGGCGTTGTCCTCGCTGCATTACATCTTGTGGAGGGCCCCTTGGCGGCGATCGGGTGCGGGCACTCACCATGCCCTTCAAGGCCCCAAGGTGGGGGCGGCCCAGCAGACGTGCGGCGCCCGAATGAATTCGCCGGGACTTCTCCGGCCAATTCTCACGAGCGTTCTGCCCAAACCAATCCTGGTTTGGGCAGAACGCTCGTGAGAATTGGCCGGTGTAGGGCAGCCCTGCGGACCGCCGTGCTCTCCATGGCCCAGGGCCCTTTCTCGCCCAGGGCATGTTGCTGCCGCCAAGAAATGGCTCGGAAAAGACGGGGCCAACCCCGGCACGACGGCGCATTGGAGCGTTCCCGGAGCAGAGTTGAAGAACGGGTGGTGGCCTGGGGTGCGCCTCTGTCTTTCGGGTTGATGGGCCGGCCAAGGATGGGGATGACCTCATCTTGGTCATACAGGTTTATCTCACTCTGAGGGTTGTCCGAAGCACCAGAGGGGCCGATGGAGACTGCGTGGTTGGGAGATGCGTGGCTGCGGGTCTAAGGGTTTCCGATATGGAGGCCATGAGGGAGAGGACCCCGGAAGCTGGTTGGGGAAACAGGCGAGTGTCCCAGACCGGATTTCGTGATGGGCCTGGCCCCATGGTAGAGCACAGGGATGGGACCCCTGCAAATCGAGGATCCACGGGCGTTGTCCTCGCTGCATTCCATCTTGTGGAGGGCCCCTTGGCGGCGATCGGGTGCGGGCACTCACCATGCCCTTCAAGGCCCCGAGGTGGGGGCGGCCCAGCAGACGTGCGGCGCACGAATGACTTCGCCGGGCTTTTTCCGGCCAATTCTCACGAGCGTTCTGCCCAAACTAGGATTGGTTTGGGCAGAACGCTCGTGAGAATTGGCCGGCGTAGGGCAGCACTGCGGACCGCCGTGCTCTCCATGACCCAGGGCCCTTTCTCGCCCAGGGCATGTTGCTGCCGCCAAGAAATGGCTCGGAAAAGACGCGGCCAACCCCGGCACGACGGCGCATTGGAGCGTTCCCGGAGCAGAGTTGAAGAATGGGTGGTGGCCTGGTGTGCGCCTCTGTCTTTCGGGTCGATGGGCCGGCCAAGGATGGGGATGACCTCATCTTGGTCATACAGGTTTCTCTCACTCTGAGGGTTGTCCGAAGCACCAGAGTGGCCGATGGAGTCTGCGTGGTTGGGAGATGCGTGGCTGCGGGTCTAAGGGTTTCCGATATGGAGGCCATGAGGGACAGGACCCTGTAAGCGGGTTGGGGAAGCAGGCGAGTATCCCAGACCGGACTTCGTGATGGGCCTGGCCCCATGGTAGAGCGCAGTGATGGGACGCCTGCAAGTCCAGGATCCACGGGCGTTGTCCTCGCTGCATTCCATCTTGTGGAGTGCCCCTTGGCGGCGATCGGGTGCGGGCACTCACCATGCCCTTCAAGGCCTCGAGGTGGGGGCGGCCCAGCAGACGTGCGGCGCACGAATGACTTCGGCGGGCTTTTTCCGGCCAATTCTCACGAGCGTTCTGCCCAAACCAGGTCGCTCGTGTGAATTGGCCAGCATAAGGCAGCCCTGCGGACCGCCGTGCTCTCCATGGCCCAGGGCCCTTCCTCGCCCAGGGCATGTTGCTGCCGCCAAGAAATGCCTCGGAAAAGACGCGGCCAACCCCGGCACGACGGCGCATTGGAGCGTTCCCGGAGCAGAGTTGAAGACAGGGTGGTGGCCTGGTGTGCGCCTCTGTCTTTCGGGTCGATGGGCCGGCCAAGGATGGGGATGACCTCATCTTGGTCATACAGGTTTATCTCACTCTGAGGGTTGTCCGAAGCAACGGAGGGGCCGATGGAGACTGCGTGGTTGGGAGATGCGTGGCTGCGGGTCTAAGGGTTTCCCATATGGAGGCCATGAGGGACAGGACCCCGTAAGCGTGTTGGGGAAGCAGGCGAGTATCCCAGACCGGACTTCGTGATGGGCCTGGGACCATGATAGAGCGCAGGGATGGGACCCCTGCAAGTCGAGGATCCACGGGCGTTGTCCTCGCTGCATTCCATCTTGTGGAGTGCCCCTTGGCGGCGATCGGGTGCGGGCACTCACCATGCCCTTCAAGGCCCCGAAGTGGGGGTGGCTCAGCAGACGTGCGGCGCACGAATGACTTCGGCGGGCTTTTTCCGGCCAATTCTCACGAGCGTTCTGCCCAAACCAGGTCGCTCGTGTGAATTGGCCAGCGTAAGGCAGCCCTGCGGCCCGCCGTGCTCTCCATGGCCCAGGGCCCTTTCTCGCCCAGGGCATGTTGCTGCCGCCAAGAAATGCCTCGGAAAAGACGCGGCCAACCCCGGCACGACGGCGCATTGGAGCGTTCCCGGAGCAGAGTTGAAGACCGGGTGGTGGCCTGGTGTGCGCCTCTGTCTTTCGGGTCGATGGGCCGGCCAAGGATGGGGATGACCTCATCTTGGTCATACAGGTTTCTCTCACTCTGAGGGTTGTCCGATGCACCAGAGGGGCCGATGGAGATTGCGAGGTTGGGAGATGCGTGGCTGCGGGTCTAAGGGTTTCCGATATGGAGGCCATGAGGGACAGTACCCCGGAAGCTGGTTGGGGAAACAGGCGAGTGTCCCAGACCGGACTTCGTGATGGGCCTGGCCCCATGGTAGAGCGCAGGGCTGGGACCCCTGCAAATCGAGGATCAACGGGCGTTGTCCTCGCTGCATTCCATCTTGTGGAGAGCCCCTTGGCGGCGATCGGGTGCGGGCACTCACCATGCCCTTCATGGCCCCAAGGTGGGGGCGGCCCAGCAGACGTGCGGCGCCCGAATGAATTCGCCGGGACTTCTCCGGCCAATTCTCACGAGCGTTCTGCCCAAACCAATCCTGGTTTGGGCAGAACGCTCGTGAGAATTGGCCGGCGTAGGACAGCCCTGTGGACCGCCGTGCTCTCCATGGCCCAGGGCCCTTTCTCGCCCAGGGCATGATGCTGCCGCCAAGAAATGGCTCGGAAAAGATGCGGCCCACCCCGGCACGCCGGCGCATTGGAGCGTTCCCGGAGCAGAGTTGAAGAACGGGTGGTGGCCTGGTGTGCGCCTCTGTCTTTCGGGTAGATGGGCCGGCCAAGGATGGGGATGACCTCATTTTGGTCATCCAGGTTTATGTCACTCTGAGGGTTGTCCGAAGCACCAGAGGGGCCGATGGAGACTGCGTGGTTGGGAGATGCGTGGCTGCGGGTCTAAGGGTTTCCCATATGGAGGCCATGAGGGACAGGACCCCGGAAGCAGGTTGGGGAAGCAGGCAAGTGTTCCAGACCGGACTTCGAGATGGGCCTGACCCCGTGGTAGAGCGCAGGGATGGGACCCGTGCCAGTCGGGGAACCACGGGCGTTGTCCTAGCTGCATTCCATCTTGTGGTGTGCCTCTTGGCGGCGATCGGGTGCGGGCACTCACAGTGCCCTTCATGGCCCCCAGGTGAAGGCGGCCCAGCAGACGTGCAGCGCTCGAATGACTTCGCCGGGCTTTTTCCGGCCAATTCTCACGAGCGTTCTGCCCAGAACGCTCGTGAGAATTGGCCGGCGTAGGACAGCCCTGCGGACCGCCGTGATCTCCATGGCCCAGGGCCCTTTCTCGCCCAGGGCATGTTGCTGCAACCAAGAAATGTCTCGGAGAAGACGCGGCCCACCCCGGCTCGCCGGCGCATTGGAGCGTTCCCGGAGCAGTGTTGAAGAACGGGTGGTGGCCTGGTGTGCGCCTCTGTCTTTCGGGTAGATGGGCCCGCCAAGGATGGGGATGACCTCATCTTGGTCATACAGGTTGATCTCCCTCTGAGGGTTGTCCGAAGCACCGGAGGGGCCGATGGAGACTGCGTGGTTGGGAGATGCGTGGCTGCGGGTCTACGGGTTTCCCATATGGAGGCCATGAGGGACAGGACCCCGGAAGCAGATTGGTGAAGCAGGCCAGTGTTCCAGACCGGACTTCGTGATGGGCCTGGCCCCGTGGTAGAGCACAGGGATGGGACCCCGGCAAGTCGAGGATCCACGGGCGTTGTCCTCGCAGCATTCCATCTTGTGGAGTGCCTCTTGGCGGCGATCGGGTGCGGGCACTCACAGTGCCCTGGGGCCCCGAGGTGGGGGCAGCCCAGCAGACGTGTTGTGCCCGAATGACTTCGCCGGGCTTTTTCCGGCCAATTCTCACGAGCGTTCTGCCCAAACCAGGATTGGTTTGGGCAGAACGCTCGTGAGAATTGGCCGGCGTAGGACAGCCCTGCGGACCGCCGTGCTCTCCATGGCCCAGGGCCCTTTCTCGCCCAGGGCATGATGCTGCCGCCAAGAAATGGCTCGGAGAAGACGTGGCCCACCCCGACTCGCCGGCGCATTGGAGCGTTCCCGGAGCAGAGTTGAAGAACGGGTGGTGGCCTGGTGTGCGCCTCTGTCTTTCGGGTAGATGGGCCGGCCAAGGATGGGGATGACCTCATCTTGGTCATACAGGTTGATCTCACTCTGAGGGTTGTCCGAAGAACCAGAGGGGCCGATGGAGACTGCGTGGTTGGGAGATGCGTGGCTGCGGGTCTAAGGGTTTCCCATATGGAGGCCATGAGGGACAGGACCCCGGAAGCAGGTTGGGGAAGCAGGCGAGTGTTTGAGAACGGACTTCGAGATCGGCCTGGCCCCGTGGTAGAGCGCAGGGATGGGACCCCGGCAAGTCGAGGATCCACGGGCGTTGTCCTCGCGCATTCCATCTTGTGGAGTGTCTCTTGGCGGCGATCGGGTGCGGGCACTCACAGTGCCCTTCAGGGCCCCGAGATGGGGGCGGACCAGCAGACGTGCGGCGCCCGAATGACTTCGCCGGGCTTTTTCCGGCCAATTCTCACGAGCGTTCTGCCCAAACCAGGACGCTCGTGAGAATTGGCCGGCGTAGGACAGCCCTGCGGACCGCCGTGATCTCCATGGCCCAGGGCCCTTACTCGCCCAGGGCATGTTGCTGCCGCCACGAAATGGCTCGGAAAAGACACGGCCCACCCCGGCTCGCCGGCGCATTGGAGCGTACCCTGAGCAGAGTTGAAGAACGGGTGGTGGCCTGGTGTGCGCCTCTGTCTTTCGGGTAGATGGGCCGGCCAAGGATGGGGATGAACTCATCTTGGTCATACAGGTTTATCTCCCTCTGAGGGTTGTCCGAAGCACCAGAGGGGCCGATGGTGACTGCGTAGTTGGGAGATGCGTGGCTGCGGGTCTAAGGGTTTCCCATATGGAGGCCATGAGGGACAGGTCCCCGGAAGCAGGTTGGGGAAGCAGGCGAGTGTTCCAGACCGGACTTCGAGATGGGCCTGGCCTCGTGGTGGAGCGCAGGGATGGGACCCCGGCAAGTCGAGGATCCACGGGCGTTGTCCTTGCTGCATTCCATCTTGTGGAGTGCCTCTTGGCGGCGATCGGGTGCGGGCACTCACAGTGCCCTTCAGGGCCCCCAGGTGGGGGCGGCCCAGCAGACGTGCGGCGCCCGAATGACTTCGCCGGGCTTTTTCCGGCCATTTCTCACGAGCGTTCTGCCCAAACCAGGATTGGTTTGGGCAGAACGCTCGTGAGAATTGGCCGGCGTAGGACAGCCCTGCGGACCGCCGTGCTCTCCATGGCCCAGGGCACTTTCTCGCCCAGGGCATGTTGCTGCCGCCAAGAAATGGCTCGGAGAAGACGCGTCCCACCCCGGCACGCCGGCGCATTGGAGCGTTCCCAGAGCAGAGTTGAAGAAAGGGTGGTGGCCTGGTGTGCGCCTCTGTCTTTCGGGTAGATGGGCCGGCCAAGGATGGGGATGACCTCATCTTGGTCATACAGGTTTATGTCACTCTGAGGGTTGTCTGAAGCACCAGAGGGGCCGATGGAGACTTCGTGGTTGGGAGATGCGTGGCTGCGGGTCTAAGGGTTTCCCATATGGAGGCCATGAGGGACAGGACCCCGGAAGCAAGTTGGGGAAGCAGGCGAGTGTTCCAGAACGGACTTCGAGATGGGCCTGGCCCCGTGGTAGAGCGCAGGGATGGGACCCGTGCCAGTCGAGGATCCACGGGCGTTGTCCTCGCTGCATTCCATCTTGTGGTGTGCCTCTTGGCGGCGATCGGGTGCGGGCACTCACAGTGCCCTTCAGGGCCCCGAGGTGGAGGCGGCCCAGCAGACGTATGGCGCTCGAATGACTTCGCCGGGCGTTTTCCGTCCAATTCTCACGAGCGTTCTGCCCAAACCAGGATTGGTTTGGGCAGAACGCTCGTGAGAATTGGCCGGCGTAGGACAGCCCTGCGGACCGCCGTGCTCTCCATGGCCCAGGGCCCTTTCTCGCCCAGGGCATGTTGCTGCCGCCAAGAAATGTCTCGGAGAAGACGCGGCCCACCCCGGCACGCCGGCGCATTGGAGCGTTCCCTGAGCAGAGTTGAAGAACGGGTGGTGGCCTGGTGTGCGCCTCTGTCTTTCGGGTAGATGGGCCCGCCAAGGATGGGGATGACCTCATCTTGGTCATACAGGTTTATGTCACTCTGAGGGTTGTCCGAAGCACCAGAGGGGCCGATGGAGACTGCGTGGTTGGGAGATGCGTGGCTGCGGGTCTAAGGGTTTCCCATATGGAGGCCTTGAGGGACAGGACCCCGGAAGCAGTTTGGGGAATCAGGCGAGTGTTCCAGACCGGACTTCGTGATGGGTCTGGCCCCGTGGTAGAGCGCACGGATGGGACCCCGGCAAGTCGAGGATCCACGGGCGTTGTCCTCGCTGCATTCCATCTTATGGAGTGCCTCTTGGCGGCGATCGGGTGCGGGCACTCACAGTGCCCTTCAGGGCCCCGAGGTGGGGGCGGCTCAGCAGACGTGCGGCCCCCGAATGACTTCGCCGGGCTTTTTCCGGCCAATTCTCACGAGCGTTCTGCCCAAACCAGGATTGGTTTGGGCAGAACGCTCGTGAGAATTGGCCGGCGTAGGACAGCCCTGCGGACCGCCGTGCTCTCCATGGCCCAGGGCCCTTTCTCGCCCAGGGCATGTTGCTGCCGCCAAGAAATGTCTCGGAAAAGACGCAGCCCACCCCGGCACGCCGGCGCATTGGAGCGTTCCCGGAGCAGAGTTGAAGAACGGGTGGTGGCCTGGTGTGCGCCTCTGTCTTTCGGGTAGATGGGCCGGCCAAGGATGGGGATGACCTCATCTTGGTCATACAGGTTTATCTCCCTCTGAGGGTTGTCCGAAGCACCAGAGGGGCCGATGGAGACTGCGTGGTTGGGAGATGCGTGGCTGCGGGTCTAAGGGTTTCCCATATGGAGGCCATGAGGGACAGGACTCTTGAAGCAGGTTGGGGAAGCAAGCGAGTGTTCCAGACCGGACTTCGAGATGGGCGTGGCCCCGTGGTAGAGCGCAGGGATGGGACCCCGGCAAGTCGAGGATCCACGGGCGTTGTCCTCGCGGCATTTCATCTTGTGGAGTGCCTCTTGGCGGCGATCGGGTGCGGGCACTCACAGTGCCCTTCAGGGCCCCGAGGTGGGGGCGGCCCAGCAGACGTGTTGTGCCCGAATGACTTCGCCGGGCTTTTTCCGGCCAATTCTCACGAGCGTTCTGCCCAAACCAGGATTGGTTTGGGCAGAACGCTCGTGAGAATTGGCCGGCGTAGGACAGCCCTGCGGACCGCCGTGCTCTCCATGGCCCAGGGCCCTTTCTTGCCCAGGGCATGTTGCTGCCGCCAAGAAATGGCTCGGAAAAGACGCGGCCCACCCCGGCACGCCGGCGCATTGGAGCGTTCCCGGAGCAGAAATGAAGAACGGGTGGTGGCCTGGTGTGCGCCTCTGGCTTTTGGGTAGATGGGCCGGCCAAGGATGGGGATGACCTCATCTTGGTCATACAGGTTTATCTCCCTCTGAGGGTTGTCCGAAGCACCAGAGGGGCCGATGGAGACTGCGTGGTTGGGAGATGCGTGGCTGCGGGTCTAAGGGTTTCCCATATGGAGGCCATGAGGTACAGGACCCCGGAAGCAGGTTGGGGAAGCAGGCGAGTGTTCCAGACCAGACTTCGTGATGGCTCTGGCACCGCGGTGGAGCGCAGGGATGGGACCCCGGCAAGTCGAGGATCCACGGGCGTTGTCCTCGCTGCATTCCATCTTGTGGAGTGCCTCTTGGCGGCGATCGGGTGCGGGCACTCACAGTGCCCTTCAGGGCCCCGAGGTGGGGGCGGCCCAGCAGACGTGCGGCGCCCGAATGACTTCGCCGGGCTTTTTCCGGCCAATTCTCACGAGCGTTCTGCCCAAACTAACCCTGGTTTGGGCAGAACGCTCGTGAGAATTGGCCGGCGTAGGACAGCCCTGCGGACCGCCGTGCTCTCCATGGCCCAGGGCCCTTTCTCGCCCAGGGCATGTTGCTGCCACCAAGAAATGGCTCGGAGAAGACGCGGCCCACCCCGGCACGCCGGCGCATTGGAGCGTTCCCTGAGCAGAGTTGAAGAACGAGTGGTGGCCTGGTGTGCGCCTCTGTCTTTCGGGTAGATGGGCCGGCCAAGGATGGGGATGACCTCATCTTGATCATACAGGTTGATGTCACTCTGAGGGTTGTCCGAAGCACCAGAGGGGCCGATGGAGACTGCGTGGTTGGGAGATGCGTGGCTGCGGGTCGAAGGGTTTCCCATATGGAGGCCATGAGGGACAGGACCCCGGAAGCAGGTTGGGGAAGCAGGCGAGTGTTCCAGACCGGACTTCGTGATGGGCCTGGCCCCGTGGTAGAGCGCAGGGATGGGACCCCGTCAAGTCGAGGATCCACGGGCGTTGTCCTCGCTGCATTCCATCTTGTGGAGTGCCTCTTGGCGGCGATCGGGTGCGGGTACTCACAGTGCACTCAGGGCCCCGAGGTGGGGGCGGCCCAGCAGACGTGCGGCGCCCGAATGACTTCGCCGGGCTTTTTCCGGCCAATTCTCACGAGCGTTCTGCCCAAACCAGGACGCTCGTGAGAATTGGCCGGCGTAGGACAGCCCTGCGGACCGCCGTGCTCTCCATGGCCCAGGGCCCTTTCTCGCCCAGGGCATGTTGCTGCCGCCAAGAAATGTCTCAGAGAAGACGCGGCCCAACCCGGATCGCCGGCGCATTAGAGCGTTCCAGGAGCAGAGTTGAAGAACGGGTGGTGGCCTGGTGTGCGCCTCTGTCTTTCGGTTAGATGGGCCGCCCAAGGATGCGGATGACCTCATCTTGGTCATACAGGTTGATCTCACTCTGAGGGTTGTCCGAAGCACCAGAGGGGCCGATGGAGACTGCGTGGTTGGGAGATGCGTGGCTGCGGGTCTAAGGGTTTCCCATATGGAGGCCATGAGGGACAGGACCCCGGAAGCAGGTTGGGGAAGCAGGCGAGTGTTCCAGACCGGACTTCGTGATGGGCCTGGCCTCGTGGTGGAGCGCACGGATGGGACCCCGGCAAGTCGAGGATCCAAGGGCGTTGTCTTCGCTGCATTCCATCTTGTGGAGTGCCTCTTGGCGGCGATCGGGTGCGGGCACTCACAGTGCCCTTCAGGGCCCCGAGATGGGGGCCTACCAGCAGACGTGCGGCGCCCGAATGACTTCGCCGGGCTTTTTCCGGCCAATTCTCACGAGCGTTCTGCCCAAACCAGGACGCTCGTGAGAATTGGCCGGCGTAGGACAGCCCTGCGGACCGCCGTGATCTCCATGGCCCAGGGCCCTTACTCGCCCAGGGCATGTTGCTGCCGCCAAGAAATGGCTCGGAAAAGACACGGCCCACCCCGGCTCGCCGGCGCATTGGAGCGTACCCTGAGCAGAGTTGAAGAACGGGTGGTGGCCTGGTGTGCGCCTCTGTCTTTCGGGTAGATGGGCCGGCCAAGGATGGGGATGAACTCATCTTGGTCATACAGGTTTATCTCCCTCTGAGGGTTGTCCGAAGCACCAGAGGGGCCGATGGTGACTGCGTAGTTGGGAGATGCGTGGCTGTGGGTCTAAGGGTTTCCCATATGGAGGCCATGAGTGACAGGACCCCGGAAGCAGGTTGGGGAAGCAGGCGAGTGTTCCAGACCGGACTTCGAGATGGGCCTGGCCTCGTGGTGGAGCGCAGGGATGGGACCCCGGCAAGTCGAGGATCCACGGGCGTTGTCCTTGCTGCATTCCATCTTGTGGAGTGCCTCTTGGCGGCGATCGGGTGCGGGCACTCACAGTGCCCTTCAGGGCCCCCAGGTGGGGGCGGCCCAGCAGACGTGCGGCGCCCGAATGACTTCGCCGGGCTTTTTCCGGCCAATTCTCACGAGTGTTCTGCCCAAACCAGGATTGGTTTGGGCAGAACGCTCGTGAGAATTGGCCGGCGTAGGACAGCCCTGCGGACCGCCGTGCTCTCCATGGCCCAGGGCCCTTTCTCGCCCAGGGCATGTTGCTGCCGCCAAGAAATGTCTCGGAGAAGACGCGGCCCACCCCGGCACGCCGGCGCATTGGAGCGTTCCCTGAGCAGAGTTGAAGAACGGGTGGTGGCCTGGTGTGCGCCTCTGTCTTTCGGGTAGATGGGCCCGCCAAGGATGGGGATGACCTCATCTTGGTCATACAGGTTTATGTCACTCTGAGGGTTGTCCGAAGCACCAGAGGGGCCGATGGAGACTGCGTGGTTGGGAGATGCGTGGCTGCGGGTCTAAGGGTTTCCCATATGGAGGCCTTGAGGGACAGGACCCCGGAAGCAGTTTGGGGAATCAGGCGAGTGTTCCAGACCGGACTTCGTGATGGGTCTGGACCCGTGGTAGAGCGCACGGATGGGACCCCGGCAAGTCGAGGATCCACGGGCGTTGTCCTCGCTGCATTCCATCTTATGGAGTGCCTCTTGGCGGCGATCGGGTGCGGGCACTCACAGTGCCCTTCAAGGCCCCGAGGTGGGGGCGGCTCAGCAGACGTGCGGCCCCCGAATGACTTCGCCGGGCTTTTTCCGGCCAATTCTCACGAGCGTTCTGCCCAAACCAGGATTGGTTTGGGCAGAACGCTCGTGAGAATTGGCCGGCGTAGGACAGCCCTGCGGACCGCCGTGCTCTCCATGGCCCAGGGCCCTTTCTCGCCCAGGGCATGTTGCTGCCGCCAAGAAATGTCTCGGAAAAGACGCAGCCCACCCCGGCACGCCGGCGCATTGGAGCGTTCCCTGAGTAGAGTTGAAGAACGGGTGGTGGCCTGGTGTGCGCCTCTGTCTTTCGGGTAGATGGGCCCGCCAAGGATGGGGATGACCTCATCTTGGTCATACAGGTTTATGTCACTCTGAGGGTTGTCCGAAGCACCAGAGGGGCCGATGGAGACTGCGTGGTTGGGAGATGCGTGGCTGCGGGTCTAAGGGTTTCCCATATGGAGGCCTTGAGGGACAGGACCCCGGAAGCAGTTTGGGGAATCAGGCGAGTGTTCCAGACCGGACTTCGTGATGGGTCTGGACCCGTGGTAGAGCGCACGGATGGGACCCCGGCAAGTCGAGGATCCACGGGCGTTGTCCTCGCTGCATTCCATCTTATGGAGTGCCTCTTGGCGGCGATCGGGTGCGGGCACTCACAGTGCCCTTCAAGGCCCCGAGGTGGGGGCGGCTCAGCAGACGTGCGGCCCCCGAATGACTTCGCCGGGCTTTTTCCGGCCAATTCTCACGAGCGTTCTGCCCAAACCAGAACGCTCGTGAGAATTGGCCGGCGTAGGACAGCCCTGCGGACCGCCGTGCTCTCCATGGCCCAGGGCCCTTTCTCGCCCAGGGCATGTTGCTGCCGCCAAGAAATGGCTCGGAAAAGACCCGGCCCACCCCGGCACGCCGGCGCATTGGAGCGTTCCTGGAGCAGAGTTGAAGAACGGGTGGTGGCCTGGTGTGCGCCTCTGTCTTTCGGGTAGATGGGCCGGCCAAGGATGGGGATGACCTCATCTTGGTCATACAGTATTATCTCACTCTGAGGGTTTTCCGAAGCACCAGAGGGGCCGATCGAGACTGCCTGGTTGGGAGATGCGTGGCTGCAGTCTAAGGGTTTCCCCTATGGAGGCCATGAGGGACAGGACCCCGGAATCATGTTGGGGAAGCAGGCGAGTGTTCCAGACCGGACTTCGTGATGGGCCTGGCCCCGTGATAGAGCGCAGGGATGGGATCCCGGCAAGTCGAGGATCCACGGGCATTGTCCTCGCTGCATTCCATCTTGTGGAGTGCCTCTTGGCGGCGATCGGGTGCGGGCACTCACAGTGCCCTTCAGGGCCCCGAGGTGGGGGCGGCCCAGCAGACGTGCGGCGCCCGAATGACTTCGCCGGGCTTTTTCCGGCCAATTCTCACGAGCGTTCTGCCCAAACCAGGATTGGTTTGGGCAGAACGCTCGTGAGAATTGGCCTGCGTAGGACAGCCCTGCGGACCGCCGTGCTCTCCATGGCCCAGGGCCCTTTCTCGCCCAGGGCATGTTGCTGCCGCCAAGAAATGGCTCGGAAAAGACGCGGCCCACCCCGGCACGCCGGCGCATTGGAGCGTTCCCGGAGCAGAGTTGAAGAACGGGTGGTGGCCTGGTGTGCACCTCTGTCTTTAGGGTAGATGGGCCGGCTAAGGATGGGGATGACCTCATCTTGGTCATACAGGTTGATCTCCCTCTGAGGGTTTTCCGAAGCACCAGAGGGGCCGATCGAGACTGCCTGGTTGGGAGATGCGTGGCTCCAGTCTAAGGGTTTCCCATATGGAGGCCATGAGGGACAGGACCCCGGTATCATGTTGGGGAAGCAGGCGAGTGTTCCAGACCGGACTTCGTGATGGGCCTGGCCCCGTGATAGAGCGCAGGGGTGGGACCCCGGCAAGTCGAGGATCCACGGGCATTGTCCTCGCTGCATTCCATCTTGTGGAGTGCCTCTTGGCGGCGATCGGGTGCGGGCACTCACAGTGCCCTTCAGGGCCCCGAGGTGGGGGCGGCCCAGCAGACGTGTTGTGCCCGAATGACTTCGCCGGGCTTTTTCCGGCCAATTCTCACGAGCGTTCTGCCCAAACCAGGATTGGTTTGGGCAGAACGCTCGTGAGAATTGGCCGGCGTAGGACAGCCCTGCGGACCGCCGTGCTCTCCATGGCCCAGGGCCCTTTTTCGCCCAGGGCATGATGCTGCCGCCAAGAAATGGCTCGGAGAAGACGCGGCCCACCCCGGCTCTCCGGCGCATTGGAGCGTTCCCGGAGCAGAGTTGAAGAACGGGTGGTGGCCTGGTGTGCGCCTCTGTCTTTCGGTTAGATGGGCCGCCCAAGGATGGGGATGACCTCATCTTGGTCATACAGGTTTATCTCCCTCTGAGGGTTGTCCGAAGCACCAGAGGGGCCGATGGAGACTGCGTGGTTGGGAGATGCGTGGCTGCGGGTCTAAGGGTTTCCCATATGGAGGCCATGAGGTACAGGACCCCGGAAGCAGGTTGGGGAAGCAGGCGAGTGTTCCAGACCAGACTTCGTGATGGCTCTGGCACCGCGGTGGAGCGCAGGGATGGGACCCCGGCAAGTCGAGGATCCACGGGCGTTGTCCTCGCTGCATTCCATCTGGTGGAGTGCCTCTTGGCGGCGATCGGGTGCGGGCACTCACAGTGCCCTTCAGGGCCCCGAGGTGGGGGCCGCCCAGCTGACGTGCGGCGCCCGAATGACTTCGCCGGTCTTTTTCCGGCCAATTCTCACGAGCGTTCTGTGCAAACCAGGATTGGTTTGGGCAGAACGCTCGTGAGAATTGGCCGGCGTAGGACAGCCCTGCGGACCGCCGTGCTCTCCATGGCCCAGGGCCCTTTCTCGCCCAGGGCATGTTGCTGCCGCCAAGAAATGGCTCAGAAAAGACGCGGCCCACCCCGGCTCGCCGGCGCATTGGAGCGTTCCCGGAACAGAGTTGAAGAACGGGTGGTGGCCTGGTGTGCGCCTCTGTCTTTCGGGTAGATGGGTCGGCGAAGGATGGGGATAACCTCATCTTGGTCATACAGGTTTATGTCACTCTGAGGGTTGTCCGAAGCAACAGAGGGGCCGATGTAGACTGCCTGTTTGGGAGATGCGTGGCTGCGGGTTTAAGTGTTTCCCATATGGAGGCCATGAGGGATAGGACCCCGGAAGCAGGTTGGGGAAGCAGGCGAGTGTTCCAGACCGGACTTCGTGATGGGCCTGGCCCCGTGGTAGCGCGCAGGGATGGGACCCCGGAAAGTCGAGGATCCACGGGCGTTGTCTTCGCAGCATTCTATCTTTTGGATTGCCTCTTCACGGTGAACGGGTGCTGGCACTCACAGTGCCCTTCAGGGCCCCGAGGTGGGGGCGGCCCAGCAGACGTGCGGCGCCCGAATGATTTAGCCGGGCTTCTTCCGGCCAATTCTCACGAGCGTTCTGCCCAAACCAGGATTGGTTTGGGCAGAACGCTCGTGAGAATTGGCCGGCGTAGTACAGCCCTGCGGACCGCCGTGTTCTCCATGGCCCAGGGCCCTTTCTCGCCCAGGGCATGTTGCTGCTGCCAAGAAATGGCTCGGAGAAGACGCGGCCCACCCCGGCACGCGTGCGCATTGGAGCGTTCCCGGAGCAGAGTTGAAGAACGGTTGGTGGCCTGGTGTGCGCCTCTGTCTTTCGTGTAGATGAGCCGGCCAAGGATGGGGATGACCTCATCTTGGTCATACAGGTTTATGTCACTCTGAGGGTTGTCCGAAGCACCAGAGGGGCCGATGGAGACTGCCTGATTGGGAGATGCGTGGCTGCGGGTCTAAGGGTTTCCCATATGGAGGCCATGAGGGACAGGACCCCGGAAGCAGGTTGGGGAAGCAGGCGAGTGTTCCAGACCGGACTTCGTGATGGGCCTGGCCCCGTGGTAGAGCGCCGGGATGGGACCCCGGCAAGTCGAGGATCCACGGGCATTGTCCTCGCTGCATTCCATCTTGTGGAGTGCCTCTTGGCGGCGATCGGTTGCGGGTACTCACAGTGCCATTCAGGGCCCCGAGGTGGGGGCGGTCCAGCAGACGTGCGGCGCACGAATGACTTCGCCGGTCTTTTTCCGGCCAATTCTCACCAGTGTTCTGCCCAAACCAATCCTGTTTTGGGCATAAGGCTCGTGAGAATTGGCCGGCGTAGGACAGCCCTGCGGACCGCCGTGCTCTCCATGGCCCAGGGCCCTTTCTCGCCCAGGGCATGTTGCTGACGCCAAGAAATGGCTCGGAAAAGACGCGGCCCACCCCGGCACGCCGGCGCATTGGAGCGTTCCCGGAGCAGAGTTGAAGACCGGGTGGTGGCCTGGTGTGCGCCTCTGTCTTTCGGGTCGATGGGCCGGCCAAGAATGGGGATGACCTCATCTTGGTCATACAGGTTGATCTCACTCTGAGGGTTGTCCGAAGCACTAGAGGGGCCGATGGAGACTGCGTGGTTTGGAGATGCGTGGCTGCGGGTCTAAGGGTTTCCCATATGGAGGCCATGAGGGACAGGACCCCGGAAGCAGGTTGGGGAAGCAGGCGAGTGTTCCAGACCGGACTTCGTGATGGTCCTGGCCCCGTGGTAGAGCGCAGGAATGGGACACCGGCAAGTCGAGGATGCACGGGCGTTGTCTTCGCTGCATTCCATCTTCTGGAGTGCCTCTTGGCGGCGATCGGGTGCGGGCACTCACAGTGCCCTTCAGGGCCCCGAGGTGGGGGCAGCCCAGCAGACCTGCGGCGCCCGAATGACTTCGCCGGGCTTTTTCCGGCCAATTCTCACGAGTGTTCTGCCCAAACCAGGATTGGTTTGGGCAGAACGCTCGTGAGATTGGCCGGCGTATGACAGCCCTGCGGACCGCCGTGCTCTCCATGGCCCAGGGCCCTTTCTCGCCCAGGGCATGATGCTGCCGCCAAGAAATGGCTCGGAAAAGACGAGGCCCACCCCGGCACGCCGGCGCATTGGAGCGTTCCCGGAGCAGAGTTGAAGAACGGGTGGTGGCCTGGTGTGCGCCTCTGTCTTTCGGGTAGATGGGCCGGCCAAGGATGGGGATGACCTCATTTTGGTCATCCAGGTTTATGTCACTCTGAGGGTTGTCCGAAGCACCAGAGGGGCCGATGGAGACTGCGTGGTTGGGAGATGCGTGGCTGCGGGTCTAAGGGTTTCCCATAGGGAGGCCATGAGGGACAGGACCCCGGAAGCAGGTTGGGGAAGCAGGCGAGTGTTCCAGACCGGACTTCGAGATGGGCCTGGCCCCGTGGTAGAGCGCAGGGATGGGACCCGTGCCAGTCGAGGATCCACGGGCGTTTTCCTCGCTGCATTCCATCTTGTGGAGTGCCTCTTGGCGGCGATCGGGTGCGGGCACTCACATTGCCCATCAGGACCCCGAGGTGGGGGCGGCCCAGCAGACGTGCGGCGCCCGAATGACTTCGCCGGTCTTTTTCCGGCCAATTCTCACCAGTGTTCTGACCATACCAATCCTGTTTTGGGCATAAGGCTCGTGAGAATTGGCCGGCGTAGGACAGCCCTGCGGACCGCCGTGCTCTCCATGGCCCAGGGCCCTTTCTCGCCCAGGGCATGTTGCTGCCGCCAAGAAATGGCTCGGAAAAGACGCGGCCCACCCCGGCACGCCGGCGCATTGTAGCGTTCCCGGAGCAGGGTTGTAGAACGGGTGGTGGCCTGGTGTGCGCCTCTGTCTTTCGGGTAGATGGGCCGTCCAAGAATGGGGATGACCTCATCTTGGTCATACAGGTTGATCTCACTCTGAGGGTTGTCCGAAGCACCAGAGGGGCAGATCGAGACAGCCTGGTTGGGAGATGCGTGGCTGCGGTCTAAGGGTTTCCCATATGGAGGCCATGAGGGACAGGACCCCGGAATCATGTTGGGGAAGCAGGCGAGTGTTCCAGACTGGACTTCGTGATGGGCCTGGCCCCGTGGTAGAGCGCACGGATGGGAACCCGGCAAGTCGAGGATCCACGGGCGTTGTCCTCGCTGCATTCCATCTTGTGGAGTGCCTCTTGGCGGCGATCGGGTGCGGGCACTCACAGTGCCCTTCAGGGCCCCGAGGTGGGGGCGGCCCAGCAGACGTGCGGCGCCCGAATGACTTCGCCGGGCTTTTTCCGTCCAATTCTCACGAGCGTTCTGCCCAAACCAGGATTGGTTTGGGCAGAACGCTCGTGAGAATTGGCCGGCGTAGGACAGCCCTGCGGACCGCCGTGCTCTCCATGACCCAGGGCCCTTTCTCGCCCAGGGCATGTTGCTGCCGCCAAGAAATGGCTCGGTAAAGACGCGGCCCACCCCGGCACACCGGCGCATTGGAGGGTTCCCGGAGCCGAGTTGAAGAACGGGTGGTGGCCCTGTGTGCGCCTCTGTCTTTCGGGTAGATGGGCCGGCCAAGGATGGGGATGACGTCATCTTGGTCATACAGGTTGATCTCTCTCTGAGGGTTGTCCGAAGCACCAGAGGGGCCGATGGAGACTGCGTGGTTTGGAGATGCGTGGCTGCGGGTCTAAGGGTTTCCCATATGGAGGCCATGAGGGACAGGACCCCGGAAGCAGGTTGGGGAAGCAGGCGAGTGTTCCAGACCGGACTTCGAGATGGGCGTGGCCCCGTGGTAGAGCGCAGGGATGGGACCCCGGCAAGTCGAGGATCCACGGGCATTGTCCCCGCTGCATTCCATCTTGTGGAGTGCCTCTTGGCGGCTATCGGGTGCGGGCACTCACAGTGCCCTTCAGGGCCCCGAGGTGGGGGCGGCCCAGCAGACGTGCGGCGCCCGAATAAATTCGCCGGGCTTTTTCCGGCCAATTCTCACCAGTGTTCTGCCCAAACCAATCCTGTTTTGGGCATAACGCTCGTGAGAATTGGCCGGCGTAGGACAGCCCTGCGGACCGCCGTGCTCTCCATGGCCCAGGGCCCTTTCTCGCCCAGGGCATGTTGCTGCCGCCAAGAAATGGCTCGGAAAAGACGCGGCCCACCCCGGCACGCCGGCGCATTGGAGCGTTCCCGGAGCAGAGTTGAAGAACGGGTGGTGGCCTGGTGTGCGCCTCTGTCTTTCGGGTAGATGGGCCGGCCAAGGATGGGGATGACCTCATCTTGGTCATACAGGTTTCTCTCCCTCTGAGCGTTGTCCGAGGCACCAGAGGGGCCGATGGAGACTGCGTGGTTGGGAGATGCGTGGCTGCGGGTCTAAGGGTTTCCCATATGGAGGCCATGAGGGACAGGACCCCGGAAGCAGGTTGGGGAAGCAGGCGAGTGTTCCAGACCGGACTTCGAGATGGGCCTGGCCACGTGGTAGAGCGCAGGGATGGGACCCCGGCAAGTCGAGGATCCACGGGCGTTGTCCTCGCTGCATTCCATCTTGTGGAGTGCCTCTTGGCGGCGATCGGGTGCGGGCACTCACAGTGCCCTTCAGGGCCCCGAGGTGGGGGCGGCCCAGCAGACGTGCGGCGCCCAAATAAATTCGCCGGGCTTTTTCCGGCCAATTCTCACCAGTGTTCTGCCCAAACCATTCCTGTTTTGGGCATAACGCTCGTGAGAATTGGCCGGCGTAGGACAGCCCTGCGGACCGCCGTGCTCTCCATGGCCCAGGGCCCTTTCTCGCCCAGGGCATGTTGCTGCCGCCAAGAAATGTCTCGGAGAAGACGCGGTCCACCGCGGCACGCCGGCGCATTGGAGCGTTCCCGGAGCAGAGTTGAAGAACGGGTGGTGGCCTGGTGTGCGCCTCTGTCTTTCGGGTAGATGGGCCGGCCAAGGATGGGGATGACCTCATCTTGGTCATAGAGGTTTATCTCACTCTGAGGGTTGTCCGAAGCACCAGAGGGGCCGATGGAGACTGCGTGGTTGGGAGATGCGTGGCTGCGGTCTAAGGGTTTCCCATATGAAGGCCATGAGGGACAGGACCCCGGAAGCATGTTGGAGAAGCAGGCGAGTGTTCCAGACCGGACTTCGAGATGGGCCTGGCCACGTGGTAGAGCGCAGGGATGGGACCCCGGCAAGTCGAGGATCCACGGGCGTTGTCCTCGCTGCATTCCATCTGGTGGAGTGCCTCTTGGCGGCGATCGGGTGCGGGCACTCACAGTGCCCTTCAGGGCCCCGAGGTGGGGGCCGCCCAGCTGACGTGCGGCGCCCGAATGACTTCGCCGGTCTTTTTCCGGCCAATTCTCACGAGCGTTCTGTGCAAACCAGGATTGGTTTGGGCAGAACGCTCGTGAGAATTGGCCGGCGTAGGACAGCCCTCGGACCGCCGTGCTCTCCATGGCCCAGGGCCCTTTCTCGCCCAGGGCATGTTGCTGCCGCCAAGAAATGGCTCAGAAAAGACGCGGCCCACCCCGGCACGCCGGCGCATTGGAGCGTTCCCGGAACAGAGTTGAAGAACGGGTGGTGGCCTGGTGTGCGCCTCTGTCTTTCGGGTAGATGGGCCGGCGAAGGATGGGGATAACCTCATCTTGGTCATACAGGTTTATGTCACTCTGAGGGTTGTCCGAAGCAACAGAGGGGCCGATGTAGACTGCCTGTTTGGGAGATGCGTGGCTGCGGGTCTAAGTGTTTCCCATATGGAGGCCATGAGGGATAGGACCCCGGAAGCAGGTTGGGGAAGCAGGCGAGTGTTCCAGACCGGACTTCGTGATGGGCCTGGCCCCGTGGTAGCGCGCAGGGATGGGACCCCGGAAAGTCGAGGATCCACGGGCGTTGTCTTCGCAGCATTCCATCTTGTGGATTGCCTCTTCGCGGTGAACGGGTGCTGGCACTCACAGTGCCCTTCAGGGCCCCGAGGTGGGGGCGGCCCAGCAGACGTGCGGCGCCCGAATTATTTAGCCGGGCTTCTTCCGGCCAATTCTCACGAGCGTTCTGCCCAAACCAGGATTGGTTTGGGCAGAACGCTCGTGAGAATTGGCCGGCGTAGTACAGCCCTGCGGACCGCCGTGTTCTCCATGGCCCAGGGCCCTTTCTCGCCCAGGGCATGTTGCTGCTGCCAAGAAATGGCTCGGAGAAGACGCGGCCCACCCCGGCACGCCAGCGCATTGGAGCGTTCCCGGAGCAGAGTTGAAGAACGGGTGGTGGCCTGGTGTGCGCCTGTCTTTCGTGTAGATGAGCCGGCCAAGGATGGGGATGACCTCATCTTGGTCATACAGGTTTATGTCACTCTGAGGGTTGTCCGAAGCACCAGAGGGGCCGATGGAGACTGCCTGGTTGGGAGATGCGTGGCTGCGGGTCTAAGGGTTTCCCATATGGAGGCCATGAGGGACAGGACCCCGGAAGCAGGTTGGGGAAGCAGGCGAGTGTTCCAGACCGGACTTCGTGATGGGCCTGGCCCCGTGGTAGAGCGCCGGGATGGGACCCCGGCAAGTCGAGGATCCACGGGCATTGTCCTCGCTGCATTCCATCTTGTGGAGTGCCTCTTGGCGGCGATCGGTTGCGGGTACTCACAGTGCCATTCAGGGCCCCGAGGTGGGGGCGGTCCAGCAGACGTGCGGCGCCCTAATGACTTCGCCGGGCTTTTTCCGGCCAATTCTCACGAGCGTTCTGCCCAAACCAGGATTGGATTGGTTTGGGCAGAATGCTTGTGAGAATTGGCCGGCGTAGGACAGCCCTGCGGAACGCCGTGCTCTCCATGGCCCAGGGCCCTTTCTCGCCCAGGGCATGTTCCTGCCGCCAAGAAATGGCTCGGAAAAGAAGCTGCCAACCCCGGCACGACGGCGCATTGGAGCGTTCCCGGAGCAGAGTTGAAGAACGGGTGGTGGCCTGGTGTGCGCCTCTGTCTCTCGGGTGGACGGGCCGGCCAAGAATGGGGATGACCTCATCTTGGTCATACCGGTTTATCTCACTCTGAGGGTTGTCCGAAGCACCAGAGGGGCCGATGGAGACTGCGTGGTTGGGAGATGCGTGGCTGCGGGTCTAAGGGTTTCCCATATGGAGGCCATGAGGGACAGGACCCCGGAAGCAGGTTGGGGAAGCAGGCGAGTGTCCCAGACCGGACATCGTGATGGGCCTGGCCCCATGGTAGAGCGCAGGGATTGGACCCCTGCAAGTCGAGGATCCACGGGCGTTATCCTCGCTGCATTCCATCTTGTGGAGTGCCCCTTGGCGGCGATCGGGTGCGGGTACTCACAGTGCCCTTCAGGGCCCCGAGGTGGGGGCGGCCCAGCAGACGTGCGGCGCCCGAATGACTTAGCCGGGCTTTTTCCGGCCAATTCTCACGAGCGTTCTGCCCAAACCAGGCAGAACGCTCGTGAGAATTGGCCGGCGTAGGACAGCCCTGCGGACCGCCGTGCTCTCCATGGCCCAGGGCCCTTTCTCGCCCAGGGCATGTTGCTGCCGCCAAGAAATGCCTCGGAAAAGACGCGGCCCACCCCGGCACGCCGGCGCATTGGAGCGTTCCCGGAGCAGAGTTGAAGAACGGGTGGTGGCCTGGTGTGCGCCTCTGTCTCTCGGGTAGACGGGCCGGCCAAGGATGGAGATGACCTCATCTTGGTCATATAGGTTGATCTCACTCTGAGGGTTGTCCGAAGCTCCAGAGGGGCCGATGGAGACTGCGTGGTTGGGAGATGCGTGGCTGCGGGTCTAAGGGTTTCCGATATGGAGGCCATGAGGGACAGGACCCCGGAAGCAGGTTGGGGAAGCAGGCGAGTGTCCCAGACCAGACTTCGTGATGGGCCTGGCCCCATGGTAGAGCGCAGGGATGGGACCCCTGCAAATCGAGGATCCATGGGCGTTGTCCTCGCTGCATTCCGTCTTGTGGAGTGCCCCTTGGCGGCGATCGGGTGCGGGCACTCACCATGCCCTTCAAGGCCCCGAGGTGGGGGCGGCCCAGCAGACGTGCGGCGCCCGAATGACTTCGCCGGGCTTTTTCCGGCCAATTCTCACGAGCGTTCTGCCCAAACCAGGACGCTCGTGAGAATATGCCGGCGTAGGACAGCCCTGCGGACCGCCGTGCTCTCCATGGCCCAGGGCCCTTTCTTGCCCAGGGCATGTTGCTGCCGCCAAGAAAAGGCTCGGAAAAGACGCGGCCAACCCCGGCACGACGGCGCATTGGATCGTTCCCGGAGCAGAGTTGAAGAACGGGTGGTGGCCTGGTGTGCGCCTCTGTCTTTCGGGTAGACGGGCCGGCCAAGGATGGGGATGACCTCATCTTGGTCATACCGGTTTATCTCACTCTGAGGGTTGTCCGAAGCACCAGAGCGCCCGATGGAGACTGCGTGGTTGGGAGATGCGTGGCTGCGGGTCTAAGGGTTTCCCATATGGAGGCCATGAGGGACAGGACCCCGGAAGCAGGTTGGGGAAGCAGGCAAGTGTCCCAGACCGGACTTCGTGATGGGCCTGGCCCCATGGTAGAGCGCAGGGATGGGACACCTGCAAGTCGAGGATCCACGGGCGTTGTCCTCGCTGCATTCCTTCTTGTGGAGTGCCCCTTGGCGGCGATCGGGTGCAGGCACTCACCATGCCCTTCAAGGCCCCGAGGTGGGGGCGGCCTAGCAGACGTACGGCGCCCGAATTACTTCGCCGGGCTTTTTCCGGCCAATTCTCACGAGCGTTCTGCCCAAACCAGGAACGGTTTGGGCAGAACGCTCATAAGAATTGGCCGGCGTAGGACAGCCCTGCGGACCGCCGTGCTCTCCATGGCCCAGGGCCCTTTCTCGCCCAGGGCATGTGGCTGCCGCCAAGAAATGGCTCGGAAAAGACGCGGCCAACCCCGGTAGGACGGCGCATTGGAGCGTTCCCGGAGTAGAGTTGAAGAACGGGTGGTGGCCTGGTGTGCGCCTCTGTCTCTCGGGTAGACGGGCCGGCCAAGGATGGAGATGACCTCATCTTGGTCATATAGGTTGATCTCACTCTGAGGGTTGTCCGAAGCTCCAGAGGGGCCGATGGAGACTGCGTGGTTGGGAGATGCGTGGCTGCGGGTCTAAGGGTTTCCCATATGGAGGCCATGAGGGACAGGACCCCGGAAGCAGGTTGGGGAAGCAGGCGAGTGTCCCAGACCGGACATCGTGATGGGCCTGGCCCCATGGTAGAGCGCAGGGATGGGACCCCTGCAAGTCGAGGATCCACGGGCGTTGTCCTCGCTGCATTCCGTCTTGTGGAGTGCCCCTTGGCGGCGATCGGGTGCGGGCACTCACCATGCCCTTAGGCCCCGAGGTGGGGGCGGCCCAGCAGACGTGCGGCGCCCGAATGACTTCGCTGGGCTTTTTCCGGCCAATTCTCACGAGCGTGCTGCCCAAACCAGGATTGGTTTGGGCAGAACGCTCGTGAGAATTGCCCGGCGTAGGACAGCCCTGCGGACCGCCGTGCTCTCCATGGCCCAGGGCCCTTTCTCGCCCAGGGCATGTGGCTGCCGCCAAGAAATGGCTCGGAAAAGACGCGGCCAACCCCAGCAGGACGGCGCATTGGAGCGTTCCCGGAGCAGAGTTGAAGAACGGGTGGTGGCCTGGTGTGCGCCTCTGCCTCTCGGGTAGACGGGCCGGCCATGGATGGGGATGACCTCATTTTGGTCATACCGGTTTATCTCACTCTGAGGGTTGTCCGAAGCACCAGAGGGGCCGATGGAGACTGCGTGGTTGGGAGATGCGTGGCTGCGCGTCTAAGGGTTTCCCATATGGAGGCCATGAGGGACAGGACCCCGGAAGCAGGTTGGGGAAGCAGGCGAGTGTCCCAGACCGGACTTCGTGATGGGCATGGCCCCATGGTAGAGCGCAGGGATGGGACCCCTGCAAGTCGAGGATCCACGGGCGTTGTCCTCGCTGCATTCCGTCTTGTGGAGTGCCCCTTGGCGGCGATCGGGTGCGGGCACTCACCATGCCCTTGAAGGCCCCGAGGTGGGGGCGGCCCAGCAGACGTGCGGCGCCCGAATCACTTCGCCGGGCTTTTTCCGGCCAATTCTCACGAGCGTTCTTCCCAAACCAGGATTGGTTTGGGCAGAACCCTCGTGAGAATTGGCTGACGTAGGACAGTCCTGCGGACCGCCGTGCTCTCCATGGCCCAGGGCCCTTTCTCGCCCAGGGCATGTGGCTGCCGCCAAGAAATGGCTCGGAAAAGACGCGGCCAACCCCGGCAGGACGGCGCATTGGAGCGTTCCCGGAGCAGAGTTGAAGAACGGGAGGTGGCCTGGTGTGCGCCTCTGTCTCTCGGGTAGACGGGCCGGCCAAGGAAGGGAATGACCTCATTTTGGTCATACCGGTTTATCTCACTCTGAGGGTTGTCCGAAGCACCAGAGGGGCCGATGGAGACTGCGTGGTTGGGAGATGCGTGGCTGCGGGTCTAAGGGTTTCCGATATGGAGGCCATGAGGGACAGGACCCCGGAAGCAGGTTGGGGAAGCAGGCGAGTGTCCCAGACCGGACTTCATGATGGGCCTGGCCCCGTGGTAGAGCGCAGGGATGGGACCCCTGCAAGTCGAGGATCCACGGGCGTTGTCCTCGCTGCATTCCGTCTTGTGGAGTGCCCCTTGGCGGCGATCGGGTGCGGGCACTCACCATGCCCTTCAAGGCCCCGAGGTGGGGGCGGCCCAGCAGACGTGGTGCGCCCGAATGACTTCAGCGGGCTTTTTCCGGCCAATTCTCACGAGTGTTCTGCCCAAACCAGGACGCTCGTGAGAATATGCCGGCGTAGGACAGCCCTGCGGACCGCCGTGCTCCCCATAGCCCAGGGCCCTTTCTCGCCCAGGGCATGTTGCTGCCGCCAAGAAATGCCTCGGAAAAGACGCGGCCCACCCCGGCACGCCGGCGCATTGGAGCGTTCCCGGAGCAGAGTTGAAGAACGGGTGGTGGCCTGGTGTGCGCCTCTGTCTCTCGGGTAGACGGGCCGGCCAAGGATGGAGATGACCTCATCTTGGTCATATAGGTTGATCTCACTCTGAGGGTTGTCCGAAGCTCCAGAGGGGCCGATGGAGACTGCGTGGTTGGGAGATGCGTGGCTGCGGGTCTAAGGGTTTCCGATATGGAGGCCATGAGGGACAGGACCCCGGAAGCAGGTTGGGGAAGCAGGCGAGTGTCCCAGACCAGACTTCGTGATGGGCCTGGCCCCATGGTAGAGCGCAGGGATGGGACCCCTGCAAATCGAGGATCCATGGGCGTTGTCCTCGCTGCATTCCGTCTTGTGGAGTGCCCCTTGGCGGCGATCGGGTGCGGGCACTCACCATGCCCTTGAAGGCCCCGAGGTGGGGCGGCCCAGCAGACGTGCGGCGCCCGAATGACTTCGCTGGGCTTTTTCCGGCCAATTCTCACGAGCGTGCTGCCCAAACCAGGATTGGTTTGGGCAGCACGCTCGTGAGAATTGCCCGGCGTAGGACAGCCCTGCGGACCGCCGTGCTCTCCATGGCCCAGGGCCCTTTCTCGCCCAGGGCATGTGGCTGCCGCCAAGAAATGGCTCGGAAAAGACGCGGCCAACCCCAGCAGGACGGCGCATTGGAGCGTTCCCGGAGCAGAGTTGAAGAACGGGTGGTGGCCTGGTGTGCGCCTCTGCCTCTCGGGTAGACGGGCCGGCCATGGATGGGGATGACCTCATTTTGGTCATACCGGTTTATCTCACTCTGAGGGTTGTCCGAAGCACCAGAGGGGCCGATGGAGACTGCGTGGTTGGGAGATGCGTGGCTGCGGGTCTAAGGGTTTCCCATATGGAGGCCATGAGGGACAGGACCCCGGAAGCAGGTTGGGGAAGCAGGCGAGTGTCCCCGACCGGACTTCGTGATGGGCATGGCCCCATGGTAGAGCGCAGGGATGGGACCCCTGCAAGTCGAGGATCCACGGGCGTTGTCCTCGCTGCATTCCGTCTTGTGGAGTGCCCCTTGGCGGCGATCGGGTGCGGGCACTCACCATGCCCTTGAAGGCCCCGAGGTGGGGGCGGCCCAGCAGACGTGCGGCGCCCGAATCACTTCGCCGGGCTTTTTCCGGCCAATTCTCACGAGCGTTCTTCCCAAACCAGGATTGGTTTGGGCAGAACCCTCGTGAGAATTGGCTGACGTAGGACAGTCCTGCGGACCGCCGTGCTCTCCATGGCCCAGGGCCCTTTCTCGCCCAGGGCATGTGGCTGCCGCCAAGAAATGGCTCGGAAAAGACGCGGCCAACCCCGGCAGGACGGCGCATTGGAGCGTTCCCGGAGCAGAGTTGAAGAACGGGAGGTGGCCTGGTGTGCGCCTCTGTCTCTCGGGTAGACGGGCCAGCCAAGGATGGGGCTGACCTCATTTTGGTCATACCGGTTTATCTCACTCTGAGGGTTGTCCAAACACCAGAGGGGCCAATGGAGACTGCGTGGTTGGGAGATGCGTGGCTGCCGGTCTAAGGGTTTCCGATATGGAGGCCATGAGGGACAGGACCCCGGAAGCAGGTTGGGGAAGCAGGCGAGTGTCCCAGACCGGACTTCGTGATGGGCCTGGCCCCATGGTACAGCGCAGGGATGGGACCCCTGCAAGTC